>NC_134296.1:2758322-3064802 GCF_949628215.1 Phalacrocorax aristotelis
TTTTTTCCATTTACCATGGAAACGCTGTGGTTTTGCAGGGACTGGTCCCTTCCCTCCGAATCCGTGATGCAGGTGCCCGGAGAGAGAGGGAAAACATGGCTGTCCCCCGGTCTGGTGGGCCCTCCCGGCTCCCCAGGGTGCCCCTCTCCTTCCTCCTCCTCCACCTTTGGCTGTTGGCTCGCTGAGAGAGGTAAGCCCCTCTGTGCCCGACCCTGGGGCTATAGGATGCGTATTACGGCCTCAGCCTAGATCTGGGGCGGGAGATGGGTGTGAAGCATTGCCAAGCCTTTCTGAAGCTGCACGAGGGTGGGCGTGAGCCATCGGCCAGGTGAGGTCCTTCACCCCGCGACACTGTGGGGTGTCTGAGTGCAGGAGGAGGGTGAAGCCCCCACCCCAGCTCACGAGCTGGTGCAAGAGCTGCCTTAGCTCTTGCTGTGGCTGCTCATCATGCCAGGCTGGGGCTGCTGGGCAAGGCCACGGGCACCCCAACTTTCCAACAGACCACGGAGACACAGGAGGGTCAAGGTGGGTGGGGGGCTGGCATGGGAGAGGCCGGACCCCTCGAGGGGCCAAAACCCTCTTGGGGGAGCCCCAGGACCAGGCTTGGAAGAGCAACAGCTCCCAGGGGGAGCAGAAAGCCTAAAGGGGAACAGAAAGGATGGTTTATTGATGCTGCTCCTGGTGCTGCCCCAGGGACCACCACCTCGTCCCACCCCGGCCAGCCCCACGAAGAATTCAAACCATTTTTGGACCCGGGCATTCAGCTCCCCAGTGGGGGGAGGGATGCTCCCGGTGCTCCCCATATCCCCACGGAGCAGCCCATCCCTGCCAGCAGGCGATCCCAGCCGAGCCCGACAACTCCAGCAGCCCCAGGCTAGGGCTGGCGGGGATTTCGTTAGCATTGCTGCTCGTTTGGAGCCACAAGGCTTGGATTTGGGTGCTTTTGGCACGACTCCCCTCCTGGTCTTGTTTCTTGGCTCTCCATCCCTCTGGGTATAAATCCAGCACCAGCCAAGTGGGAGGAGGGGGGGGCAAGGGATGGGGTTGGAGCCTGGCACACACTTACACCGCCCCCCAGTTTCTTTTCTCAAATGAAAATCACCCTTTCCCCCATCTCCAGGAGCATTTTTGACTTTTTTCCTTTATTTTTGAAGCCAAGGAAAGACCAAGCAGGGAGGGAAGCACACACGGCACCCGAGGAGACGCAGCGGGGCCGGCAGGCTGGGACGCAGCGGAGAGGGAACATGGGCAGAAAGACCCAATATATGGGAGGGCACACGGTGACAGCATCCCTGGCCTCGGGGCTGGGATTAGCCATCAGGTGGTGCACTTAAAGGAATTTTAATCAGCGAAAGATGGTGCTGTCAATAAAAACAAGCGAGAGGCTCCGTGGCACCACGCCAAGTTGATGAGCGCATGATTTTTAATCTAGGAAAGTAGCTGCTAGGAGGGGAACGGCACATGGCCGGGCAGCAGCTCCCAGGGAGCTGCATCCATGCCAGGGATAACAATGGGGCCAGATCCGGGCTGGGAGAGGGGCTTCCCTCCCTCTGGAGCCAGGTGACCCCTTGGGGTACCGTTGCAGGGGGAGGCGGTGGGGAAAGGGATGAGGGGGTCTGGTGATTGCATGGGGATGTTGGGTTTCTCTGCAGCTGGTTTGCTCAGGGACTGTTCTCCTGTGCCTCAGTTTCCCCTTTCCTGAGTGAAGATGCTTAATCACCCCTTTAAGACAGGCAGATTTGCTGGGTGGGGGTATAAAAGAGGGACTCTGGCAGGGTGCTGGGTGAAGGCACCAACAGGCTGTGGGACAAGGATAGAGCAAAGCCCAGGAGAAGGGCAGCAGGAGCTGAGCATCCCTGCTGTGAGCAGATAACCAGGGCTAAGCCAGCTCTGGGCAAGGACAGGTTTCCAGAGCTTTGTGCTGCATCTCCATCCCGGGGATGAGAGCAGCTGGAGCCGCGGGCGCTGTGCTGAGCGTCACGCTGCCCGGCAGGCCCATTCGAAGCAGGCAATTGCTGCAATCCAGCAGCAGACAGCTCTTCTTGAAGGGATTTCAAGCAGGGAGGCAGCTTGACACAAGCAGACCCGTGTGTGCTTCTCAGCCGGCTGGAAGTTGCCCGCTGAAATCAAGGTTACCCCGAGCCCGTGGGGGAAGAGCTCTCCCCACTGCCCCACGTGCCTCCTGCGGTGACCTGAGCAGGCTGACAGCTCTCTGACGGCCGGGCAGGCGCTGAGATTTGGGAAACCCGAAACGCTGGGACCAGCTCACGTCCGCAGCAGGTGTGTGCAAGGCCGGCAGCGATGCTCGCTGTATTCCCCCTCTTAAACCCCCACAAGCAGCGGGCGCCCTCCCTTGGATTGCTCTGGCTGGCTTGGCCTCACACCACGCTCATCTCTGGGGCTGCGGGAGGAGGTTGTGGCATTACCTACTGAACACCTGTGGAAAGATGAGGGGGTTGCTTCCCTACCCTAATCTGGCCCTTAATTGAGGATACCTGTGCTTGCCATTGCCTGGAGGAGCCTGTGGGCTGCAGGAGGTGGAGCTGGGGGCACTGGAGAGGTTATAAACCCACCCCAGAGCAGCTCCTGAGGCTACCCAAGTCTCTGGCAGTTGATGTTGTTGGTCACAGCCTTGGAGCAGGGGTTGTGAAGGTAAGAGAAGTGATGCAAGGGGCCATTTTGCTCCATTTTGCGATTGGTGGGACCCTACAAAGCTCCTTCCTCCCGTTGAGCCCTGCTGCAACGTGGCTCAGCACGGGGCTACAGCCCCCACCTCGTGGGCTGGGTGCATGTTGGCATCGGGTGGAAACCCCCTCCCCACACGCGGTGCGATCGCTTGAGAAACCCTTTGTAGCCCAGGCTCTCTCCAGCTTCCCAGCAGCTTAACTCTCACCCTCCCTATTTCTGCCAGAGCACTGTCCCACTCCAAAGCAACTGGAACCAGTTTACTGCTGGGAAGAGGGGCTCAGGGTTTCTCCCAAGTGGTGTTTCTTTCCCCAGTGAGCTCAGCAGGGTCTGTCCCAGCACCCCTGGCACGGCTCTGCCTGGAAAACCGCTGCTGTATGCACAGTGTGCTGAGCCAAATGTGGGACTGGGATGGATGCAGCCCCCCTCCTCCCACCCCCACGGAGATTTACAGCTGCTGAACTCAGCAGTGGTCCCTGGCTGCCGCATCCCTGCGCATCCCCTCCCCGCCGGTGGTGCTGCAGGCTCTTTGCTTAATAGGGCTGGCGCTGAGGATTTTGTCGTGGAGGGCTAGGGGGGCAGGGGCGTTCTTTATGCCCAGTTCCCCCTCATTTAATGTGATGAAATCTAATAAATAACTCAAGCCCAGATGGCTTTTCTTTATCGTCAAGGAATGAGACTTGCAGCCTGTTTTTGGCTGGGCCACGCAAGCCTTGCATGGATTTATTTTACTACTCTGGCCATTTGGAGCCAATGGCCTTAATCCTACCATTGCTGGAGGAAACTCTTAGAACCCACCAAAAGTGACCTGAAATGCTGGGTTTTTTTTTTCCCCATCTCCCTACTTTGCAATGCTGTAACATGCTGAGAAAGCCATGTCAGCAGAGGGGATGCCGGGGGTGCTGGGGAGGGTAGAGGGACCCCAGGGTGCACGTTCCCCTGCCTGAACCAACAGTGAGACATGCTGTAGCAAGCTGTCCTGTCCTCAGCCTAGACCAATTCACCTGAAATGGTTTTTACTGGGAAATTGCCTTTTCCTGCTTTGGGCAGGGCAACAGGGAATTGTCCACTGCAAAACCCCATTTATCACCCACCCTAAATCCCCTGACTGTGAGCTGGGGATGGCATTTCTTCTGCTTCTCTGGTTCCTGATGGAAGTAAAGGCTTAAAGCAGCATCCTGGGAATTCTGGCTGTTCCCCAGCAGCCAGGGTGAAAGCAAATGTGCAAATACAGAGTTTCCCCAGAAAAATCAACCCCACTTCTCCAGCCAGCTGCTAGGTTGGATGAGCCTCCCCAAAGCCCCTGGGGTGTGGGTTCATCCCCCTGTCCTGGGCTTTTGAGAGCCTTTTAATCAGAAGGCAGGGTAATTGGGGGTAGGAGAGTTCCTGGGGTGGGTGCAGGGGTGTTCCAGGCTGCAGCGCTCCGGAGGCGAAGGGCAATGCCTGACCGCTGGCTCCCAGCGTGGCTGGGGGAGCTGGGAAACCTGGGCTCCCTCCCAGCTTGCAGGCAGGCTTGTACCTCAGTTTCCCCATCTGGGCGTTCCCTCCCAGCGAAGGGTGTGCTGGGAGAAAGCCTTTAAAAGAAAGGAAGCGTTTATATATTCTGTAAAAAGAAGCTCTGGGAGTCGGCTGAGGACAGTCCTGGCTCACTGAAGAGAGGCGAGCACGATCTTATTTGCCTATTACGGTCCCAGTAACGCTGGGCTGACACGCGGCTGCGGGCACAGCGAGGGCTGGCAGCGTAGACAGCCCTGACGTCCCGCGCCCCGGAGGTAACCATTTGCTGGACCTCGATTATCCTTTCTTTTTCTCAAAGAGAAGAGACAAGCGAGAAGGGAAAGCACCGTGCCAGGTCACGGCTCACCAGCGGGCAGCCAAGGTCACCCCATCCCAGACTGTCCCCAAACTCCTTGCTGGGGAGAGCTGTCTCCTTCCCCCAGCCCGCGTTGGTGCTACATGTTGAGCTTGGAACGCCAATGAATACACCGCTCCTCCCAGCTGGCTGGGGTCTGAGAGAAACCTTGTTTTCTTGCTTTTATACCTGCAAAAGGGCATCTTCAAGAGGTAACACAAAAACCCCAGGACTTGTGTGGTGCACATCTCCAGCTGCTCCTTCACCTCCATCCCTGGAGCGGGGATGTGCTCTTCCCCACCAAGCCGGTGCTCCCCATGCCATGATGGCAGCTGAGACCCCACCATTACCCCCCCATCCTTTTTTTTTTTTTTTTTTTAAAGCTGATTCATGAAATTTCTGCTCTGGCATTGCCGTGTTGCTTTAAGCTGTTTACGCGAGTTCAGGAGGCGACAGTGCGCGGGGTATTTTTAGCTTGCCGGGTAGCAGAGCGGGATTAAAATGCAGTCAGTGTTACAGACGCTGGGGCTGTATCAGTATTCCTGCACAAGCCTCTCTGTGCCAGCGTTTTCCATTGAGTGTCTGAAAAACCCAAGTTTCCATGGAGACCCAGCTCCAGGGCAACCCGTTTTCCTTGCAAAAAATAAAAAAAGCAGCAGGTAGGGAGCGGGCGCAAGGGATGGCCAAGCTCTGGCTCCAGGAGGAGAATGGTGGCGATAAATCTCGGTCCTTTCTCACCCAGGATGCAGGCGCGGAAGCAGAGATGTGGGCGTTAGGTTGCAGAATGCCATTAAAAGGCAGTTGGGTGCAAGCTGGGTTGTTTGTCCCATCCTGTACCCCTTTGGGGGGGTTGCTAAGTTGGTGGTGGAGGCTGGTGGGATGCCTTGGTGCCTTGCTGCAAGGAAAAGGAGCAATGTGGTGCCAAGGAGAAGATGGGTTTGGGTTTGCTCTCCTGAAATGGTGGAACCAAGGATTTACCCCCCATTTCCAGGAATTAAATGAGTTAAATCAGCAGATCCTCTTCCCCACGTTGGGACTGTGTCCTCTCCTGCCTCGAGGCACCTCTGAAGGGCCTTTGCCAGGGGCAGGTTGTCTCCAGTCCACAGTGTGGGAGCAGAAACGCTCTTAAGAGGACATGAGGATGAAGGCAATTGCTTAGGATCACGCTGCAGAACCATCCTGTCTTGGTTTTCCTGTTGGCCAACACAGGGACGTCAGCCACAAGAGTCTCCCGTGGAAGAGACTGAAACATTGCTGTTCTCCTTTATTTTCTAGCTCATCAACTCTCCCCTTCTCCCCCTGCCTGTGGCATCTATCTCGGAAATCTGGAGTTTAAAAAAATAAGAAAAATATTAGTTCTTGCTGGACATTGGTATAATTTCTCCTGCCTGTCCCCAGCGCTGTGGTTAGGGCTCATCTCAGCTGCGGCGGTGACGGTGTTGGGTGGCAAAGCCGGTCAGTGTGCAGGAAACTCAGTGCCCCCAGTTTGGCACTGGAGAATATTTGGCAAGAGACCCAGGACTGGCTGGTCAGTAGCAATGAGATGATCATTTGCTTGTCCTAATAACAGCCAGATGGCTGATCTGCAGACGCGTCCAGTGGCACCCTTGGAGGTATTGCTGGGATGGGGATGTGGGCAAGGGTTGTACGTTGAAGCCCAGGAGCTGGTCTCTGCTCATGTGGCCCCCAGCAGCTGGGCCCTGCCTTGGTCATGAGCTTTCCAAGCAAGCCGCATCCTTGGCCACACCAAGATCCAAACTGGAGTTGAGGCGTTTCCTCCCAGTTGCTTTGCCTTTACTATGATGGGACTTTTCCATGCAGAAACCCAGAAACCTCACCCCGGGACCACTTGTAGCTGCCCCAACAGAGGCTGAAACCAAGCAGTAAAGCCCGATGATATAAAGCACAGAGCAAAGGCCGGCTCTTGGAGTCCCAGTCCCATCCCTGCCTCCTTGCATGGGGCTGCTGGATCTGCAGGGCCGGATCCATGGGTGATGGGTGATGTGGTGCAACCTCTGGGCTGGATTGGGATGGATCATCTCTGGAGGCCTGAGCTGCTTCTGGGATCAGAAGGGCTTCCCCAAATCCAGAGCTCCCAGTGAGATCTCATCCTACAGCAGGATCTGGGTGCGGGTGGGCTTCACAGAGAGACAAAACAGACTTTGCAAGAAGCCACAGAAAAACACAAGCCACCAAACCCCCGATGCAATTGGGTATCTTGAGGCCACGTCCTCTGCAACAGGGTTTGGTATTTTACTTTTTTCAAACCGGTTGAGAGCAGCCACAGTTGAACAGAACTACTTGGTTTTCAAAGCAGAGCTTGTGTTTTCCCATCCTTCACCTAGGGAAAAAAAAAAAATCCCATCTGCAGAAAAACTTCTTCCGTTTCTCCAAGGCCTTTTCATTAAAGAGAAATGGATGTTTAAAACGCCACGTCCTCCGAGCAAAATCCAAGAACTTGTACCAAACGAAATGATTTTTACTGCAGCATTTTTCAGCCTGATTGATTAATATTTTTGCTCGAGCAGAATACTTTTTGTGAAAGGCTGCTTTTGATCTAAAAACTGTTGTCGTCGGCTTTTTTTAATTGAAAACCACTTCCACTTTCATTAATAGCTGTTCTCCCATCCCTAGCCTGCACTCAGCATGCCTGAAACAGCTCCTATCCAACGGGTTATTTTCCAGGATTGGAAGCAGCCGACACGATAGGCTTTTATCTACGTTCACAGCCAATTTAGGCAGACTTGTTCTTATTTGGGCTGTGTTCAGAAAATGGTGTTTTTTTCCTCATTCTGCATAATAAAAGGGGGAAAAAGTCATATGTCAGCCCAGCTTCTTGGTTTTTTTGTAGTCTTGGAAATAGTATCTTTCCCCATGGAGTCAAGGGGGTGCTACTAGAGGGACTTTGGTGTCTAAGGGTCATGGTTCTGCTCTTGGATCTTGGCTTTGGCCAATGTTTGGCATGGGTTAGTAGAGGACTAACACCCCAGCACCCGTGCTGCTGCTGGATTTGGGGGCACCCCTTCAGCTGGGGCGCACGCTGCAGCCTGGCGGGGTACCTGGGTGTGGTGTCACACCAGGGCAGGAGGGTCCCAGGGAGTCCCCTGTACCCCTGGGCTTGGGGCCCCTGTGCCGAGGCCACAACCTTAACCCTGCCAGATGCTTGGTGGCAATAAAGGGCTTCATGTGTCTCGGAGGCTGCATGAAACACATGCAAATGAATTGCCTCTTATCACTGCCGGCTGCCCGGGCTGCTCCATGATCAGCCTTTTGTTTTTTCCCCGGGGTGAGTTAGTCTTCATCTCTGCTTTCTGCTCACAGAAAATTATATTTGCAGAACATTCTGCAGGAAAAAAAAAAACCCCAAAACCAACAACAAAACCCACCCCAAAACCGAACCCAAAACAAATTGCAGCACTCCAGATACCTATTGACTTTATTTCAGTAACCTGGCTAAATTCTCTGTGGAACCCTGTGGGAGAGGATGACTCGTGCAGCTTCATTCCCAGCACTGATGGGAAGCTGGAATGGTTGGGCAGGGGTGGGCAGTGCATGGAGGAGGGGGAAGATACACCATAAACACGTTGCATTTAAGCCCTGGTGCGAAACGTCGCCCTGGTTGTGGTAGAGCATCGTGCCCTCCCTCGTGCATGGCGATTGCACAAGGCTTGGCCCGGGGAAGAAAGGAAAAGCCCTAAGAGCAGCCTGCGCTAAGGATGCTCTGGTTGCTCCCAGCTGGAGTAAGTACCATTTCCTTCTGGTTTGCAAGCAGAGAGGTGGCCAGCTGCATCCGAGCAGCTTGGCCAGGCTGCGGCGGCACCTTGCAGGGTCAGCCCCAGCATCATCCCCTTTGAACGTGGTGCTCTCCTCCCTGCAAACCCCCCCAGTCCCTCTCCGTGGGACACCCACACTCCAGCCTCTGCTTTGCATTTACAGCTGCCATTTGCAGCTTTTCTTGTTATTTTCTGCTGTTCATTTAAAAAAAGCAGCTGACACCATCTCACTGCTCGTGGAAGGAAACTATTTAGGGACATAACTAGTGGGTTTTGGAAAACTTACCATAATGGGAGATCCGTGGTTCCTTCCAGCCTTGCATCTGCCCAGCTCCCTGCCAGCCAGCTCTGCTTAACGGGAGACTTTTAATGGGACGTTAATGACTCAAAAAAATACCACAGAGCAATTTCTGAGCAGAATAATTGGGAGGCAGCTGGAGCTGGGGGCTCTTCATGCTTCCCAAGCGCTCGTCCCTCTCGGAGAAGGACGTCACATGGACGTAAGTGGTTTAAACATGTCCTTGGTGCTGACTGGTGCGTTGAAAGCCAGCGTGAGCTGATGAGTGCGGTAGGGCTGGGTTTTGTGGGGAGAAATGGCCTTTGAAGAGGCTGGGGCTGAACTGAAACAACCCCTCCAGAGCAGCACTGGGAAGCGATTAGGGAGAAGCTGGGAGAGGTGCAGGTTCTCCTCTCCGGTCTTGGTTGCGGCTGTGATGGGGGGAAACATATTGGTGCTGCGCGGCAGAACGAGGGCTCCTGGATCCCAGAAAATTATGGGTTTAAATCGGAGGTAGATGTGAGGAGCTCCCTTGGTGTCCCCCAATGCTCTGCTAAAACCCATCAGGAGACCCTGTGGATTAAATGTGCCAGGTTGTGGGGCTGCTGCTCAGCTCTTGGGCAGCATCCACCATCCTTTACTTGCAATTCATGGTTTTGTGCTTCTAAATTTAGCCCTTTTGGGGCAGGAGGGGTATGGAGGAAGGTGGAGGGGGGAGAAGGAGGAGGGGTAGCATTTTGCTTTCTAGGTCCATTGTCTAATCAAAGGGAGTCCGACTTTAAAGGCTTCCCATTCGGTGCAGAGCTGACAGGGAACGTGCATCATTAAAAATGTTCAGGTGCCTCCGTTCCTCAGCACCTCTTTGAAATTGCTGGTGACCGCACGGCCTCAGCATGGCAGGGGGGAGCCGCCGGCCGCACGGCAGAGCCGTGTTGTGCCGCTCCCGGCAGCCGTGCTGCTGCTTCCCTCCACGCCAGCCCCCGGGTACCGCAACGAGGATTGGGCTTCTATGAAAAGCAATTTAAATGCAGGAGCTCTCCAGGCTGCAGGCATCTCCCCATCCCAAAGTGCAGCACATGTGCTGGGAATTGTCTTGTTTGCACATTCAGCCCTTCTCCCCATTTCCCTCTGGAGCTGCACAGATGATGCAAGGGAGGTGATGTGCACATTGGGGCTCAGCGCTCAAAGCTGCGTGGTATGCTTGGATCAGGACCCACTTTTCTACCCTCTGATGGGCAGTGCCGGCGGCAGCACGGGGCCAGGACGCTCTGCAAATGGATCTGCTGGAGGCTGGCGGGGAAGAGGGGTGGATGTGGAGGCTGGGAGGGAGCCACGGGGGTGGTGGGTGCTCTTGGCCACTCGGGGAAGCGCAGGGAGCCTGCGCCGAGGATGCTGCTCTTGACAAATCGATGCTAATCACATTGTCCCTGCTGCAGAGACAGCGCTGCCCCGGCGGGCTGAGGGCGAGGGGCTGGGCAGGAGCGAAGGGGCTGCGGGGGGGAGCAGAAGTGCAGGTGTAAAGCAGGATGGCCTATGTGTCTCCGAGGCACTTGGGCCCCTCATTGCTGCTGGGTGATCCTAAAAGAGGTGCAACAGAGATTCCCCAATTCCCACAGTGGGGAAGGAGCTGCCTGTGCTGTGAGGGAAGGTCTCCTGCCTCTCGTGGCCATGGTTCTTGCCCATCCTTCTCAAAACCTCACCAGGAGGAAGGAAAGAGAAAAGTTTCTTAGTGGGCCCCATCACCTTTGCTCCTGGCTCATCTCCCCATGTTTCCTCGCTGCTTTTACCCTCCAGGTTTCCAGCCTGCAGGACAAAGCCATCCCCTCTGCAGCTGCCCTCCGCCCAGCAGGCACCCACACCCCGTCCCACTTCGACACCCCATTGCTAACTGCCCCTCCATGGGATCAGCATCTTCCCAAGATAGAGGAAGAAGCATTATCTGGGTTTTGGCCCCTAAATTTCCCCTGTGGAGGATGCAGGTGGATGAGTTTTGCCTGGTCTGATTGAAATTCGGATCAATGTGTCCTGGCTGGCTATCGGCCCTGCTAATCACCGCCCTGAGCCACTGCAAAGCTGCTCGGTGCTGATACAGCACCGAGCAGCTCCCCAAGACCCCCCAGCCTTGGCAGAGCCATGCAATCAGGCTGGGAATGAGGGCAACCCCCTGGGGCTGGGGGGTCTAATGGGGGGAGGAAATTGCTGGGGCAGATGGGAATAATCCAGCCACGTTTGGCATAAGCCCACTGTGCCCAAGGCAGGCTCATGGACACGGGTGGGAGAGGAACAAATTGCCAGCCGTGGGTTCTGCTGCCGATGCACTTTTTGGCCTCAAGCACATGGTTTAACTCCCAGACTCAGCTTTGATATCCCAAATCAAGGCTGCTGGCGTGCTCTGCCGCTTCCAAAAGGCTGCTTTGTCTTTTTCCTTGGATTATGCTTATTTTTGTGGCCAAAGAAGAGACCATTGTGTTCAGTAACTTTGACTTCCTGCATTAGACAGGCCATAAAATGCTGCATGGTACTAAGCCTTATTATTAGCATTTATTACTGTGGAGGGAACAGGCACGGAAAGCGCGGCTCCATGGGTGGGGAGCTTTTTAAAGCAATCACCTACGGCCATGCAACCTGTTATGAAAACTCTCTGCATAACCAGAATGGATTTGTTGTGTGCATTGGGGATGTGGGTAATTACAGGAAAATCACCGTCTCTTGACAGAGAAGAGCCTGCTGTGTTTGTTCTGGAAATTAAGGGGGTTGGTGTGGTTGTTGTAGGTGTTTTTGCCCCCCATCTCAGGGTTGCTTTGCTTGTGCAGGCGGGGATGGTGGTGGTTGGCAGCCCAAGGTCCTGTGTTTACTTCTGCGATGCCTGCCCGGACCAGGGCTGGCTGCCTGGCCCTCCTCGCGAGCACAGGGAGCCGTGCTGGGCTAATTCCTGGGTAGGAAACAGTAGTGCTGAACGCTTGATCACGCCTTTGCCTGATCATCCTCCGTGTTCGCCACTGGGGTCTGGCGACGGTTTCAGCTCAGATCTGCCTCCTCCGCCCCTGCTGACCAGCGTGGCCAAGAGGGCACTGGTGGTTTTGAGCACTGGAAGCTCCAGCCTGGGCGGGACCTTGCTGTGCAAGGGGACTGATGGCCACAAAATGTGACCTGAGTGGCTAAAGCCTGAGCAGGCTTTGGTTTGGGTGGAAGGCAAGAGCCAGGAGGTGCCCTGAGATGGGGTAAGACCTCGAGATGGAGAAGAGCTGGAAGCGTGATGAAGTCTTGGGTGGAGGTGCAGAGTGTGGGGAGCACAGCTTGGAGGGGAGTTTAGGAAGGCATTCATGGGCAGCATGATCGCTGGGACGTCCCCAGGGCGCAGGGCAGGAGGAGGAAGGGATTTACCCTGGTAGCACAGGAACCGCGGTCCCTTTGGTCTTTATTCCTCCCTTCTTCTGCCCAGCAGCTTCCCCACCACCACCTCCCACCCCAGCAGGTCTCCCCTTACCTCTGCCCACTTCAGCGCCCCTCCCTCCGTCGCTGGCAGGACAGCCTCTGCCCCTACGGTCCTCGGGGCACAGTACTGCTGGGTGACCGTGCCACCACCTCTAACCATGCCAATACCTGTCATCTGGCAACGCAGCCCCCCCAGACGAAGACCTCAAGAGCTTCTGTAAGATCAAACCAAGTCGCAAAGGGGTTTGGGGGAGGCTGGCGCTTTTGCTGCACCTGGATATTCTTTTTTCTTCCTCCTGCAGTGACACTTGGGGAGGAGAAAGGATGAAAGGACCCGAGGAGCCTTTGGGGCCGCATCCAGCCCTGCAGCAGGGCGCTGCTGTGCCCTGGGCAGTGGGGGGGGGCCTTACCTGCTGCTGGGGAAGGGCAGGGCTGGGAAGGTGAGAGACAGGAGACCAGACTGAACTCATCAAGACATTCACAGGCTGGCTTCCCTCCTCTCTGATTTTGTTTAAATTAAGCCATCTGCCCACATTAAATGGTAAATTATCTCAGCTGCTGCCTGTCTCCCTGTGGGGACAGTAGCCAGAGGAGTGGGGGAAGAGGGGGAGCACTGCAGGGCTGCACCCCTGGCCTTGGACCTGGGGAAAATGCGGTTCCCATGGAGGCGGGTGTCATCTCCCCTTCTGCAGCCCAGAGATCAGCCCCAGGCAAACCGGAGCTGGTCACCTGGGACGATCGCAGCCCTTCTCTGATGGCCTTGGACGAGGGTTAGGGACTGGTCTCTAATCCATCTAATCAAGCTGAGCGTGGTGTGACTTTCCTTGGCTCGCATCCTTGGGAGTCCTTTTCCGGGCAGCAGTGCCCGCTCGAGCAGTACGAGCTCTTGCCGCGATGCCGCGGCTTGGAGGAAGGAAGGGATGCAGTGTACCGGGACGGAGGGTCTGGAGCCGCCGTGGGGAACGGCAACCCAGGGCCGAGGCAGGACCCGGATTAGCTCGGGGTGGGCTCTTGCTTGATTTGTGCCTTTGCAAGCAGCGCCTGCAAAGAGGGGAGATGCGCGCTGGCCTGGTGGCTGAGGGAGGAGCGCTGGGAGGGAAGGGCTGTGGGCTGCCAGGGGAAGGGGTGGGACACCGTCAGTGCTGGGGGAAAGGACTGGGATGAAAGAAGTGGGTGAGAAGAAAAAGCAGCAGGAGGTAGAAGGGGCATCAGGGGCTCCAAAGCACCCTGTTGTCTGGTCCCTGGCAAAACCCCAGCCCATGCACTCGGGCTCCCCTGGGGACCCAGGGAAGGGATGGCATGGGTGCTGGTACTCAAGGGAAGAACCTCCCTGCTCCACAGTGTCCCAGCTGAGTCGTGTCTCCAGCTCCCCGAGAGCCCTCAGAGAGCACCTCTGGCCTGCCATGCAATGGCAGCTGCCAGCTCTGAGCGCTCCGGATCCACTGAAGTGCAAAGGACAACTGCTGTCCCTTAGTTAAAACTGAGTAAATAGTGAATAAGGCCACTTCTCTGGCCATTTTTGCCCCTCAGCCTTTCTGTTGCTCGGCCTCTCGCACCCCTCTTGCATTTGCGTTGCTTTAAGCACAGCGGGAGCCAGGAGCGGGCGGCGTGGGGCTGCTCTGCGCCACGTGCCCAGGTCTGCCTTGCAGCAGCTCGGGGTGTCCTGGAGCTGCACCAAGAGCATCTGCAAGCAGTTCACCTTTGCCGAAGCTCTTGGCAGCTGGCCTGGCTGGTCCAGAGCACGGTCCAGGGCTGTCCCAGCCCCAGCAGCAGCGCCAGGGCCCCTGTGGCCATCCATGTGATGGTGAGGAAGGTGGTTAGATCCAGCGTGTGGGTTGCAGCGCTCAACTCTTCTCACTTGGTATAATGTCTTCTGAAGCTGTAGTGTCTCCTCTCTGCATCTCAGTGCTCTCCTGGGGCCAGGTTTGCTGCCTTAGAGGCATTTCAGGGCATCTCAGCCCATCTGTACTTGGTCGCTCATGGGTGCTGCTGAGCTCGTAGCAGAGAAGGATCCCTGATCCGTCCTGTGTTGAAATACAGGCGCAGGAGTTGCTGGAGCATCTCCAGGACTGAACGTGCAACAGGACTTTCAAAGGACCTTGGCTGAGATGTTTTACAACGAGCCACGCAGTTTCCCCTGTCCTCAGCTCCTCTGTCCCATCTCCCAGCCAGAATTTGGGGAGATTTTTTTTTTTTTCCCAACAAGCAAATAGTCACAGCAGCTCCAGCCTGTGTTTGACTGAGGTGTGAGAAACAACCTCAGTGCCAAACCCCAAACGTGCAGCAGGCGCCCAGGGAGGAACGGGCTGCACCAGCTCATGCAATCTAGTTTGTGACTGCACCAAGAGCATCGGTGGTGGTTATTGCGTCTCAGCAGAGCGATGGTAACCTGGTTGCTGGTAGCCTTTACCTTGGGGTCATTAAGCACCAAGAAAAAGTAACTGCAGTCTCATAAAACTGGAGCGATTTGGACCAAAACTGAAGCTCTGGGGGTCCTCAGGCTCTGAGATGTGTTTGCTCTTGTATCTGTGCTACTCCACCTCCCCTTGGGACAGTTTGGAGGAGCCTGGGTGGGAAATCCAGGCTGGGCCCTGGTGGTTAAATCTCACCGGTGAAATCCTGGGGCTGCTCAGCTGGGATGGTGCAGACACAGGTTAAAATCCCGCCCTGGGGCTGGGAGAGCTCCCCGGGAGGTGGGACACAGGCGGGGATCCACTTCCTCCCTGGGATCCCCTTTTGCTGGTTCACTACGTGCTCGCATCTGTATTTTCTGAGGCGTTCCAGCGAGCCAGCCCTTTGCAAGGGTTGGAGGTGCCTGAGCAGCCAGGGAAGTGCCAAAAATAGCTAAAGATGAGCTACAGGCAAGGAAATTTGGGAGGGAAGGCAGGGATGGAAAGCCATGGAGGACAAGCAAGGAGCGTTTCCCCCTGTTGTTCTGGAAGCCAGCAGGCAATCCTGCTGCTTCCCGTTCAACCCACCCAAAGGAGCCAGACAAAATCCCCGTGACCACCTAAGAAACACTCAAAGCGAAGGAGTTGGGACGAGGGGGAATCTGCCCTGGGGGGAGACAGCTGCCAGCAGGCGGGATGGAGCTTAGTGCTGGGAGTTAATTGCCTGTGTAAGGGCGAGGGGCAGAGCCTGAAGGGCAGATCACACCTGCCGGGAAGATGGATGAGCCAATCGCCCAAGATGAACGACGGCGGCTTCTCAAGGGCACCAGAAGGAAGACGACGGGGCAGGAGACTCTGGTAGAGATGAAAGGGTTAACCTAACGAACTGCTTTCTCATCAGCAGCAGAGACTTGGGTTTTCCACTCCTCTGTAATTCTCTCCTGGCAGCGTTTAGGTGCAGTAAGCCCACATGTGTGTATGCGCGCACACGCTCAGGTTGCCCTTCCCCTGAGGGCTGCCTTGGAAAATAACCTCTTCCATCTGTGGGCTCTGTGCGTGGCTCATCACCAGGAGGCATCGGGGCCTTACTAGCTCCAGAGGTGGGTGATTATCCACAAGTGTCAGATGGGGAAAATTGAGATGTAAAGCAGTGAAATGGCACGGCCCAGGGTGGAAGGTAAGATGGTTTGGGGGCTGTGATGGACCCGCTGCTCCCTGGCAGAAGCCGAGTGCATCAGGGATGTGCCTTTGCTTTTGAGCAGGGACTAAAGATTGGACCAAAGCATCAGGACCGTGAGCAGATCTTGTCCTGACCACATAGGTTTAATCTGATTTAAGACTACAGAGCAGCTAAAAGCCCTGTTGGGTGCCTGGGCAGGGCTGCAGAGGGGAATATTTTGACCTGGTTGCTCTTGGCTGGTGATTAGCAGCACCCTGAAGCAGGAGGGGGGTGGACCCTGCCATGTTCTGCCCTGCACCAGCCCCCGCTGCTATTCTTGCTCAGCTGTGTCTGCTCTTTTTTGGACTGTTCTTTGTCTTCAGCCAGCCAGGCATCCCATCTCCCAGACAGGAGAGATGAAAATGAGCTCTCGTCCTCTGTGGAGGAGATGATCAGGGAGAGACACGGAGGAAAAGTGAGGGAAATTAAGCAGAAATAGCTTCAGGGGTCATTTAAAAATATCCCCACGACTCCCTTAAATATATATTTAGCAAGAATTCAAAGTCCATGGCTGAGGGAGCTCCAGGCACCAAACGTACGGAGTGGTTTTTGATAAAGACCCATGGGATCTAGCTCAGCTTGGAGGGGAAGGAGGTTCGTGGGATGGAGGTGGGGGAAATCCTGGGGCAGGAGGATGCAGGGTTGCTCTCAGCCACCCTCCCGTGCCTGTGAACTGCCCCCATCCTGCGTAAAGCCACGTGTTGAGCCTTTTGGGTCTTTAAAAGGAGGCCCTTTTCCATCAAAGTCTACCAGCAGGCCAAATCCAGGGCCGCTGCTACTGGGGAAGGGCTGGCGACACAACCCTCGGAGGCCCCACCTGCTGCCAGGACTCTCGCCAAGCTGGTGTGCGGCAGGTTTGCGGTGCCACCACCCCATCCACCATGGTTTTCCTCCCTCGGGAGTAACCTGCGCCGGTCCCCCTGCCTGAGTGAGGAGTGTCTGCCTTGGGTCTTGTCTCCATGAAGGCTGGGAGCGGAGAAGGTGTCGGACTGAGCCCAGCCCTTCTGGAGAAGGGAGCTGCTGACAGCCAGCTAGACGGATGGGAAGGCACAGCATTAAATCCGTAACGCAATGCCCATGAGGAGACACGAGTGGCAGGTATGGTCCCACGGGAGGAAGAGTACAAAGCTGCCACAAGGCCAATGCTCAGCGGGTGCGAAGCACAGGCACGGCCAGGAGGAGCACTCTGCCCCTCACACCGGCTGGCCCATTGGCATTGAGATCCCAAAGTGTTTCCCAGCTCCCAGTCCTTTAGGAGCAATAAAATCCCCTCATTCCTAGGAGTATCCTGGGCTAAAGACCCTGTCCCAGAGCAGCCCTTGTTGCCCAGCTCCCAGGTCTGCCCCAGGAGCTGCGTGGTCAGCCAGAGCCCATGAACTATCCACCGCTCCTCCGTGGTGCGGAGGATCCCGTTACGCTGCGGAGAAGGGTCTCTCTGAGCAGCAAAGCCTTGCCCAGGGCCGTCGGCTTGGAAACCTGAGAGCTCGAGGGGATCCAGCTCGCACGTTCCTTCCTTGGGTCCAGTGTTGCTCCGATGGCGAAGTCAGGCGGGGTCTTGACCTTGGGGCCCTGACTGAAGGTTGGTGGGTGTCTCCTTACAGACCTGCGGGCTTTATTGATCGTCTCCTGCCCGAGTTCCCGCCCCATCCAGATGGTAACTGCTCCTTTCCAGACAACAGAGCTGCCAGCCTCTGATTTATTTTGTCATCTTTCCCTCCCGCTAGTGACTAAAAGACATGCTGAATGTGTGATGGAGTACCCGAGCTGGGAGATGCTGGGGGGCATCTGGGGCTTGGTGGGGGCACTGTCCATCCCCACCTGCCTGGCACAGGAAAAAAACCTCTGAAAATGCACAGTGTGGGGAAACTGAGGCACCAGAGCTGGTTAGGAGGAGGTGGGAATTTATGCACGGGTGATAGGGGAGAGAAACCAGTGTCAGGCTGCCCATGTGTGGCAGGGAGTGGAGGGCTGGGGAAGGGGATAACTAGGAAAAAAAAAAACCAGAGTTTTGCGGTCAGCACGTGCATCCTCAGGGCAGAAGGGTCCCGGCCGGTTCTGGGCTCCTCGCCTGCCCCACGGGGCAATGTGTCTCAGCATGACAACTTTTTCGTTTGGGAAGGTGTTGGAAGGGAGGGAAGATGTTGTGAAGACTTGGTCTTTTATCCTCTAGGGCTGCAGGCAAAGATGTCCTCGTGGGACAGGAGAGGACGTGCTGTTCGGCATGACGCCCTCTGCTCCCACCGCGGCTGGAGCGTGTCACAGGGAAGAGCTGCGAGACGTGACACACGCCACCCTGAAGACTAAACGGAGACAGGGGACTTCTGTATTTTTGTGACAGCGTTTGGCACAGCAGGAACAAGGTACCATCCTTAGAGGGGTGGAAGAGAGGCATGAGGTGCTTGGGAGCTGGCTGGCACATGGGGCCATATCCTTGCTTCCCACAGGTTCCTGCCCAGCTGCTCATGGAAATGGTTGAGAAATGCCTTTTGCTGTAGGCTGTCCTTGCTTTCCTCCCCACCAGAACATGGGAAAGGGCACAGGTCTCAGCTGCTGGGAGCTGGGCAGCGGTGCCACTGGCTGGCGTTTAACAGCATCCTCTCCCGCCCGCAGCAAGTGCCACTCATCCTGCAAACACGTCACACTCGGCGGTGATGTTAGAGCTCAGAGCAGGGATGGGGGGGTCTCCCCCCCGTATTCCCCCTCTCTCCCTATCCAAGAAGAATCCTCCTCCATCAAAGGCACCCAAGAGCCCTGGCTGAGACCAAGCCACGTCTCAGCTGTTTGGATCATTTTGAGGCCCCGTGGTTATGTGAGGTCCCCCTCCTCCTGCGTTGCCACCTGTTTGCTGTCTGCCCAGCAAGACGCAGCTTTGCGAGGCTGCTGCAGTGCTCGCTCATCATGTCCCGGCCGCGGCAGCGTGACACTGTGCGGTGACATGGCAATGGCTCGAGCAGAGGCTCCGGTGTTTAAAGGCGCCTGCTTGCCGGGATCGCGGCCGGTCTCATCTCTGCTCGGCGTGAGCACAGACGGGCTCAGTCCTTCTGGGCCGCGCTGCTCCTCCCCAAGAGGACGGCTTCGTTTTCCTCCCTGCTCTCAGAAAGAGCAACCGAGGCACAGAGTGATGAGGGACCAGGCTGCTGCCTCTCAGTAGAAGGGTCTCTGAGCAGAGCACGATGTAAAATTGGGCTCCGCTGAGCACAGGTAGCGACTGGAACACTAAGGCACCAGCTTGCAGGGGGCAGATGGACCGGAGATGCACGTGAGCCAAACCACCTGAAGCCCGTGGATGTACGCAGCTTCCCAGGGTGCTGCTTGGCTTCCTTGGGCGGCACCCCCACAGGAGGAGCCACGGGGCCCTGCCAGGAGAGACCAGGGACAGGAACCCCAAATCAGGTGCCTCCATCCCGTACGGACATCACTGTCCTGAGCAGGGCCATCCTCAGCGAGTCCCGGGGACGGATGCCGGGGACTGGAAAAGGCAGGAGGCCGAGGGCATGGAGGGTCCCTGGTGCTCAAACCTTTGTAGTTATAGATTCGTGTCCGTGCACCAGCCATCTTCAGGACACAGGGTTTCGGTGAAGGATGTGGCCCTGCGATGTGATCCTGGATCCCCAATCCTGCCTTAATCCTCTCTGTACTTTGGGGGTTTGTTTTTCCCTCTCCATTAATCTCTGAATATTAGGTGGAAAGCGAACAATTACCGTGCTAATGGTTCCATAAATTTCTTCATTACTTATTAAACTCAAGCACTCCCCGTGCAGCAGAGGAAAAAGAGATGAAATGGAGAAGGGAACGGAGGGGGCGGTTAGGAGGGGCTGCGCCAGGGCAGAGGGCCCAGCTCCTGCGGCTGGCCCCGGGCAGGGCTGCGGCACCCGGCAGGATCAGGCCCCGGCGATGCGTGGGCTGCCGTTGCCCTCTGCCGGCAGCGGTACAGGCAGGGCCTGCCTGCTCTGCCTGCGGGCGGGAGAGGGGAGAGCCCCGGGGTGGGGGCACTGGGGGCCGGGGAGCCTGGGGCTGCTCGTTGCGAGGATGCTCCGAGGAGGATGACGGGCAGGACGGGGCGCAGGGACCACCCTGCGTGGGGAACCGCTGTGAAACCTGTCCCCAGGGCCCTCGGGGATGGTGCTGAGCAGAGCCGAGCCAGGGCGAAGGGAGCTTTAGGCAGCAGTGAACTCGAGCAGAGGCACAGGGCAGGGTGAGGAGTCTTGAACTTGACCCCCATCTCCACGCTGCCTCCCCACGAGGCTGCCAGCAAGCGCCGGACACCGCTTTCCCGGCTGCAGGAAGAAATCCGCTCTCTCCCGGCTTTCCTCGAGGTACTGGGAGTTGCCTTGCGGTTCGCTGCCAAACCTCACCAGCATCCCGCAGGGTGGATGTTCTCCAGTTTGTTTTGTTTTTGGTTTTTTTTTTTTTCCTCCTGGCGAAGGCGAGGTCTGGGCCGCTGCGGAGATCGTCGCGAGAATTGCAGCGACCGTTCGGGGGAAGCTTTTGCCGCCTCTCTGGGTCAGAGTGCGCGACAGCTCACTTCTGGGCTGGCAGCTCCGGTCCCGGGAGGGCTCTTGTGGCCTCGCCTAAGTGAAGCTAATGTATTTCGACATCTCTAATGGCCAGCTGGGATACAAGCGCATCTGCAGGAAGAAAGGCAGCTCGTCTGAATGCAAAACTGCAAACAAGCAAACGCCTCCCCAGGCGAGATGCTCGCAAGTCTTCTACCCATGTCGATCGGCGGGGCTCAGAGCGGGGGCTTTGGGATCCTGCCAGGCAGCTCTCCTTGCTTCTCCTCCTCCATCCGACCGACCCGTTCCTCTGCGATTATCTCCTGCAGGTTTTGAAAAGAAGACGCACAGTTAAACCCCTAGAGAAAGGATTTTGAAGGAAAACAGTGAGTTTCTTTGGCTCTGCAACACCCAAGTATCCTTCGGGATGAGCCCAGCTCCGCAGAGAGACCTGGATACCCAACTCCCACGGACACCAAACGTAATTAGACGTTTATATCTAGACCAGGGACTCAAGGGCCATCTGGCACCTTAATTATTCATACACACATATAGAAGTGCAGACAGAGCACTCTCTATCTGGCCTAGGCCTGAGGGGAGGTTCCTGCTTACGCCGGGTCGTTTCTCGTGGCCTGACAAAGCAAGCTCTTCTCCAGGGCTGCTTCTCCCGCTGCCAAAACCCACTCTGAAACACACCAGCGCTGCTGAACCGGCGCTGCAGAGATCCATGTCAACGGCCACTGATGCGGAGGTGAAAAAAAACAGGAGGAGAAGAGTCCTGCCCTGGAAGGAGCGGGTCAGAAGGACTGAAATCAGATTAAATGTCTGTCAGGCGGGCCCGTCCCTGCCGTGATGTGGCCCAGCGCTCCCCCAAGGTGTCTTTTAAGCCGTGACTCATCAGCTGAGGAATTTTAATTTCTGTGTTTCTCTCCCAACCCGAGGCAGCACGAGGAAGCGGTTAGGACCTTGGCAGATACAGGTCTCTATCACTAGCTGTTTAAAGTGATGCATTTCCTCTCAAGCCAGTGGAGCTGTGCCAGATTTTACCAGATGTAACCTCAAAGATGAAGCTGAAATATGGCAAAAAAATGTGTTTTCCCCCACAGTTTTACCTTACGTAGCTGAGGAGCGGTTCCTCAGCACCTCTGCCATGCTCTGACAGACACCATGGGATGTGCAGGAGGGGAGCTGGTGGGAAGGGGCACCTGCATGGGATCCAGACTAAAATGATGATGCTTTTTGTAAGCGTAAGCTAGGATATTCTGCTCCCCATAGCATGTTGTGGGCTGCATCGCCTTCCTCAATCAATCCCATCCCAGCCTCCAGAAACCTTTCTCACAACCCTCGCCCTGGAAGTGAGATATTTCTGTAAAATGGTAACACCTTGACAGAAGAGCAATTTTTTTTTTTTTTTTTTTTTTTTTTTGGGGGTGGGGAGGGGATGGGGGAAGGAAAAAAAAAGAGCTGGAGCTTTATTCTTCAGCCGTGTCTCCCCGGGAAAGTGGCTCAACCCAGACAAGAGCAGCGGCTGCGATAAGCCTGTCTGACAGACTCCGTGTCTCGCTCAGCCGAGGCTCCTCCGCGCCGGTGATGCCGCCCCTCCCTCACATACCTTTGTATCACTTCATCTGGATGATCCACATCCATCTAATTGTATCTGTCTTCCATATACTTTACAATAATTATATCCACATGAGCTGCGCTCCCATATCATTGCGGGTCTGTCTCCAATACGCCCATTAGGTTAACTCAGTGTTGTTACATACGAGGATCGCATTTTCAGAAGCTCGACGTATATTTCAAACACAATTTCTATCACTCTTAGGTCTATATTTAGACATCAGCTATTTACCCACCGCCAAAAACCCACCCACAATTTCAGGAGCCTCTCTGTGTACCGTCTCCGTCAGGAGGAGATGATATGACAGGGAGAAATGCAGTCTAATGGACCGCTATTAAAAAATCTGATTCAATTCTCCCTCTGTTCGAATAAGACGTTCCTGGGGAGCGATCTTATTTCCATGGGGTGACACGGAGACGCGAGGACGTTTCACTCAGAGGCACAGCGAGGGAACATCGTGCTTTCTGCTCGCCTTGTTTCAAACCACTTAGGCTGTGATTATAAAACACGGCTCAGGGGAGCCGTAGCATCGCCGGCTTAAATGAAGTTCCTCCTGCTGCAGTGTGGATGCAGGTTTTGGGCTGTGTGGTTTTTTTTTCCCCTCTCCTCCTCAGGTACTGCCGGATTTCGACGCGTTTCGATGGCAGCCAGGAGGAGCAGCCCTGGGGGTGTGAAATTAGGGGTTGGGGGGGGGGTGATTTACGGGGGACCTGGATGCAGGGGCAGCTCTCGCACCCTGCGAGCCTTTCGTTTTCGCCCTTCCGCGCTGCGCACGGGCGGAGCAGGGGGACGAGCAGGAGCGCAGGGCCCCGAGGCAGGCGGTAACGGGGCGAGGGGTAACAGGGAGGCCCCGGCCCTGCTCGCTGCCTCCTCCCCAGGCTCCCGCATCCAGAAGGGGCCGGCCCCGGGGCGGACCCGACACGCTGGCGGCCCGGAGAGCCGCGGGGCTCCCACAGCCCCGCCGGAGGTGTTCCAGCGAACTCCCCGGCGCGGACACGCACACGGAGGCGGGGCGGTGGGCACAACGGGCACTGACTGCAGGCCGAGCGGTCGCGACCCGCCTCAGCGCTCCCTCCTTTCACCCTCCGGCCTTGTCTCCGGTGAAGTTGAGCCCCAGCCCACCCCGATGGCGTTTATCCCCAGGCCGCCCGCGCGCCCCTGCGGGCTGAGGAGATGGGCGGAGACCACAAAGCCCCCGACCCCGCTCCGCGCCGCAGCCGGCGCGGTCTGAGCCCTCAGCCGCGGCCGCACGACGAACCGTGCCGGGGAACCGCCCTCTTCCCCGCTGTATCCAATCAGAGTCAGAAGACCCGTGACTGATCTCTGCTTTAGCCTATCCGCAAGCTATATGACTGCACCCAATCAAATGCTTGGGGAGATTTTTCTCGCCCAATGATAAACGAAGGGTGGAGCTTGGGCAGCAGCCCGCGCTTCTTCGGGAGCGGCGTAGTCTTTAGCCAATCAAAGCAGCGCAGGAAAGGTTACCAATGACCAATGAGGAAAGGCAGCGGGGAAGGAGCAGCTCGCGAGAATTTGAGAGGAACGATGGGAACCCGCGTCCGAGCGAGCGGGCCAATGGGGAGCGGCGGGGCGGGGCCGCAGCAGGACCATTATAACTGGCAGGTAAGAGAGCCAATCAGAAGGAGGAGATAAGTTCGGCCCAATGGCCACTGAGCAGGGAAGTCCTCCCATGGTTGAACCGCTACGATCGACAGGGATGGCAGTCCAATCAGAAGGCCGCGCCCTTTCTAACGGTCCAATGAGCGAGGGGGCGGGGAGGAGCGGGGAGGGCGGCTCTTCCCGCCCCCGATGGCGGGCGCGCGAGGCCGGCCGGCGGAAGGACAGCCCGCTAAGCCAATGGGAAAGAGTAGTGAGGGGGAATGGGCGGGCCTTCCGCCCGGCGGGGGCGAGGGGGTGGAGGTGACGCGCTCGCCGGCCAACGAGGGCGGCGGGCCGGCGCGGAGCGGCCAATGGGCGCCGAGTGGGCGGGGCTCATTGCCGCCGCGGCTTCCAAGATGGCGGCGGGTGCGTGAGCGCGGCGGTCAGTCAGTCGGTGAGGCCGCCGGCGGGAGCAGGGCCGGGGGCGGGCGGGGGGAGCCGCACCGCACCGCCCGCCGCCATGAAGGGCAAGGAGCGTTCGCCGGCCAAAGCCAAGCGTTCGCGGGGCGGCGGGGGCGGCGAGGACTCGGCGTCCTCCTCCTCCTCGGCGCGGGGCGAGCGGAGCAGCAAGAAGCCGAGCGGCTCCGGTGGTTCTAACGGCAGCGGCGGGAAAGCGGCGGCGGCGGCGGCGGCGGCGGCCTCCAACGAGAGCAACAGCGGGAGCAGCCGGCGCGCACCGCACCCGGACAAGGCCGGCCGCGCCGGTTCCCGGGAGTACGAGGCCGGGTCGGCAGCGGCGGGCGGCGGGGGCAGCCGGCACGGCTACGGCGGCGGCGGGAAAACCGCGGAGGCGTCGCGGAGCAGCAGCAGCCGCGGCGGCGGGGGTGAGTCCCGGGCACCGGCAGCAGCCCCGTCCTCCTCCTCCTCCGAGTCGGGCGGCGGCGGGGAGTACAAGACGCTGAAGATCAGCGAGCTGGGCTCGGCGCTGAGCGACGAGGCGGTGGAGGACGGGCTTTTCCACGAGTTCAAGCGTTTCGGCGACGTGAGTGTCAAAATCAGCCGCCTGCCCCCCGGTACCGGCGCTGCTGACGAACGTGTGGCCTTTGTCAACTTCCGCCGGCCCGAGGATGCCCGCGCCGCCAAGCACGCCCGCGGCCGCCTCGTGCTCTACGACCGCCCGCTGAAAATCGAAGCCGTCTATGTCGGAGGTGGTGGAGGGAGCAGCCGGCGACGCAGCAGCCGTTCCCCGGCGTTGCTGGACAAGGAGTCGCCCTACGGCACGACGGCTGTAGGGGTGGCGGCGGCGGCGGCGGCGGCTGTGCGGCACCCGCCGGCCGGGGCGACGCAGCGGGCTTTGTCACCCGCCGGTAGCGGTGGGGCTCTGGGTTATCGAGACTACCGGCTGCAGCAGCTCGCCCTGGGCCGCTTGCCGCCTCCGCCCCCTCTGCCCAGGGAGTTGGAAAGGGAGAGGGACTACGGGGGTTTCTATGAAACGCGAGTGCGGCCGGCCTACGGGCTGGAGCGGGTGGCTGGTGTCGCGACTGCTGGGGGTTTTCGTGGAGGAGGAGGGGGTGCTGGAGCTGCCGGTGAGGAGGAGATCAGCCCTGAGGATGACCAGAGAGCCAACCGCACGTTGTTCCTGGGCAACTTGGACATCACCGTGAGCGAGTCAGATTTACGCCGAGCTTTTGACCGTTTTGGGGTTATCACCGAGGTGGACATCAAAAGGCCGGGGCGCGGGCAGACCAGCACGTATGGTTTTCTTAAATTTGAAAATCTGGACATGGCACACCGGGCCAAGCTGGCCATGTCAGGAAAGGTGCTTCTGCGCAACCCCATCAAGATTGGGTATGGTAAAGCCACTCCGACTACCCGGCTCTGGGTGGGTGGCCTTGGGCCCTGGGTGCCCCTTGCCGCCCTGGCCAGGGAGTTTGATCGGTTTGGAACCATTCGCACTATCGATTACCGTAAAGGTGATTCCTGGGCCTATATCCAGTACGAGAGCTTGGACGCGGCGCAGGCAGCGTGCACCCACATGCGTGGTTTTCCCTTGGGGGGGCCAGATCGCCGCCTCCGCGTAGACTTTGCTGACACTGAGCATCGGTACCAGCAGCCCTACCTGCAGCCTCTGCCCTTGCCGCCCCCTGCTCATTATGAGCTTGTGGCGGAGGCGGCTGCTTTTGGGGCTCACCGGGGAGCCCCACCTGATCCTCTTCGGGGGGCCCGGGACAGGACACCACCGTTACTCTATAGAGACCGTGACAGAGACCTGTATCCTGAGACAGAGTGGGTGCCACCCCCACCCCCTGTACGGGATAGGAGTAATCGGGCAGCTGCCTATGACCCACTGGAAAGCCTAGAGCGCCGCCGGGATGGTTGGTCCTTGGAGCGGGACCGAGGGGAGAGGGAACTGGGCAGTAGTAGTAGGGATCAGCCTAGGAAAAGGAGACTGGCGGAGGATGGAGGCCGGCACTTGGACCGCTCTCCAGACAGTGAGCGCTCTTCTTCCTCCCGGAAGCGTCACTGTTTAGCCACAACCTCTCCACCGGACCGCAGCCCCGAGCTCCTTGGAGGGAGGGAGCGTTACAGTAGTGACCCTGAGCGCTCGTCCTCCCGCTTGCTCCTGTTGGAGCGCCCCTCGCCTGTCCGGGAATCGCGCAGGGGCAGCCTGGAGCGGGGTCAGAACGAAAAGCGCGACCGCAAGAATTCCGCCGAACGGGAGCGGAAGCATCGCGCTTCTGCGGCAGCTGCCGCTCAGGAGTGCAAAAGTCCAGCCAAAAAGGATGAGCGTGCTACGGAAGGAGGCGGCGGAGGCTCCCGCCTCAAACCTCCTCCTCAGAAACAGCAGCAGGATGGAGCGTCGCAGGCCGGGGGAGCCCCCAAGCTCTGTTTGGCTTGGCAGGGGATGCTCCTGCTCAAGAACAGCAACTTCCCGTCCAATATGCATCTGCTTCAGGGGGACCTCGGTGTTGCCAGCAGTCTCCTTGTGGAGGGAGCGACTGGTGGGAAAGTAGCTCAGCTCAAGATCACCCAACGTCTTCGTCTGGACCAGCCCAAGCTGGACGAGGTCAATCGTCGCATCAAAGTGGCGGGTCCCAATGGCTACGCCATCCTTTTGGCTGTGCCTGGTGCATCAGACAACCGCTCCGCAGCCGGAGCTGCCGAGGCCGCCACCACCTCCACCCAGAGGCCCCTCAGGAATCTGGTGTCCTATCTAAAGCAAAAGCAGGCTGCTGGGGTGATCAGCCTCCCTGTGGGGGGTAACAAAGACAAGGAGAACAGCGGGGTGCTGCACGCCTTTCCGCCCTGCGATTTCTCCCAGCAATTCCTGGACTCCACGGCCAAGGCGCTGGCCAAATCAGAGGACGACTATCTGGTCATGATCATTGTCCGTGGGGCGTCCTAAGGCCCTCATGTTCTCTGTACCCAACCCTGCCTACTCCTCTGCACAGCCCCTCCAGCGTGTGCCAGGTGCTATGGGATACAGCCTTAGCCAGCCCTGTCATTATTTTAAATTAGATCTATGTTTGTAGGTGACTTCCCCTGCCCATTTTTCTGTTACTACATTTTTCTATAAAGTTAGAAGCCAGAAAGGTTGGTTAGCCATTAGCGTGAATAGGATGTTTTGAGCGTCCCCTATCAGTGGGGATAGCAGGGAGGCTAGGCCTGCTTTGATTTAAAAAAGAGGGAAAAAAGAAATAAAAAGACAAACAAAACTGGGGGGGAAGAACAAACTCCCGTCTTCTTAATTTTGATTCGTGTCCTTTTTTCATTTCATGTATTTTAAAGCAAGTTTAATAGCTCATCCTTGATAGAGTTACAAACCTAAAAGACCAGATTTAAAGCACTCAGTAGTTTAAATGGAAAACCACATACTTCCTAGTGGACTGGTGTCAACTCATTTTTCGGGTCCTTGAAATTCTGTGGCGGCCTCAGGCCGGCGGCCCTTTGGCACGCGTGATCCCCTTCCTCGGGAGCCTGAATGGTTTCCCTGCGAGTTGCATGGCTCAAGGTTGGTGTCTTTCAGGTGACCAGCACCTGCTCTCGGGTACACTGCAGAACATTTAATTCCTTTATTGGGTGTTTGATAATTTTATCCAGCCCCTCAAAATGCATGCACTGAAAGTATGCTTTTTTAAACAGGTGTATTTCGCCTATTTCTCTGAGTTCTGTTGTATCCCATATATGCACTTTGGGTTTGTAGCAGTGACAATGTTTGGTAAATAGCTGAGGACTTTGTTACAAACCACGAATGTCTTGTGCTTACTCTGGTATGCAAGAAACAAGGAGGTGCTTTAAGAATAACTTTAGTTATATTGTGGTTTTTTGTTTTTACTGCCTTTTTTTTCAAAGAGTTGCAGGTACAGTGGGGTCTGGTTCCACAGTGCAAACTCTGAGCAAGTGTGCTTCTCTCCAGAGATGGTTTTAATTCTGTGATAATTTAATTACATAAAAGTTCTCATTAACATTTTACCTCTTTGTTAATAGCAAGAAACTGCTGTCTGCTAGGGACTTTTCAGGTACAGTACAGTGGGCATTACATGAGGTTTATCATTTTATAGGCACCTGGAGTAAAGTGGGTTTTAGCACCTTGGAAAAGTATTAAAAGTACTCTGAGATGCTGCGGTTTGAGCTCTTGTTCTGTGATTTTAGGAGGAAATAGTTTGCTTTTTTTCAAAGAACTTAGTTAATTTTCTCTCACGTATTTTTCCCCACTCATTGGGCACTTTTCTCCAGCTGTCTTGGCCGCCTTGCTAACACAGGCCTTTAGGAGGGAAGAAGGGATCTAAATCCCTGTTGTTTTGTTTAACAACCAAAAGGATGTTGCAGCTAGCTTCTAAACTGAAGCGTAAATCTGACTGTCTATTTACAGGCCCCCAAAGATGTAATCTTGCACTTAAACCCAGAATGTAGTCTTGCACTTAGCCACGTTTTCAGAGACTCGGGCAATGTAAAAGCGATGCTGCTTCACTCCATCGATCCTCCGCTTGGGCAATTGGTACAGGGACAAGGTTGATTTCTGTTTCGACTTGCGTGAGACAAAAATCGAGTTCAAAATGCAGAATAGTACACGAAGGAGGAAATGTCTTGAATGTATTTTCATGGGCACAGCCGTTCCGAAGTGTGACTGTACTTGCTTGAGATTCACTGTCACAGAAATAGGGATTTCTGTAGTACCGCTTTGCCGACCCACTCGTCAGAGGGTGCTTTGGTTTAAGTGGGCTTTGGTTTCCTTTATCTGACCAGCATGAGTAGACGTAGTATCCCAGGCATCGCGGTGAACTAAGAACTTGAATGTGGCAGCATACCTTGAAAACAGATTTTGGTTTTGTAGCTATTTTTCTTTCTAAGTGGAAATTTAGAAGCCTCATTTAATGCTCTTAAAGGTAAAATCCAGAATTTCTGGGTTGCCCTTCAGCGTGAATGTAATAGACTTCGATGGCAGAAATCAGCTGTTCATCTTACTATTAACAATGAGAATTTTTCGAAATGACACCGATAGCGCAAATAACTCTGTTTTAGAAGATACAGCGTATTTACCACTTATTGCAAAGAATGACTGTTTTAATTCTAGCAGGTGTCTGTTGTGTGTCAGCAGGTAATCGGCGCTGCTGCTAACTCACTTGAAGCGCTGCTTGCGTTTAGAGTGAGTTTTGTTGTTGCATCTGACGGAGTCACTTGCAAGCGCGGAGTTTTAAAGGAAAGAAACTTGAACTGCTGGGAATTCGAATCTGCCCTAAACCAAAAAAAAAAAAAAGAGGGGAAAAAAAAAAAAAAAGAAGCACTAACGTTTGTGTTCAACACTTAAACTTGCTGAAAAGAGTGTTTGTTACGCTGATACGCAGTAGGCACCTGTTTTAAAAACCCATAAAACTTGGGGTCAACAAAGCTTGTCAAAGCAAACTCAGTGTGGGAGCCCTTTCGGAAAGAGCATCCTAGGTGCACTTCCATTTTTCCTTGTAAAATAGCGGTGGTTATACCTGCCACGGGCTTTTATGAGTCAAAAGTGTGCCACGCTGGAGGGTAATAAGGAACAGGCGAGGCGCTATTTGACTCCAGGTTTTCTGGTTTCTTATTTAATGGAGTACCTGCTTCTTTAAATCTGGTTTATTTGTGGTTGCTGCTCTGTTTTGTAAGCAAGGATTTTAACACCCTCTGAGGGTTCTTAATGTCAAAACATAGTTGACTGGCAATACTTTTTTTTGCCGGCACTGAAGTTGATGTGCTGCCATCAAGGCTGGTACAGCTGGGTCGGCAGTGCTTTTCTCTTAGGCTCTGAAGGGTGCACCATTGGAGTAACTGTCCACTAAAAGCCATCTTGGCCAAGGCTGAACGCGAGTAGAAGTCCGTGTGAAATACCACTTCTGTATAGAGCAAAACAGATGTAGCAGACCTTAGCTCTCTCGTTGTGTTTGGCATTACGTTGCTCTAGCGAGGGCTCAGTATTTCTTCTAACGTTGTGTACAGCTGATGTTCCTATATTTCATTAGTTTGTTGAATTAGCGTGGAAAAAGGATGTCCTTTTCCTGAATCATTTCATAGTTGTGCTTTATGCTTTGGGGAAAGAACCTCAAATGACTCATGCTTTTGTTTAAGATGTTGGTTTTTTTTTTTTTAACTTGCAAACTTTATGCAACTTCCTTGGCTGCCGGCCAGTGGCTTTGTTTGCTCCCGTCTAGTGACCGTCTGCTGCTCACTGGGACTGCGGCACGAACGCCGAGGTTACCCTCAGCTCCGGAGGTTTCAGGCTCCTGGGTTACAAGTACCGACGCATCCTTGTAAGCGTTGTAGAGAGAAGAGGGCGTTACGTGCCAGGCAGACAAATCTTACTCTCTCTCTTTATTACATTTTTTACAAGGATGTTAAAGGATTGAAATGTGACAACTTGCTCAGCCCCCTGTGGAGGGCGGAGGAGGGAGTTTAAGCTTTTGCGCATTGGTTGGGGAAGCATCTGGCTGATGGTAACTGAGGTGAAAGGCCTTAAAGTATTAATGGGGAGGAAGAGTGAATCAAAATTGTGAAGACAGGTTCAAAAACTCTGAGGACTCAGGGAAAAATGGCTTGGAAAATCATAGTTCCTGGCTTTTAAGAAAAACAGTGTTGCGGGCAGTACTCCTGGGGAGTCTGCTGTACGCCTGTTGAATGGAAACGAGAGTGGAAGAAATTATTGCCATGTGACTGTAGAGCTTTTGGGGTTCTTTCCCCTTTGTCTCCCCCTTCATTACTTTCTGCAGATAGCACCGAAGGACAGATATTCCAATGATCTATAAGCTGAATGATGAGGTGATTTTTGTATTAGGCTTAAAGCAGACCGAATGGTTAATTGAATATTCAACTTCATGCAGTTTTGATTGTGTGAAAATGACGGATGAGAAATACTACTTGAATAGCAACAATTTTACATTATATTAGGTGTGTCTTTGATTTGACCTTCTCTTTAATATTGGCGTTGTCCGCTGTTAGAGCTGCGCAGCAAAACGAGAACAAAAGAGAAACTTGTAACACTACATTTCATATTTCTGTTGATAAGTTGCCTTCAGGAAATATTCTTTGAGGAAAGTCAACCGAATTATCAACAATTTGGTTGGTTTTTCTCACGGTTAATTATTTTGATGTGTCCCATTAACTGTTACTGAATGTTGAATAATCATCAGTACTGTAAGCCTAGTTTAACCTTGGTCCAAAAAGAAGCCCTGCACTACTTGTTATGCATCTATACATAGAAGGTGACTTCATTTCAAGGTTTCGTGCCCTTGGGTGGTATTGGTGCTTTTTGAAGTCCAAGTAGAATATGGAGAAAGGCCTTGTAGCTCTTTATGTTCATCTGTATAACGTAGGGAGGGGAAAAAAAAAAAAATCTGTTGTATACATTTGTATTGAAATAACATTTTCTTTCCTCCTGCAAGCAAAGCTGGTGGACTGCAGAAGACAACCGCATGGGATACCAAGCTCTAATGGACCTTTGGGAAGAGAAGCAGTGGCTTGTGTGGAATTTACATGGGCCTCTTGATGGAAGAAAGCTTATCTGTTTAGTATTTGTGCATTTTACTAAAATGGCAGCTTTAAAAAAAAAAAAAGTTGTGTATCTGCTATTGTGATGCCAATGCCCGTGTTTTAAGTGGAAAAAAAAATGACCTCTTTGCTTTGTGCTGTGTACACAAGATTGCTGGAAAAGTAAAGGAATACCCTTTTTATGGCTCACACAGCTTAAAAGTAGCTGTCACTCAAACATGCGCTCACAGTTGAGCTGATTTTGTTTCATTCTAAATAAATTGTTTCTTTTGAGGAAAATGGTTTTTCTGCCTGGAAGTGAATTGACGACAAACGTTTGACCCCTTTGGTTGCGGCGGAGGGGTTACTTGCTGCTGCTGCTCAATGTTTGATCTGATAGTTGTGGGTCTTGAGCAAGAAACGGGGAGACCGACACTTTTCGCGTTGACCAGCCTGTTGTACCAAATCTGAAGAAATCTAGTTGTCTTGCTGTGGCACCCCCTTTGTTTGCAGTGAAAAAAGGGGGTCACTTGCTGCTTTACTCCTCACCATGACGAGGAAGCGGTGCTGATGCTGGCATGCAAGAAGCAGGGAAGCACCACCCTGCGTCTCAGAACGGTGTACAAGTCTGGGGCTTCGCTGGTTTGAAGAGCTGGAGTTCCTGAATTTTAAGTTTCTGATTTATTTTGTTCACCCAACATGTTTGGCTTTAGTTTTGATTTTTTTTTTTTAATTTTGAAGAAAAAAAGTTTGAAATTGCTTTGAATCTTGCACGTAAACGTTTGCACCAAATTGCCAAAAGAAAAAAAGAGAAATGAGTCCTTAGAAGTGTTTAAATGATGTTAATAAAGCCTTTCCTGACACACGTGAGGCGCTCCTCCATCTCCAGGGGCTTTTCAGCAGTTATGCAGTGATGGGTTTAGTGCTGAATGGATGAAGAGTTCCCGAGAGCTAGAGTCGGTAATTTAAAACCTTTGCGTTGGTGTCTCAGTGCCTTATTTTGACCGGTTTTGAAGCAAACGGTTCCACACGCCTCGGATGTGCATGCACCCTGATCGCGTCCCAGGTACGACTGCATGTTTGCTTGCAGTCGCCTCACTGTGTAGTACAGATGGTGAGAGGAAAAAAAATGGAGGCGGCCTGAAAATGTTGTGTGCTGTAGTTGCTGCGTTCTCCTGTATTGGGGGCTCCTGAGCTGTGGAAGGCCGTTCCAGTGCAGGAGTACAACTCCATGTTTGCCGCAGGAGACTTCGGGGCACATTTGACAACCGCAGACATCAAGAGGAAGCTAACACTGCTGCATCGTTGGCTTCAGAAACCTCTCGTGTTATACTTGCCGGTCTGTTAGAATTAATGTGACATGCAGACGAAGACACCTTGAAATGCCAGCTTGCCCTGATTGCCTTGACAATACTGTAACCTCCTGTGGATAACGAACCTAGTGCTGTCCTGCAGCCGTGCAGGATCATTGCTAGGCTGCAGGTGCCTTTCAACAAAAGGACGCCATGGTTGTGCTCTGCAAGGTGTCTGTTCCCGGGGCAAAGAGCTGTGTAAATCCCTAAAACAGGTAAGGGGGCTTAAAAGGTTGAACTGAATTGTCATGTAAAAGAAGATGGTTTTGTTGTTTGCCTTTTTTTCCTTGATTCTCCAGCCTGCTAACTTGTACTAACGCGTTTGCTTTGGTCGACGTGCCGCTCTGTCCGCTCTGGGGATGGGAGCGGAGGAATGAACTCTTCGATGCGGCTTCTGTGTTTGCTTTGGGGGTTCCCATCAACGGACGTGAGGTTTCTCTGCCGACCTCGGGCGAGATGCTGTGTGGATAAAACTAAAGGTTTTCAGCTTGGCGAGCTGGAGCTGTTATTTTGACTTCATGAACTGCTTGAATTAACACCGCTTTAACCCGGAATACTGTTTATAGTTTGTGTATGTTGATACGGAAAGCCCAGCCAAGGATTAGGCAAAGCTGTCTATGTGTTTCTGGGACGCTGGTGTAAGCATTTAAATCAAGCTGTATATTGGAAATGGGAGCAACTGTAGATATTGCTGGTAACGAGGGGAGGGAAGCGGGAGGGGAGACTCGTGAGGTGCCTTTCCTTCTAGAAGCCGGTGTTTGTAGTTCATGGTTTTGCAATGTATTTCATGTTCTTTTGAGATGTGACCTCTGAAGCCGGTGTAATCTAAAGTGTTGTACGAAAGGTTTGGGGCTGGTAGTAATAACGGGAGGCGCGTCTCAACCTCTTTCACTCAGCCGGGTGGTTGATGCCAGCAGGAGATGAGTGATCTGTTAGCGTAACCCAAATAAAGGAGGTGCCTTTGACAAGCTGGCTAGCCGCTCGGGTAACCGGGCGTGTGTTTCCAGGGTTGGGCACTCTCCCACTTTTTGGGTGTGCTTTGACTTGTGTTACGGCAAACAGGGCCGTCGGTGGCCGTTCCAGAAGAGATCTGCCTCTCTGACCCGGATCTCGCTGTGTATTTAACCAGGAGATTGTGCCCTCGCTCCTTTACATGACGTATTTCTTTAGGAGATGTGGAGGTAACGTGGGACGTGGTGCGGGTCGATTCTCCTACGGTTGCTCCGTAATAGCGAGTATTTTTTCATGTGCTGGGTCTGCCCCTCTGCCTTCTGAATCGGTTAGAGAATGCTTCCACTGCCAGGTAAAGCCAGGCTTTTGTTAAAACCAGTGTCTTTAACGGGTTAAGTGCTCTATATGCATCATATTAATTTGGCTAATGAGACTTCTGGGGAAAGTGGATTTATAAAGAGAACCATTTAATTAACTGCACTGCAGTAGAAAGTGATGCAAGTGTATTAGGCGGGGAGACGGTTATTTGAATTCACACGTTTTTTTAGAATTGTGCTTTTACCAGCTGCAGCTGAATTAATAAGTAAGTTTAAAACATCAGATGGCCCAGATTTTGCTCTTCGCTAATAACAAGCTTCTGTTCGCCTTGCGCTGCTGGTTTACTACGAGATGGCAAATGCTCTTTGAGGATACGCTCTTGCCACGTGTCCTGGTTTTTGGTGCGAGAGGATCAGGCGAGGCGTCTGCAGAACGGCCAGGGAGGGAAGTGGAAAGTGTCTTGGGCTGATGGCTTTGTGATTGCTATTGTGTCTCCTTCGGTTATTGTCTAGCTGCCGTCTGCCTGAGTTTAATTATAGCTGGCTTGAGAACTGGGTGAAGTAAACTCTTAAGGCAGAGGAAGCTGCTGAAGGACTCGGTCAGCTGCACTCGCTGTGATGGGTCACTCGGGGCTGATGAACAAGGCCCTGCCGGTGTTCATCCTATTTGTTGGCGTGCTGATGGAGTTGAGGCGCTTCTAACAGGAGCAAAGAATGTGTACGTGGTGGCGCAAAGGCCTACTATGTTGTCAATCCTTTGTATCCCGCTCCAGGGATGTGTTAATTAAACGTGGTTGAAGAATTGAGCTATGGATGCTGTCAGACGTGATGGCATTGCTGTGAGTTAATGCGTTCCCAGCTCCTGGGCCTGTGCTTTTGGGTTTGAGCTCGGGTGTGTTGTCCCGGCATCGGGATGGGTTGTGTGTGCAGGTGGTCGGCTTCCACAGATGAGCCACAGGTTAATTGTGGGTAACGGATATTTCATCTACTTCTCTCCCTGCCTTGACCTTCATACCTAGTTCTGCAATTGGATCTGGAGATTGGTCTGTAGATTTTTAGTTATCTTCAGTATTTCCTGTCCCCAGATCCAGTGATAGGTCAGGCTGACTTTTAGCAACGTGGGCTATGTCCACTGTCCCGCCTGGACTGGCAGTTTTCCCTCTAATTTCTGCCATTTGTAGCGAGTGAGCACTTAAATCCTTCAGTCTGTATGTCCTTTCATATGCAAGTGCTGCGTTTCAAGCCTGTAAAATTAGACATTCTAGGTATGCCTCAGGACACATGTAGGGTGCAGAAGGATTTTGAGTTAAGGGAAGCCAACGAGGTCTCCTGGGGGTTGTTGCTGAGCTCTCGTTGCCGTCCGAGGGGAGTTGTGCGTGGACCACGGTGGTGTTTGCAGCCCGTTTGGTCGTTGCCTGCGGTGTCGGCAGGCCAGCCTTGGGTGCTTCAGCTCTGAGCCCGGCACCGCCGCCAGCCTGGGCAGGGTTCGGTGCAGGGTGAACGCTTGAACCACCCGGCCTGCGTCGCTGAGGCTTGCGGGGAGGGCACGGCGAGGAAGGGTACGTCATCGTTTCTCGTGCTGCTCCCCTCGGGTGGATGAATGCAAGACTTCATGTTTCACAGCCACCAACCAGTCCAGCTTTCTTCTCTTGCACTGAGGCATATTGGCTTAGACACATTCCTGGCTGCCAGGTATCTTTTAACAAGTGCCTTTGCTCTTCCTCACTACGCACAGACTCGGGTCCCAGCAGCAGGTTGAGGCTGGGAGAGCCTGGTCATGGATACTCCATCCCTGCGACCGCCCTCATCTCAGCCGGCTTGGCCGTAGCTCCCTTTCCCTGCTTGACCAAAGGCTTGAGGGGTTGGAAATCAGTTTATTGGTGTTGTATTAGTCACCAGGGTGTTGTAAAGACACCCTTTGCCTCTCCCAAGCCAGAGTGCAATCCTTGCCCTATTTTGCCCACGTGAGAAATACCTGTAGGGGAACGTTTTGCAGAGCTCAGTGGTGGCTTAGGAGGCAAAGTCTGTATTGCTCTGGAAACGGAGACTTTGACCCATGAATTACTTCTGGAATTGGCCGTGGCCGTGAGTGAGAGCTCCCATCTCCTTTGAGGTTACCGCAGGCCTGAAAGCTTTTCTGTGAGGATCTCTTAGCTAAAGCTTCTGGTTTTTCAAACATCTGTTTTAATTTTTTTTTCATTAGAGTAGCCGATAAATTCCCATCGACTTAAATGAAAATCGTTCTGTTACCTTTAAAGATGTTTCTAAGACCAAAAAAAAAAAACAAACCCCAAAAAACCAAAAACACCCTCCTCACCTCCTGTGAAGGCTTTCATCTCACTGGAAATGAAACTTTTTAATTCAGGCTTTGCTGAATTTCAGCCTAATAACACTCTGCAACAGAAACGCAGCTGTGGGATGTGTTCCAGGCAGGGAGGGAAACCAGCACAAAAAAAACCAAAACCAAGAACAAAAGCCGAGCGTTCCTGTTATCAGCCTGTTAAGGGCAAGTAAACAACCGAAACCGCACAAGATATCTGCCAAACAAGCGGGCGAAGGAAGAACAGCCTTGTTTCCTGTTGCTGGAAGCCTGTGTTGTCATATCCTTACCCAGCTATTTTAAATTGCTGTTTGCTTTTTTCCTGGGGCTTAAGGTAAAAGCAGAAACCTCAGGGTGGTGGTAGGTGGAGCACCTCGTTCGGGGTGCGTTGCGTACCGCCACCCGAAAAACAGACCTGTGGCTGCCACAGCTGTGAAAACCCTTCCTGTTCTCCTTTAAAATCTGAATTACGTATATTTTTTTTTTTTTCCTCCCACGTGGTTAATGAGTGTCCTGCAAAGCTGGTGTTTCTCACGCTATTGCCCTAGGCGAGAGTTTTGCAGTGGTTTTGTGCGTAAAGCAACCGAGGTGCCAAGAAAGGGTCAACGTGAGATCCCGGGTGATGCGTTGAACCCAAAACTTCTTGCCTCTCACCCTGGTCTCAGACCTCCGAGCGCTTGCGTGGTTCCTGGCCGGCTCCCCCAGCTCTCCCGGAGCTCGTGCACGTCGGAGAAACGGCTGAAACGATTCCAGCCTGGCCCTTGAAGGGACTTTACTGTGAGATAAAGATCGTTGTTTATTATGCGATAAATGTCAGGATCAACTTGCTCTGTATTTAGTGCCTGGGCTTATCTGTTGTTGGCATCTGAGAGGGGCCGTGGGGAAGTCGCAGCCTTGGTCATTAGTAGATATATTTTTTTTATTTTTTTTTATTAGAGGAAAGAGGCTGACCGCGGAGAGCGCGAGGCAGCAGAGAGGTTTATTTTATCTACTGAGGAATGGCTAAATCCATGTTCTAAAATCTCCGCCCTGACTTTCAACGACCCAGAGCAGGTTTCCACAAATGTAGAAGGAGGACGGAAAACCTGATAGCTGATAGCTGGGGCCCTCGGGGGCGTACTATGACTCTATAAAGTAATAATATAAAATAATTCCAGTGTGAGTTAAGGACTCATGCGATGCGCTTCTCAATGTGATCTCTGATTGCACCGACTTCCGAAGCTTTTATATACCCGAGCTGAGTCTTAGCAGCTTTTTATCCTGGCTTATGTAAAATCAGTGGAAGTGGGGATTAAGATCCAGCAGGTGCCCACCCCATAAATCAATCCTGCCAAAATACTTGGCACGGGCGCTGGAAGCGGGTCCCAACGGGCGGCGGGGGGTGACCAGGCTCTTCTGGGCAGGGCTGAGATGGCAGCAAAGTCCCAGCGCTCTTGTGTTACCGCCTGCTCCCTTTTTGGCTAGAGCTCTAGCTCCCGGAGCTGCCTTGCAGGATTATACCTGGGAATAAATCACTGAATAGATCAGGAAAGCATTTCCCCCGGTAAGTCCCAGGAAGGATGGCAGCCTTGCAGCCAAGTTGTCTGGATGAAACAAATCTAGGAGTAACTAATCCTTAACCGCAGCGGCGTGTGCTGCGATGCCTTGTTGGAGGAGCCAAGTTCGTGTTTTCTTCTCCCTTTCTTAGTCATGTGGTGCTAAAATTAAGCAGGAATCAGGCTCACAGGCCCCTGTCCATTGGTACTTGGAAAATGTTAGACAAAGAAAGTCATGTTGTGTTCTGAGGGCGTTTGGGGTGTTGCGGCAGATTTCTCTGGGGATACAGTGAAAATTGGAGGCTGGTTCCTTGGGCTTCTTGTAAAAGCCTTCCGTCACCCAAATGCCTCGCCAGTGAGCTCTGGTAGCCTGCAAGTGCCTGTATCCTTTGGGAACATCTTTAGCGTTCGGTTTCCCTGTGCTGCCTTCCTGGCATGAATTTTAGGAAGGTTTTCAAACCAAGAATCTTTGGTAAAATGCTTCCAAATCACGTTTCTCATCGGGATACAAGTGGGGCGCAGCCCGCGTAGCGCGTTACCCCAGGCAGCGCGCACGAGGGACGAGCTTGGGGCAGGAGAATGTTACACCCGCGTGACTCCAGACAGAGTGAGGAGGTTGTTGTTAGTTTTACAAGGTTTTGTTTGTTTTTTTTTTAATTTATTACAAGTTAAATTATTTTCTTGGAAAGATCTCTAGGAGGTTGTTAGCAATTTCTTTCCGATACAGAGCTGGCACAGAGGTGATGCTCAAGGGGTACGGGCGGGTTGGAAAGCACAAGGGAATTCAGTCCTCTGCTGGTGGGCTGCTGCTTTCCCAGGTCCAGGGGGGAGGACTGGAGCGGGCAGCACATTTAGCAAAGCCCTTTCCATGCAGAAGATCACTTTAAGTCCTTGCTGCTCATTTTCTCTCACTTGTATCATGCTGTTGAGTAAGGGAGCAAGCGCGAAGGGGGTTTGCTAGTCAGCCTAGAGGTTACAGCTTTTAAACTCGTTTGTGTCCCAGCGAACCCTGCTTTAGCATTTATCCAAACAGCATGTGATGCCCTTTACTATGCAAAACTGGCAGTATGAAGTTATTTGCAACATGACTTCAGTGGGATGGAAAAGTCTTCCTCCGGGCTTACGTTCCCGTCATCGTTGATGTTTGTTGCTTTAATGCATGTATTCTGTGTATTTTGCAAGTAAATAAATGGCTTTAGTTTTTAGACCTGCGAGAAGAGCTAAAACATCTGTTCTGTGCTTGCCTTCTCAGCAAAAGGTGTGAGAGGAGAGAGCTGTGTCTGACCACCGGAGGTTATCCTGAGCCCGCTCGGTTGCAAAGACAAAGGCTTGAAGACTCTTCTCCCACCTCCCAGCCTGGTGGTAGGACTACGCAGGGCAGCTGGGAGGAGTTTCTTATTATGGAGACTGTTTTCCTCAACCTCTTTTGATGGATAAGAGGTGATCGGGGCTACAGAGAGGTACTTGGCCCCTGCAGGTTTATTCTGGGGGCAAATAAAGGCTGGTGGTGCCCATCTGTTGGGTAGGATGCTGTGGGAAATGGGAGCTCCTGAGCTGTTTGGTCCTTTGCAGAGGAAATAGAGGGTACAACCACTTGGGAAACCCATTTTTCTAAACACGGGTAAGGATCTCGTGGCATGTGATGCTCTGGAGAGGACAGGGGAGGACTCTTCTTAAGAACCTGGAGCTTTTAAAGAGACCCCATGTGTTGGAGCAGATGGGATGGGAGGTGTGGGCACTGCATCCCACTGCAGGTCGTTTCTTGGTGGTGAAAGAGGTGAAAATGTAGCAGGGCTTGTGTTGAAAGGAGGATGGTGTTGAGCAGAGTGGCTTTATTTATGGGGAGAGGAAGAGATTAGAGCATGGGGATAGGTGCTGTAAATCATGTGGAGTGAGAGCAGCGGGGCGAGGATGTGGCGTGTTGGCTCTTCTTCGTCCCCACGTTGATTTGGTTAATAGCAAAAAGCACTGCTGAGCTCAAATATGTGTTAGAGAGATGTAGAATAAGGTTGGGGTTTTTTTAAGGTTTCGGACTGGAAAACTGAAGCCAAGTGTTCCTTATAGTTCCTATCACAGCAGCAAAGCAGTGCTGCTGGTAGCCTTTAACTTGTTCGGTAGGAGCGTGATGAACTGGAGTGTTTCAAGAGGTGAAACCTCAAATTTGCAAATGAAAGTTTTGTCCCTGCTGCAGAAGGCCTCAGCTGAAGGCTTTAGCGCAGGACTGGCTCGAGCCAAATTACACGGTACCTGCTCGCCCCCCTTAAGCTCCCAGTGCCTTAAACGCTTCTTAAGTAGTCATCTTATCCTTAAACCCCAGTTGCTTGGAAAATGACCCGCTAGAGATCTTCCCATAGATACAGATATTAACTGGTACAACTGATTCACATCCGGCGTCTGATGCAGTGGTTAAGGTGTAAAAAGACAATTTCTGAAGCAGTGGCTGCCTGCGGATCCCTGCAGGAGTTAGGAGAAGCTGTGAGTCATCATATGAAAAATTAACCACTTTGTTGTGCTGATACTCCCTATCTGCTGCAAATTCAAGGCTAAATTTTTCCCTTGTTTAAGCACGCCTGGTTTCTTTGGCGTTGTATTGTTGTGTAACTGCTGAATCTGGCCCATTATCTGCGAGGGAACTTTCTTGCTTGTGGCAATGTTTTCGTTCCTTAACACCGCTGTAATGTTCTCTAGCTTTTCTTAAATATAGACCGCGTAATTTTGTGCTTGAAATAATCCATTTGACAGTTTAAAGGAGCGTTTCTATAGGGGAAACCACTCTCTTGTTGGTTTAATATTAATAAAAAAAAACAAAGGAGGGAGGGAAGGATAATGGCAGTGTCTGGGATGGTTGCGTGTAAAACCCCTACGATATCCCAGATCTGTGTAATAATTTCAAATATCTGGTGATAGTGCAAAAGAATTGCAACCTTACTACCTGAAAGAAAGTCAAAGCAGCTGTTACACCCTGCCTATCCAAATTAAATCTATAGGATGCTGGTTGAGTGTAGGCTCAGCAGTGTTACCTGGCTCTGGAAGCCACTTTCCTGTGTTTGTTGAATCCCTGAGAGCTGCGGGACGACTGGGAGGAGAAGGGGAGCGGATCTGTGAGACGGGTATGGTCTTCAAGGAAGCTGTATCGTGGTACTGGCTTTAATTAGAATTGGTTTTGCTTCCAGGTCCTCTGCGCTGTGGCAAATAACACCATGCCTGGGAGATCGAGCAGCCACGGTGCAGCATCCTTCTCGGTGAAAAAGAGGTTTTTGTGGAACAGCTGTTCTCCGTATCCTCGTGGAAGTTCAATCTTTCTCTCTCTGTAACCCCTCTGTCCTTGCCTCCCTCCCTGGGGCTAATTATTCGTATCTAAATAGAATAAGCTAAAATCTCCTGCTGTGCTCTGGCGCTTTTGAGGTCCTTGGCTGCCCCAGCCCAAGAGGTGAGTCAGCTTTGCTCTCTCGCGGGGGCTGGGGAAGCTGGAGGGGCGGCTCTGCGGCTCCGATGCCGAGCTGTCAGACTGAATGCAGGGGGGTTAAATCTGAGGTACAGAAAGCCACGGCTCAGGAGCAAAGTCAAAGTGAAGCCGACATCCATCCGGGTCGTGGGCCTTATTTTTTCCCATCAAATAATGCTTTTTTTCCCATCAAATAATGCTTTACACTGCGTATTTCTCAGATGGCTTTAATCACACGTGCAGGAGAAATATCTAGCTATACAAACTGTGCATCTGTCATCTAAAAATTCCTAATTTCATTTTTGTTGCTGTTTATTTCCCGGTACAGAAGGTCTGTGCTGGCAATCGCTTTCCGATCATGGATGCAATCGAAGACCATCCTTTAAAACTTCCGCCGCAGAATCGCTTCAGCCAGGCCTGGGGCTGTTGTTCAGGTTGGCTTTTTTTAGCTTCCATTTCTGGGCCGAAGGCTCAAAGAGGAAAGAAATAGGTGAGAGGAGAGCACAGGCTCCAGCAAAGAGGAAAGAGCAGACATATGTCTGGGTGTAGTCATACAGCCACCCTGCAGGAGAAAAGATTGTTATTAAAGCTGTTGGATTTTTCTCACTGAAAAAATCATTTTGGGAGGTGGGCGGCAAGCAAAGGATGTGTGTTCTCATTTAAGAATTCCTCAGATATTTTCTTTAAGAATAACTTAACCCTTTGTGTGCCTGCTGCCGTGCAGCATTTACATGGGCAGCTGGGGCTATTGCCATCGGTGTAACAGGCCAACTTGTCGGTCATTCTTCCCAGATCCTTGTAGTGGATGTGGATTTTGTTTGAATTTAATCCCTGATGTTTTTTTCCTGTTTAAATAAATGGGCTAAAAGTGTAGCTGCTGCAGCAGATGGAAGATCCCATTGGACTAATGAGATGACTTGCATGTGTTGGTGTTTGCAACATCTGGGCTGCAAACTCCAGCTCCTCCAGCTTTGCCTTCTTGTGAGCAGACCCAGTTTAATGTAACCTGTCTAATATGAGAGATCCCAGGCCAGGAGCTTGAAGTGAACTTGTTTAAAAGTAGCTTTGTGAGCACTTAAAAGGAAAACCTAAATTCCATAAAGACTCAGGAATCTGCGAGGGGGCAGGTCACCTTTTAAAATGACCTCAAAGTGTTTTGTTTAGTTATAGCACGTCACCTCGTGTCTAGACAATCATTTTAAAGGTGGATAATTCCTCCGTTTGAATCTAAAATAGGCAAAGTGATGGAAGTTGCTGCTGCATGTAATAAAAACCTTAATACACTCCTAAATCTGGCACGGGGTGCTTGGGTGTCCGAGGTGGGTTAGTGGCAGGGCCAGATTTACTGCTGGTGTAAAATGCTGTTCCTCCAGTGACATCCGTGGGCTTGCATGATTTACACAAAAGGCAGATCTGGCCCAAATTTGGGATTCTTAAAACCCACTCTGGTTAGGAAGGGAAATAATATAATCCCCCGAGGTCCCGATCTCAGCCGCACAGGAGCGCTGCAGCTGCTATCGGCGAGTGCCGCGGCCCTGAGTAGGGAAGGAAACGGTGCTGGTAGAATCTGGGGCTCTGTGACAAACCAGAGGCGCTAACGTGTTCCCTGCCATAGATTCACACGCCTGCAGGAAGGTTTTATGAACCAGAGGAAAGGCTGCGGGCTGCTTTGCTCTGTCCCGGTTTCAGTTTCTGTTGCCTCGTGCCTCTCTCGGGAGGGAGTTTCAGCTCTGTTTTTTTTTTCTCAGGGATATCGTGTGAGCCACGGCGCAGGCGAAGGCGGAGCTGGCTGTCAGAAAGGAGGATCCCGTGGCGCTGGACTTGGTGACGTGGGTGGCTCTTCCGTGACCCTGATGGTTTTTTGCAGAGTGGTTTATTCTCGAAGGTGGGATCTGGTTTGGCCTGTGGGATTTGGACAGCAGAAGGGATGCTAACGTAGTCGTACAGGTGTACAGGACAGAGTCCCCCAGTTGTGGACCTCTGATTTAAATTATTTTAAAAATATTCTTCAGGATATTTTTTAATTTTTTGTTTTGTTTTTCTATAAGCTGTACTTGGCGCTGAGAGACCGGCATTGCCTCCTCACCAGCAGCGCTGCGACCACCTTCCGCACGGCGCCCCAGCCTTCTAAAGCACCCACGGTGTTGTGCCCCCGCTCCCCATCCAGAAAAGAAAAATCATTCCTGCTGCAGAAAGCTGAATTAGAAACTCAGGGTGTGCAAACTTCAGCGAAGCAGCAGTTTTGTAAGCAATGCCGGTAAATCCCTGGCACCTAAATGGTCCAACCTAGACAGCCGCGGCACATATTTATGCTGCGGGCTGTGGTCAGGCTGGCTAAATTGTGCCGCCGGTCCCTAATTGGAAGTTTTGTTTATTCCCGATGCCCAGAGTAGCAGCACCTAGGGTGAAGATGCAGGTGAGAGCATCTAAATGCACGTGCCAACACAGCTTTCAAATGACTCCATCCTCTCCCTTTTCACCACCCAAATTTGCTGGGGCTGATGTTTGTGTCTTGTAATTTTGGATTACGTGGTTTGTTTCATTTCTTTTGCAGTCTGAGTTACGGAGCTGTACTGCTAATGGAAATGAAGCGTACTCTTCTCTCCTTAGCTTGCTTGCAGCTTGCCAAAATAATGTTTGTTCTGTTTTGGGTTTGTTTGGTGTTTTTTCAGCGTGGCAGAAGAATCCAGCAGCGCTGGCGGGTGCGGAGCTATGAAAGAGCCTTCAGGCTTCCCGCCCCGGGCTTCTGGTCGGGCCGGCTGCCTCCACATTGAAGGGCTTTTAGTGAAACAGATTTGCAGGTAAGTCACCTTTTCGTTGCCCTGCGATTAGGCTTTGATCTAGTATGCAAAATAAGCGGTCTTAACCTTAGTGGTTCTCATTGTGCCTTGGGTTCCACTGCATAAAAGTACTTGAGCTTTATAAAATTGTGATTCTAAAGTCAAGGTTTTAGGGAGGTCAGAAGCAGTCGGAGGCACTAAACCCCAGCGTCTCACATAGCGTTTAAATCCTGTTCTGTGTTCTGCCAGGAGCAGATGCTTTTGGACACCAGATCGGTAGCTTCTGGTCACATAAAGCTGTACTGGAAGGGAAAATTGCAGAATTTATCTTGGATCACAAACCTAGATCCTGAACTCGGAATTGTTTCCCTCTCGCTCTGCCTACAGTGACACGGATCGGTGAGAGTTTTGCTTCTTGGCTTTATTTGGCCTTTATTTATCTCACCAGTATTAAGAAGAGTGATTTCTGTGGAAGGCTTTTTGCAGGAAACCTGCTTTCTTTACAAAATCCAGGCACGTTCGCACCGTGAGAGGTTAGCGCTTTCAGAAAGCAGAAGGCTTCCCATTAACGAAAATATATTGGAAGCGGATGAAAGCGCAACGGCTATCTCAGCGTGTGTGATGCATGGATAAGAGATAGCCAGGTTATTTAGCTCTTTTCATACTGTATGTTACTGTGTCGGGGAATTTACTGCGGTGGTTGTACGGGGATTGCTTTCTGGCGGACATACATCTTGTATCCGCAGAGAGGTCTTACCCGATATAGGCTATGTATCACCGTGACGGTGTAAAGCACACTGTCAATGAAACGCTTTAGTCGCTCGGAATTGCATCCGTATACAGAGTTTTGCCAACCTAGAAATATTGATCTGGGGCATCGGTTTTTTTCACACGCTCGCGGTACAGCTGCCTTGCTAAAACTTCGCACAGAGCTGGTATTTACAGGACCCTTGGCAGCTTCGAGCAAAGTGCCTCTGCAGGCGTGGGGCAGCTGATAGCGGAGGGCAGGAAGCAGTAAATAAAGAACAAGTTGCCAGGTTTTATTCAGGATCCATTTGCTAGGTGAGTGACGGGACAATGTTCACACTGATACTTGACCTTACAGCTTTTCCTGGTTTCTTTGCACCTTGAGGACCGAGGAAGAGCTCAGATCCTGTTTCCAGCTATGAGGTATGGCCGAAAGATCGTCAGGGGAAGGAAAAGCTTTGTCGTGGCTGAGTTGTTTGGAGGCCACCGAGCCCGAGCCCATACGCAGAGATTGGAGGCTCACTTCTAAGTGCTTGAAATCTGCCAGATACTCAAAACTTCCTTGGTTTTCTGGCAGAGGAAAGGTCTTTTCATCCTCCTTATCTTTGGGCCCAAGAGCTCTTGTGGCTGACCTGCGTAATCTTCTCCAAAACAAGAGATAACTGAGACTTCTGCTTATGCTTCAGTGCCTCTGCTTGGTGGGACTGCTGCTGAGGCGTCCTTGCCTTACCTTCCTCTCCCTTCCTCTCCAGGCCCTCTGTTCCACGCGCAGTGTTTCAGCGCCCTGCTGGGGCTAAAATCCACGGTAACGTGGCCGTTGCTCTTCTGCCGTGGTCAGGGTTGAAATGTGTGTGGGGAATTTAGCCTCCTTTTTTACCCCTGCAGCTTTTTTCCAAGCTGCTAGTTGGGTTTTGAGAATTCATGAGCAAAATATCACCAGTGTGTGAAGATAAATTTCTGATATATGGTTGGTTTCTTTTTTCCCCGCTTGGACAGAAAAACCATCCTTGGATGCGTGTGGGTAGGAAAGTGAACCAGGAGCGTGTTTTGTCACTGGATATCTGCGGTGGGTGTATATTATACGCAACATTAGAGTTACCTGCTAGAGGAAGTCCGCCGATGGCTACTATCCCAGCAAAGAAGGCAGCAAACCCCAAGTAGCTGTTGAGTTTTTGCACACCCACTAGATCCACCTGTTTGTAAAACAAGATGGATAATCATTGATTGAGTTCACGTGGATGTGCAAGCACAAGAGGGTTTTTTTTCCCCCCTTTCTGGAGTGTTTCCTCTTCAGCTGCAGTTTTGAAAGGACTTTGCACCTCTAGGTCCGATCGGGCCTGGAATCCGCTCGCCTCCTTAAGGCCAGCACGGAAATTACTGGGACACGAGATGCTTTTCTGCATCTCCCAAAACTAGTAGTGCTGCTAAGACTTTGAGGAAGGTGTTTTAAACTCTGAATTCCTTCCCAGAAAGAAATGCCAGATTATAATGATACCTCACTACCCGGCTCGGTTCCTGACAGGTCTGTGTGTGTTGTTAGATAATTCTGGGCTCGGGAGCAGACACACACAGACCTCTCAGCGTTAGTGGGAAGGGGCCGGGGTGAATCCATTCATTTCCGATGAGCTGGAGCAGTCTCCTTTAGAAAGGAGGATGTGGAAGGCCATTAGCAGAGGCAGGTCATTAAAAATCTGCAATAAATTCCCAGTGCTTCTGTTGCATCTCGGCTGTGGATGCCAGCAAGTGGGTCGGAGGGGAGGTTTGAGGCTCCGCAGTGGGTCAAACTGGGAAGGCTGGAGGGGAGAGCCCTCTCACGCAGGTCTGCAACAGCCCAGGGCAATTCAGCTTTATGAAGGGGTTTTCGGATGACTTTGGAATACTGTTGGAAATGCCACGTGCTACAATTTTTAATGAAATATCCTACTCACCAGCACAGGGAGGACCAGAGCCATGAACCCACCGCAGAAGATGGCGAAGGCCACCGTGTAGGTCATGAGTAAGGGGAAGGTGGTGGCCAGAGGACAGAGCAGGTTAGTGACGCCGCAGAGGACGAGGTAAGCCACGTGGTAGTGATACTTCTTGGTCCGGTTCTGGTCAGCGACCCAGCCCGAGAGCAGCTGGCTGACCGTCTCCGTGATGCCTGGGGGGAAGAGGAGTTCACCAGAGCCTCAAAGAAGACTTAATTTCTCTTTTTATTTTGCCATTTTGCACTGCCTTGCCCTGCAGTGCCTCCCCACCCCACCTGCCGCTCGCCGTAAGAACGTGACCGCGAAGGGCTGAAATGCCGGGAAGTTCCAGGAAGGTGTTTTTAGGCTGTTGTAAAATTCATGCTTGTGTATTTTTTTTTTTTTCCTCTTTACCTCGGTGCCTGCTATTGCCAAGTGCCTGTGGGTGCACTAAAGTGGTCTGTAAAAATTCAATTAAGGGCTGTGCACTCAGCAGAAAACTCTGAAATGCCCTTCAGTAAAAATAGCAAAGATAAGTTGGTCATTCCATCTTTTTCAAGATAGAGAAAAAGCAGAATATTAAGAAGAAATATGCTTATGAGATTTTAATTTTTATAAAGAAGCAAAGAAGGATAGAAGCCCAGCATTTTTTTTTCAAAGGCTCGGCAAACTTTTAATTCTTGGGTTTTGCATTTCTCAATATGTTTTTATGAACTAAAGACCAGAGGAGGGCTCCCTGTCAGCTAATGTCGTGCTGATCCTGCTCTTAACTCAAAATATCAGATTAATTCCTGCGCTCTCCTTCTAGATTCCTGGACAGCGCACGTCACTTCTAAATATTATACGGCAGTGTGGAAGTAAAATTTATTTTTGTACAATAAAATATTTTATGATGTCTGAGGTTGCAGCCACTTTATTAACGTGACGCGACTTTAGGGTTAATCCCTGTGATAATCCCAGGCATGTTGTTATTTTGGGGGGCTGGGGGTTGGTGGTTTGTTTTTTTTTCCCTTGGAGGTGAATGTGCCACCAAATGGCTAGATCCAAGGTAATGGTGGGGTTTTTTTCCCCCCAATACTGAATTTTTCTCTCTCTGCGCACGTTCCTGGGTCAGACTGGAGGTCTCTGAATGCCGAGTGACTCTGGATTTCTGTGGGTTTAAGCAAAGCAGGGGCCGCGGTGGGAAGGCTTTAGGAGGACAGATAGCACCTATGTAATTGGCAACTTGTGCTTGTTCGGTGCGGCGAGGATGGGCGATCATCTAGCTTAGGTTGAGAGAACCACCCACCATGTGAGAGCGACTTTGTACATCTACAGAAGGCGACGCTATATATACAGAAGGGGGTAAGGGCTGTGAGCTAAAGCTCTTTCATGAAGATTTATTCTAGGCCATATTTGGGCCTATTTCTTGGCAAGATTTGAGTTGCCTTTCTTTCCTATTTTAGCATCATTGTAATTATAAATGGGTTTAAAAGATTCTTTTGCCTACCAGCTACTGAAATGAGGTAAGAGGCATCCATGCTGCTTATGCCCAGCGTCCTGGCTCTTGCTACCAGGTGGAACATGGGCACGAAGTAGGCCAAGTGGCTGAACAAAAAAGACCACGTGAAAATGCAGAAGACCGGATCCTTCAGCGGGGAGACGTCGAGGAGAGGCTGTGACTTTTCTTTTTCGGTCGGTGGAAGGGATTTGTAGCTTCTCTTGGCCTCGGTGGCCATTTCTGGTGAGCAGCTGTCCACAGGGAGTTTCTCAAGCCCTTCCAAAGCCGACGTATTCACCGGACCAGAGACATCTCTGCCGTGGGGCATCATGAGCCCCTCCGTGGTGGGAAGGTCCTGTGCGCTGCAGAGCTGTATTTCCCTGCGAGTGGTTTCACCTAAGCACCCATCGAAGGTTTCTGAATCCTTTGTCGCCTTTAAAGACTCACGGTCTTGATTTGTAGCAGAGGAGCGTTGGGGCGGCGGGGTGCTGACGGGGCGCAGCAGCATGCTGGAAGGCACGAGGTTTAACATGATGCCTCCAAAAATCAGGAGAGTACCTGAGGGAAGAGAGAAGATGCTTTTTTTTTTTTTCCCAGCATGAGAACGGAGGAGCAGCAGGAAATGATCTTCCTAGAACCAAGGTGTAGTTTGTATTGAGCATGGAGAAAGCTCTGTCATAAGGAGGAGGTATCCTACAGGAGCTTTTATTCCTGTTTTTCTGGCTGGAGGTCCCTTTTGCTGTGATGCGCACAACAAATCCAGAGCTACCTCTGGGATTTGGGAGTTTGTTTTGTTTTCTCTCATTAGAAGCCCGTTACATGTGACGGATCTTCAAAATGATCTGAAAAAGTGTGGTAAAAGTAGGGATTTTCAGTTTTGGTTTCCGAGGTCTCTGTTTTGTCTCTGACTTAACTTTAATGACTGATTAAGTGTTTAACCATTAACCAGATGTCCCCAAACTATCCTAGATGAGGCAGAGTTGTCCCTCGGAGCATCCAACTTTAATTTTTAAAAAGACCCTCCTATGCTGCCGGATATCCTCAAACTCCTTCTTAATGCTGATGAATTTGGCTAAATGGGAGATGTGCTCACCTTGCCAGCCATAAAAATCGATGAGAAGTTGAGTGAACGGCGCTATTAGAAATGTCAGCCCCATCCCGGAGCGGGCGATGGCGTTGGAGAAAGCCAGCCGGGTCCTGCAGCGCTTGGCCATCATCACCGCGGCCGCCTGGTAAAGGCAGGCAAACCCCATACCTGCGGGAAGGGGAGAAATAAGATGTCCGTGCCCAAAAAGTGACTGCTTCATGTTGTGAGCTTTCGGGATTCAAAGTCATGCCATCCCAAGCGCGTTGTCCCCATAGTAGAGCCACTCTGCGGGGTTCACAGGCTGAAAGCGAGGGGGCTTTTGCTGTTGCAGTCAGTGGAGAACAAGGTTCATGCGTGGAATTTAGTGTCTGGGGGTTTTCAGGCTGTGCACTTTTAGTAAGGGATTTTAAAAGGCTGGGATTCACGTCGAGTCTGGAAAAAAAGCAAGGTTAGTTGGGCCTAGCTTGTTGAAACTGGTATTTTATGCTCCTGAGAGTGAAGCTTTGGGGTTTCACGCAACATCTCAGAGAAAGGAGCTGGGGATGCCTAACTGTTAAAGGGGCTGCCTGGTTTAACGGTACAGGAGCTGCTTTTACTCATCTCAGCCCGAGCCGCAGGCTGCTCACCCAGGAGGAGTCCCATGGAGACGCAGAGGAAGGGGACGCTGGTGGCCTGCGTGCTGAGCAGGCAGCCCCCTCCGATCAAGCTGGCCCCGATGATGGAGGTCGGCCGCTCACCCAGCTTCCTGCAGACCACGGCCACGAGTGGGGCTGGAAGGGAAAGGAGGGAGAAATCTCGGGCTGAAGACGACAAATGACGCTTTGCAGGGCTTGGGGAGTTGTACTGGGGCCGTTGCATCTGGTGCCCTGGCGAGTGGTCCTTGTGCCACCCTGGGAGGGAGGGGGTGTCACAAGCAGTTGGGGATGGGTTAATGTTCAAGAGCAGCCAAGAGGCCTTGCCTCGTGCCCTGGGAGCTCAGGGGACAGGGCAGGGGAAGGAACCAAAGCCCAAACTTTCAGATGTCCTGGGCCTGCTTCCTAATGCACACCGTGCTCAGTGGCCGTGAGCAAGCAGCTGGCTTGCTCGGAGGCAATAATGTTGGTGTTAGGGGTGAGGCTTTGCTCTGAAGGTATATGATAAACCTGCTACAGCAAGGTGTCGTGACACATGCAATCCCTGTCGTTGGACCGTGCTGCTGCCGAGATCCGCGTGGGTACCAGCCGTGTCCGGCTCGCAGCAGCCTGGGGTGGATGGCGGATCTGCAGAGCATCCTCGGTGCCCCTGACATCAAAGCAAATGGGCTTGAGGTTGAAGCGCTGCCCCCATCCGTACGACGCCAGCTCACCTCCTAAGAAGCGCAGGGAGGACATGATGGAGCCGATCCAGCTGACCTGCTCGGAGGAGCCCCCCACCTCCTCTCGGAAAGCCACGAAGAAAATCCCAAAGGTCTTGAGCATCCCCATCACGAGTACGTTGACCTGAATTGGAAGCAGACAGAGGTGAGATGCCAAAGGGGTCAGACGGGAGGAAAAGCTTTTCTTTCTGCTTTTCTTGTGTGGATAATTTGTTGTGTTTGGGGAGGAACAAAGCGGGACACGTTAACTGGTGTAGTGTGTGGTGGGGAATAGGAGCAGGGCGGACTGGTGGTGGCCACGCTGCGCTTTATTAACAGACCCTCAAAACACCTTCTGTGCAAGCTGGCTTTTCCAAAGAGAAGGAACAAAATAACACTAGAACCTGACTCTTGTAGGGTTTTTTTTCTCTGTAAGTTACTTTTTAATAATAAAAAATAATCTAAATGGGCCTGAGCGCCCTGAAGGATGACTAGGAGTTGATGAGGTGTTGAGCGGAGCGGGGATGGACGTTACCAGTGCAGTTTCCCAGGCTAACCCTGCCGCAGGGGCAAAGGATGGTTTGTGTCCTCAGCGTTAACTCCCTCCCTCTTCCCTGGTAGTGGGTGGTTAATGATTGGCAGCGAGTTACTGTGGATGGAGTGGAAGGGGGGAACGCTTTCCTAGCTGGGGGATGGCATCGTCTTCAGCACTGATGGGAAGATGGTGTGTGGTTTTAAAGCCTGTAGCATGGAGAATTAATGCCTTTAAGTGGTGTCGAGATGCCCGGTCCTTCCGGGAGAGCATAACCGAGCGCGTGTGTGCTGCCTGCACCCTGTGCTGCTCCTGCAGCACATCCCTGGGGACCCAGCTCAGCTCCGATCCTCCGCTGCCCCAAGATGGGATCTTGCCCATGCTCAAGGTCCAAGACACCCCTTTGGGCTTTGGTACCCCAGTGATGGTGTGTATGAGTAGGGGAAAGTCATCTTATCGTTGCAAGCTGCCCTTTGGCCCTGGGCTGCAGGTTGGGCACCTTCATTTCCATCAGCCGAGATGTTTTCGGGTGGCGTTTCACAGGGGAAGGTGTGTGTCTTTGCTCAGCCTGCAGTGAAATGGGTGATGGCTCTCTGTAGCAAAGCGCCGCTGAGTTTTGCCCTTAGCTCGGTGGGATCAGCCTCTCCTGCCCCTTGCTCTGGGTGAGCGAGGCTCGAGACTTCCTGTCTGCCCCAGCTTCGGGAGGGTTTAGCTGAATTTGTTCTCTGCTTACCAGGAAGAAGTGAAACACCACTCCCCAAGCCCACCCTTCGTCCGCAGCTTTGGTGCCTGGGCTCTCCCCGGCCGCCGGAGCCTCCGGCTCTTCCTCCTTCTTTTCCCCTGGAAATGAGAATTTCAGGACACGTTAACACCTCGCTCTGTTGCTGTTCAGTTAAAAAAACTGCTCCTGTGCAAGCATCAGCTGCCTTTGAACCCTTCAGCTCCCTGGCTGTTAATGAGGTAGGCACCAGTATTTTGCATTCAGCTTGCGAAAGCTCTTGAGGGTGGGTGAAGCTGTTACTAACCTTTCTGCCAACAGATGTTAAGTTGCACATTATCGCCGCCTGCAAACAGTTTAATATCCTTTCTCTTTCCCACCAAATTACTGTAACCACTTAAGCTTTAAGGGATTTTAAGTGCCAAGCACTTAGAGCAGATAGTTTGTGCCAGAAGGCGGGGGGTCACTGTCCATCTTTGAGCTCTCATGGGAAGCTTATTTCCCTTCCATCCTCTCACCCATCCCGCCCGAGGGAGCAGCTGGACCCTAGAGCAGCCGGGGCTGATGAACCTGAAACTTTTCCTTACCGCCTTGCTGCCGCATGCTGGAAAATCCTCCCTGAAAGCGCCGACTGCAAAGAGGAATCGCTTCTTCCTTTGCTCCAGAGACTAAATCCCCCCTTCCTGACTTGGCACCCCAAATTCTGGTCCTTCAGGGAGGACAACGGTGTCTGTCCTTCCCGACGAGCCCTGAATCGGGACATGGAGCCTGGCAAGCGCCGGGGCTGTGTGGACGGAGCCCGTCCTCCTCCTCCCAGGAGGCAGAGCCGGACTTGTGGAGCCACAAGTCCAGGAGTCCCTCCCCTTCCCCAGCCGGGAGCAGGAAACCCGGGGCTTTCGGAGCAGAAATCCTGTTGGGAGGAAAGAGCAGGGGAAGCTTGCAAAGGTTAAAGACCCAGGGCTTTGCCTGGAGCTAGCCAGACGTTGAGCAGAGCAGTAGGTGGCAATGGTGGACTGAAGCCAAACCTGGGGCGGGGGGCGGCCGCAGCGGAGCAGAGCCCGGTCGCTGCCTGCCCTGCCTCTGCTGCATGGCTCTTGGCCCAGGAAACTGCGTCATTTAGGAGGGGATAGTCCAGCAATCTTTAGGTTTGCCAGCTAAGATGCTCGGCAGCTGGAGCGGAGCAGCTGCGCTGCTGCAGCACTTGAGTGGAGCTGGTAGTCGAGCGAGAGTTGAGTTGGCTCCATGCCTCTATTGTAAATATGCACAAATTCCCCGGTAAATACAGCCGTCGCGCTTCCTACCCCCGTTTCGGTTGACCTGTCACCCCAATCGGTGTTCCTGAGGTCAGATAAAATTGTAGGATCGTGATAGCGATCTCTGCTCCCCTCCCTTGGCAGAGAAGGCAATGCTCCATCTTCCTGGAGGATCCTGGGATCTACCAGAGCCTATGGAGAACCTTCCCCTACAGTAGGACTTGTAATATGTGCATTGGGCTTTTATCTAAGTGGCATGGTTTTTGCAGTGAGTATGGTTTAAGGGCTTGAAGGACGGGGGGCTGGGGCGCTGGCGGCAGCATCGGTACTGGGAGCTGTCACATGTCTGGGAGGAACCGCTCGGCTTGAGCTGCTCCCAGCCCCGCGGGCTGTCCGGGAGAGGGGAGAACAGGGACCCTTTGCCACCACTGCAGAGCTCGGGCACACAAACGCCTGCTGCTCTCAGTTGCTACACGGAATTAACGCTGACCCCGAGAGGCGCGCAGAGCCCAGCCGTGCAGGCCAGGCTCGCCCCTGCTGCCCGTTTCGTACACGGCAACGACCGCAAGACGTTCACGCGTCACGGACAAGCGGAGCTGCTCCTTAGTAGTAAAGTCAAAGCAGCATGAATGCCGTTTTGCCTCTGACCCAGCGCAATGTTTTAGCTCATGTGCTGCTGTGGAGCCTCCCTTCCACTTTACGCATGAGGATGGCTGCAGGCCGGCTCCTTTTTTACTCCCTTACATGTAGGAAGCAGTTGAGCGTAGCAGTTTTTCAAGGGGAAAGCCTTTTCGCGGGATTGTTTCCCTGCACCGTTTCAAAGCTTGAATCGGTAAGAGGGAGAGCGGCCTGGATTTGTGAGGGTGTTGTCAACATCCATTTACAGGTCGCACGGGGAGCACAGGCAGGGCCAGCGCCTCCAGGTTTGAACTTCAATCCAAGGCACAGCAAGCAAGCAGCTCTCGCACAGAACATTTAACTAGAGGAGGCTGAACATTTCCTAGGAGAAATTCCTTAGAAGGTCCTCTTCCACTGGAGGAGCCTCCGTTAATTCAAGTATTTGTGCACTGTTCCTTTTCTCTAGAGAAATGCTGATGAAGAATGGATTGGGAGAGGTTACCTCACTTGCCTTTGGGAATAAGGCAAAGCAACGGGCACAGTTTTCACAGCAGGAGCAAAGAGAAGCAAAGGCGTGCTTTTGCAGGTCATTTATTGATTTCTCCAACAAAGAAGGCCATGCACACACACACCCCTCGTATCTGATCATTACACGAGCTTGGTGAGTGACCCACATTTCATCCTCAGCAGTGCTAAAATGTGAGTTGGGAGACCCTGATAGCTGCACAGGAGCCGTTAAGTGGAAAGGGAGAGCCTTCAGCCCAGGTTTGGTACTACAAGCACATTCTGCGCTGCAGCAGCAGAGGAAAGTGGTTGTCCAGTGAGGTGGAGCTGGGCTGGAGGTGGGAGTGGAGCGCTGCACAGGTTCCTGACGTCAGGATGCTAGCTTGTGCACTGCTACGGTGATGCTGTCGTGCTTCTGGATCATGATATTCCTAGAACAAGAAAAGTGCTGAGGCAGTTGAAAAGCCAGCTGTGACGAGGAGGAGCTGACATGGGTGGGAAATGACCCCCTCAGGGGTGGGAATGGGTGACAGGGGTATCATTCAGTGGCTGCAGCAACCCCCAGCTCTACACTAGACCTGGTGCTCGCTGCATCTCTTCTGCCCACTCCCATGAATGGTGCTGGAAAACTCTTTGCCTACCATGCTGAGTGCCACAGTGTGGGCTTCGTTATCCGCGGGGATGCCAAGTGTGGAAGAAGTATAGAGCTGCAGTAGCCACCACCCCCTGAAAGGCTTCCTACTGTTTTTACACTTCTTGCTCCTTATGTTCCCATTAATCTAATAAATTCACATGCCTATGGCAGTGACTACCTTCCCATGGCTTCAGAGACAGGGCTTCCTCCACATCTGCCAGTCTAGCTCAAGATGAGGAGAGCTGCTCTGGAGATGTGACTCTGGGGAGGGCCCCAGGGCTGGGGTGAGGGTGGATAGGGGGAAAAGTGGCACCCGTGGGCTGGAATCACAGGATCCCAGACTGGCAGGGGTTGGAAGGGACCTCTGGAGCTCATCCCGTCCCACCCCCTGCATGAGCAGGCACCCCCAGAGCAGGGGCACAGGACCGCGTCCAGGCGGGGGGTGAATGTCCCCAGGGAAGGGACCCCACAGCCTCTCTGGGCAGCCTGTGCCCCTGCTCTGGCACCCGCACAGGGAAGGGGTTTGGCCTCATGTTCAGGTGGAGCTTCCCGTGTTCCAGCTTGTGCCCGTTGCCCCTTGGCCTGGCGTTGGGCACCGCTGTAGAGTCTGGCCCCGTCCTCTCACCCGCTGTCCGACTCCAGGCACACCACAGGCGTATCAGTGGGGTCGGAGGTGAGCTTGGCTGCCTGCTGAGCGAGGACGGAGATGACGCCAGCGTGCTCATCGGAGAGGGTTCCTCGGCCTGCGGGAGGTGGGAGATGTTGGCTGAAGCCACACATGCCGTGACAGCGCTTCGAGTGAAGCAGCCTCTCCCCAGAGCCACGGGCTCCTGCTTAGACCCCTCTGCCTCCCCCGTGGGCTGATGCAGCTTCTCCCCTAATTGTTGCCCTCAAACCCCCCAAAAGCCTCAGTTCCAGCGGTGGGAAGAGCTGGCTCTGGTTTCGTCCTCTGTGTGTGGGAAGCCAAGCACCACGGTGCAAAGTAGGTGCCAGAGGGACCCTAGGGACACCCGAAAGGAGAGGGGGGGATGATGCATTAGGGCAGGGCCTGGTGCCCCCAGAGCGTGTGGGAGGCCCCTGCACGCCAGTGCCCTCAAACTGGGAGGCTCAGTCACACTGGGAGGGCTCCTGCAGGGCAGGGCCCGGTGCGCCCCGACCCGGCGGCCCCGGTGGGGCTCGGTTACTTACAGCCCAGGTTGAGCCCCTGAGAGTCGGTGCAGAGGACGCCCACCACGGCCGGGCTCTTCATGCTGCGGGGGGGAGACGGCGGCGGTCAGCGCCGGGGCGGGCCCGCACCCCCCGCCGGACCTCGGGCTGGCCTAAGCCCAGCTCCCCCCGCAACCCGCGGCCCCGGCGGGGCACGGCCAGCCCTGTCCCGGTCCCTGTGCCCCGTGTTCCCCCCGCCCCGGCCCGTACGTGTCCTCCAGGTGCTGCTCCAGCGTCCCCTCCATGCCGCCGGGCCCCGCGACCCCCCTCCTCTTCCGCCCTACCCGGCCGCTCCTGGCAGCGGCGTCACCCACGTGATGCGCGGGGACGGCGGCTCCGCAAGGCCAAAAGGCCTCGGTGCGCGAAGGCGTCCGCCCAGCTTTATTGGGAGTGACCCAAATGAGGGTGGCGGAGCTAAACCCAGCTGGCGGTCGGTCACGAGTGGGGTTCGCCAGGGCTCAGTGTTTGGGCCAGTCTTGTTTAACATCTTTATCTGGATGAGGCAATCGAGTGCACCCTCAGTAAGTTTGCAGATGACACCAAGTTGGGCAGGGCTGTTGATCTGCTCGAGGGCAGGCAGGCTCTGCAGAGGGACCTGGACTGGCTGGATCAATGGGCCGAGCTCAGCTGGGTGAGGTTTAACAAGGCCAAGTGCTGGGTCCTGCCCTTGGGTCACACCAACCCCAGGCAACGCTCCAGGCCTGGGGCAGAGGGGCTGGGAAGTGCCCGGCGGAGAAGGCCCTGGGGGTGCTGGCTGACAGCCGGCTGGGCATGAGCCAGCAGTGCCCGGGTGGCCAAGGAGGCCACCAGCCCCTGGGCTTGTGTCAGCACTGGTGTGGCCAGCAGGAGCCAGGCAGGGATGGGGCCCCTGTGCTCGGCCCTGGGGAGGCCCCACCTCGAGTGCTGGGCTCAGGTTTGGGCCCCTCGGGACAAGAAGGGCCTTGAGGGGCTGGAGCGTGTCCAGAGAAGGGCAGCGGGGCTGGGGCAGGGTCTGGAGCACAAGTGTGCTGGGGGGCGGCTGGGGGAGCTGGGGGGGTTTAGCCTGGAGAAGAGGGGGCTGAGGGGAGCCCTTCTCGCTCTCTGCAGCTGCCTGAGAGGGGCTGGAGTGAGGGGGGGGTCGGTCTCTGCTCCCAGGTCACCAGGGACAGGACGAGAGGGAACGGCCTCAGGCTGCGTCAGGGGAGGTTTAGGTTGGATATTGGGAAAATGTCTTTAGTGCCAGAGGGGTCAGGCCCTGGCACAGGCTGCCCAGAGAGGTGGGGGAGTCACCGTCCCTGGAGGGGTTCAAACAACGTGCAGACGTGGCCCTTGGGGACATGGTTTAGGAGGCCTGGGGGTGTTGGGTTGGTGGTGGGACTTGATGATCCCAAAGGTCTTTTCCAACTTTAATGATTCTATGGTTTTATGACCCAGAGTACACCCCAAACTCCCATCCCTCTCCCTTCATCCTCCATCCCTGGAAGCTTGCCAGGGCTCTGTGCAAAGAAGCCACTGCAGGCTCACACATGCACCATGCCCTAATTTGGAGGGGGTGGTAGCTGCAAATCCAGGCCCTGCATCCCCTTGCCCCTCAAACCATCCCTTCCTGGGAAGCTGATTCCCCAGAGAGCGAGTGGCACCGCTGCAGTTTTAGGGCTTTTTTCCTCCCTTTTCTCCACCTTTATACTCCTGAGCGTGGTTTATTTGTGTTTCCCTCCCTCCAGGCGCCTCAGGATTTGCACGGCGAAATGAGATTCAGGCGGTTGTTTAATGGTGGTGCCCCTGCACACCCACCCCGGCCAGAGCATCCTCTCAGAGCTGGACCACGGGGGGGGATGCGGGGACACAGGGACATGGGGACGTGGGCTGGAACACAATATCTGCAGCAAGAAGAACCATGCTGGACTGGTGCATATGGTGCTGGGAGAGTCAAGACTCCCACCCCATTCCCACGGTGCAGAGAGCTGTTAAAAGTGATGCTCAGCCCAGCTTTTCTGCAAGGAGCCCCCCCAGAAATAAGCCCCACTGCCAGCGGAGAGTAGGAGGTAATTTATGTTGGGTGCATCGCAATGCTCGGCGACACTAATAAGGTGTCGGCTGAAGCCATTCCTGGCTGCGCCTGGCGATAGATCTTGGCTTGTCAGGTCAGAAAATTAAAATGTTATTGATGGGAGAAGTGAAGTGCAGCAGGATTTTTTATTTTTTATTTTATTTTTCTTTCCCCTTGGTCGAGCTGGCAGCTCTCTCAGACAGCACCGAGCACCCCAATCCCGACTGCCCAGGGGCTCCACACCGCATCCCACCCTGCTGGGATGGCTTGGACTTGTCTTGTCTTTTTTGGAGGGTTTTTTCCTCCACCTCCAGGAAGCAAGAGAGGACGAAAAATGCAAATATGCCCTATGGAGGCTGTGGGCTCCATCCTCTCCGTCCTGTCAGCACCTTCTCGAGGAAAGAACCGTTCCTGGCTGCAGGATTTCTGGAAGGGGGGCTTTTTAGGAGAGTTGGGATTAATTAATTCAAGCCCAGGTGGAGGAGACTTTAGCGAAGCAGCAGAACAGCTGCCACATCAAAAGAAGTGCTGGTCTCCGGGCAGGGAAATGCCGGGGCTATTTTTAACTAGTTAAATAGGCGATTTAACACTGGACTCTACAAAAGAAATTCAACAGAAAAGCCTGATTAAACTGCGTGGCTCTGATCAAAACAGTATTTCAAATCCTGGCCCATCACCTCAGGCCATGTTTCCCCCATGGGGCTGAGCCCCCCCGGCTGCTTCTGGTCCCTAATTTATCCCCATGGACCAGGTCTAGCAGGGATCAGCCCCGAAATCAGGCTCAGGGATATTTATTCCTCAGTGGGAAAAGCCAGAAGGGACTACATTTATAATGCTGGTGAGGGGCCCTGATGCTATGGGGATGGTACCTAGCAATCCAGGGCTGGAAAAATCCATCTTGCTGAGTTAGAATCACAAACCCATCTTTACTTTGGGGGGGAAAATGGAGTTTTATATCCTGCCCTTGTGCAAAGGCTCTTAGCCACGGTCGCTGCGGGCACTGGGTGCTTGGTCCTGGGGGTCCTTGGCTGAATCCAGGGCTGGACTGTGGGAGCCCAGGAATATGTATTGGCCATGGAAGGGTATTTAAATTTTTAATGATTTTTTGTATTTTTTTATTGCTGGACTCCCAGAGGGGCTGCATGGGGTGAGGCGTCAGGTGACGAACGGCCCCAGCTCTCTGGGGACATCGCATCGCAGCGGCTGCAGAGGCTTCTCGCTCCTCTCTCACCTGATGGATGCGACTGTGGGGGCTGGTGGGTGTTTTCATCGAGGTCCCCCCATCCCCAGGCATGTTGGGATGATGTCCCTTTCCTCCTCCCAGGATCTACAAATTTAAAAAGAATGGATAATTCCAGCTTTTCCTGCCTTTTTAGCAATCCCTGGTCTTATTCCCTTGTGCTGCCAGGCGATACACCAAACGCAATTTGAGGTATGGGGGATATACTTCAAACCATAAATCAATTTATTTACACATTATATTCAGATTCAAACACACCCTCGTTACTGGAAAAGATATTATTCCCTCTCTGCCTCCTCTTTTCTCACAAATAAATGCATCCGAGTCTCTGTTTCTACAGGATATTTATCACAGAGCCACATTATTACACATCGGGGTCTTAAGAGCCGAGAATTAGCAGGCTAACTTTATTCTTGTGTTTTCTTTTAGCTAAATAATCACAAATTCTTAATTCAATGTTTAAGTACAGCCATCAGGGATAAGCGCGGCTATAGCGGTGTGCTTGCAAAATCCAGCGGTGTTGGCTCGGCTGAAAAATAACCCTGGGATGTGGGTGTGGGTGGGAGAGGTTGGGGTTGGGTTTTTTTTTTCCCCTTCCTCGGTGTTTTATTAATATTTCTTTTGTGCCATTAGAGATTCAGGTCTCATCTGCTTATTCTGAGATCATCAGGGGGCTGAAAAAAAAAATCCCATGGTGGCGGAGCTGGAAGGGGTTATATAGGGCCGGAGGCGCGGGGCTGCCGCAGACCTCGGCGGCGCAGGGGAGACGCCTCCTGCCCCCGCACCATGGGCCGACTCCTGCAAACCCTCTGCTTGCTCCTGCTCGTCTCCTCCTGCCCCTGCGCCGTCATCACCGGGGTAAGTGCTGGGTCCGTCCTCAGCCTGGCAGATTTATTTATTTTATTATTTTGGGAAATAAGGCAGGAATTGGTGCCTTTTGCTGTTTTCTTTGGGTTTTCTTTTTTTTCCCCAATTTATTACTAATTTTTCCGATGTGTGGATGCTGTTCCCAGAGTCAGCCCGAGCCCACATGAGTGTAAAGTCCCTCTGGTGAGCTGCTCTTTCTGCTTCTCTTCCCAGCACCGTGTCAGACCTGGCACGCAGCGGAATGGGGGATTTTAGGAAGTTTTCCAGCAAGAAAAAATGACTATATCTTTATGGGCATCCCCCAGAGCATGTTCCCAACTGGAACAAGGGCTCGAGCATCCCAGATTGTCTTTCTCCCTCCCAAATTAAAGAAATTATTAGAAGAGGGGGGGAATGTTGGGGTGCAAAGGAGGGTATGATGCTTACCCCGCTGTGTTAGTGGGCTTTTGGGGCTCGGTGGGTCCGAGAGCTCGGTGCTGCTGAGCAAGGGCTGGACCAAGGGTGGTGCTAAAAGCAAGAGAAGCAGCGAGTTTTGAGGACAGACTCCAGGCTTTTGTGGTGCTTCAGGAGTCCAGACGCTGGTTTCAGCACAGCTGGGCTTGGTGGAACACCCTCCTTTTTCCCCTGGCAGCGAAAACCCTTCTGTTTAAAACCAAGATGAAGCGTTTGCCTCCCGGCTGCCTCTCTGCCTCCTGGCTTTTCCCAGCTGATGGGTTTTCCCAGGCACCCCTTACAGCCAGACCTATTTCTTTCAAGCCTGTGATTCTTTTTTGGCTGGATCTCCCCAGACCCCCACCCCGATACCTCCAGAGCTGCAAAGCCACGATGGGGGGAGCCTCCTCCATCCAGGGCCAAATAGACCCAGCAGCTCTTGAAATTATTCCCAGGACTTAAATAACTCATTTGAAGAACCAGAGAAAAGAGTTTGGATGTGCCGCTCCCTGGTTGCCTGCAGCCCCCATCGGCACCCCCTCCCCCAAATTTACAGGTCCATCAATGCTGGGATCTGACTTTTAGCAGTATTTGGGTGTTACCAGGTGCTTTGAATGCTCAAGGAGAACGAAGTTCCCTTCAGGAAAGGGAAGGCTCTGCAAAAACCCCTTATTTCCCCCCTGCAAGAGAGCTGCACCCCAAAATCATGCTCTGTCCATTGCCCTCGTGTTTTTTAACCCAGCTGCAAATTCCACATTTCATCTGTACGAGCCATGGGCGTGTGGCTGGGGGCTCCTGGGAGAGAGGTGCCCAAGGAGGGTGACCCCGGGGGGGTTGGGTGGCAAAATGGGCTGGAGAACGGGTCGGGGGCGCAGTGGGCTGCTCTGGTGCTGGCCAGCACAGCCTGGGGGGCAAAATGGGACCTGCTTGGTGCTGGAGGTGCCCCCCGCCCACCTCCTCCCAACATCCTCATGGGCGTCCAGGCGGTGAGCTGGTGCAGTATTTGCATCCGTGCCTCAGTTTCCCCATCCTGGGGGAAGAGGTGACCATTTTCCATTTTATATCTGCCTCGGGGTCGGGCTGAGCTGTTGGCATTACTCCGCTCCCTCTGCTCCCCCCGACCCCCGAAAAAAAAAAGCACTGGGCATTTGCATTATTTAGCAGGTTTTATAAGCTCAGATGGGGGACGAGTGAACACGACAGAGGACCCAGACAGTGGGTTTGTCCCTCGATGCTGCTGCCCTGACCTGGCACCAATGCTGCTTTTAAGTTGGGCAGCTACAAACTTTTCCTCTGTCCCCCACGAGGGACGTGCATGCATCCCTTCACCCTGCAAACCCCATCACCCCCAATCCACCCGTGTCCTGCCCCAAAACCTCCCCACCTTAACGCCAAACAGGAGAGCTAAAAGCAGCAAACCCCTCTCCCTTAAATCCCCCTTAAGGGGTTACACCCAGCAGCTTGCCATGGGCTGATTTCTCCACTGCCTCCCCCCCAGAATAGGGGTAGCGATGCTTTCCCGGGCCGGACCCACTAACCCCGCGTCGTGCCTCTCCCCAGGCCTGCGAGCGGGACCTGCAGTGCGGCAGCGGGACCTGCTGCGCCGTCAGCCTCTGGCTGCGGGGGCTGCGGATGTGCACCCCCCTGGGGCAGGAGGGCGACGAGTGCCACCCCTTCAGTCACAAGGTACCAGCATGGGGCTGCCCAGTGGGGCTGGGGGCGGGGGACAAGGACCGGGCAAAGGGCACCGAGCTCCTCGCGTGGTGGAAAAACTCTATTAAAGCTCTGAGATGGAGAAGGGGATCGTGCCGGGGAGGCTGGGGTGGATTTGGGATGAGGCTCCCAGCAACCAGTGGTGGTCCCCGAGCTGGCGCGGTGCAGCTGGTTTCGGCCTCTAAAGCGTTTTGAGCAACGCCCTGCCTGTCTGCACCACCTGAAATCCTCGGATGCCCCACGGGTGCTGAGGACCTTGACTCGCAGCCGGGACTGAGCCGCCTGCCCCATTCATTTGAAGAAAAGCACATGCCACGCTGCTCCAAATTGAGTCGTAAACGCTCTGCCGAGCGAGGAGAAGCCAAGTTAATGCCGCAGAGCTGCCCCAGCGCCGTGGTTTCTGTCTGATAAGAACCGCCAGCGCACTGGGATTAGCCCAAAGCGCAACACTGCTGCAATCCCTCCTCCGTTAGGATTCAGCGGCAGCGTCCCAGCCTCAGGGGGAGAGTGCCACTCAGTGCTCCCGTATTGATTTGGCACAGTGGGAGCAAGATTTAATGGTGCTGCGCCTTCTGATTGCACAAGGAAGGAGCGAAGGGCTTCAGAGGGATCAAAAATTAATTTCAGGTACATCCCCATTAAACCTCTGAGAAGAGCCAGAGATTTTCTCAGGACTTTGATCCCATTTGACAATCTTTTGGTTGCGGCAGAGCCCTGACGCCCTCCTCTCTCCTGCATCTCTCCTGTGTCTCTCCGCAGGTCCCTTTCGTCGGGAAGCGGCAGCACCACACCTGCCCGTGTTTGCCCAACTTCATATGCTCCAGGTTCCTCGACGGCCGCTACCGCTGCTCCATCAACTTCAAGAACATTGATTTTTAGGGTGATGCTCCCAGCTGTCCATCCGTGAACCCCCAGCACCCATTTCTTGCCCTCTCCCATGGCCGCTGGGTGCCCACATAGCACCAGGCAACCTTAAAAGTGCTTTTCCACAGTAGACAGTGTTGTTATAAGCTATATGTTATATGGGGAGCGGAGGCACGGTCAGGCCAGGCTGCTCCAACATGTGGCTTAGCAAAGCTCTGCCCTAGCCCGGAGCAGGACCCGGCTCCAGCATCCTCTGCAGAGTGCATCGAAGGACAGTGTGTGTGGCAAATGTGTGGCCTCAAAAATCCCTTTCACAAGCTGTTGTCTGCGTGTAATGGGTGCTGTCAGCTGGCTTTCACCCCCCTCCTTTATTTTATACGGTAAAAAATCGAAGGTGATGCAATTCGGGAGAGTGAAAGTAGAGGCCGAGCGCCCAGTGGCCGAGAGATTCCTCCTGTGGTTTTTATCCTGGCGCATGGTAAAATCTGGGAGGCAATGCTGAGCAGCATCATTTCATCTGCCCAAGCGTCTGCAGGGCTGAGCCCAGCGGCGAAGGTGGTGGTGGAGAGCCGGCTTTAATTATTTTTACACTTTTCAGTCGCGCGCTAGGAAAGACAAAAGCCAGAGGGGCAGAAGCTTCCTTTTGGGGGAGTTGTAGCAGTTTCCCTGCAATGCCGATAAACAATTTCTGTCATGGTGATTCCCGTCGTTGTCTTGCCCAATAGTGTTTTATCAGCATATATATTCTTCAAGCAGGTGATGGATGATGTAATCTAGCCTGCAATTAAAAGAACTCAATATCAAGTAGCTGTGGGGAATTAAGGAATGGGTTTCCCCAAAGTTCAAGCAATGCAATGTGTTTGGCAGAGGCTGAAGTAGGACTGGCTGGAGCCGTGTTGTGCCAGATGTGAGTCTTTGGGACGTAGAAAAATGTTTTCCAGCCCCAGCATCTGCCTTAGGTTCAGGCACTGGATGAGGTTTGGGAGCCTCTCTTTATGGCGGTCGAATTTGAGAGGAAAACGGGACATCAAAGTTCATGAAATGTGCTAAAAGTTCTCTCGGACACGTGCTTTTCAGATCCGCTCTTAAAAACATACTGTGGAAAAATCATGTATCGCTTGAGCTTCTTTCCTGCTTCCTAAAGCAATTAAATAATAAATAAATCATAACTGATAAGAAATAAAAAGGAATAATCAGCAATTACAGCAGAAGAGCCCCCTTGGTTTCCTTTCAAGCAGAAGCGGTGCTTACAGGCAAAGCTGCTTGCGGGGGTTTGCGCGTGTGCTCAGAGCTGCTCCTGGAAGCTCCCGGGGATGGGTGCGGGAGCAGCAGCGCCCTTGTGCTCTGGCCCTCCCCGTTTGGTGGGGTTTGGTGCTACAGCAGCAACTATTTCTATTTCTAAAGACCCCAAAGGACAGCAGAAGCACAGCTGTGGCAGGCGCTGTGTTATCACGGAGAGTAAAGTAATTCGGATTTAGCACTTGATGCTGGGTGAAAGCTTCCCTGCGCCTGTTTCTCCCCTCCCTCCAAAATTAGTGTAAACTTGGTGAAAACAAAACATGGCAATGACTGGGTTGATTTTATTTAGGTTTTTTACCCAGCAGAAGTTTTGCTTTTTATTTACAAAAGTAAAAAAAAGCAAGTTTATGATACCCGTTGCTTGGCACTGGGGACCACGGCAGAAGGGCGCGGGCGACGCCATGGGTTGGCACATAGAACAGGGTCCCATAGCACTACGGGGGGGGAAAGTCAGGTGAAAACCCACAATGTTTCATGACATTCATAAAAAAATACATAGTTTTGTGGTTTGGGTTTCTTCTATTAAGCTTCCACAAGCTTGGGCGTGTGCAGAAAGGGCTGGGATTAATATTTTTTAATTATTTTTTCGCTTTTTCTAATTGCCTTTTTTTTTTTTAGTTAATTTTTAGACATCTCCCGGTGGAAAATATTGCAAATTATTTTCTCCCAGCAGAAAAAACAACAACAGAAAGAAATGAAGCAACCAAACAACTTCTTACCAGCCCCAGTCCCCATTTTGGGGGGACCCCCCCAGACCCTGGGCCAGCGCTGCTTGGGGGGAATTACCAACCCCCCTGTGGCTTTAAATTGAAAAAGTCATGATGAGTCCAGCGCCCAGGATTAGTCCAGGGTCCCTGCCCTTGCTCCCCTCTTCCACGCTCTCACCAGGGATGTGTCCCAGCATGGTCTACCTGCAGTTTAGCAGAAAAACCACTTTTAAGCTACTTTCAAAGTGCGTTTAGGGGAGCAAAATCTAGCAAATCTCCTTTTTCCCCCTGGCGATGGGAACCTCTGCGCAGGGGGAAAAGCACAAGCAGCAAAGCAAAAGCTCACGTCCTCCCGCAGGGACGGGGGGGGAAAGGTCAACACAGCCTTGTAATCCGGAGCACGGGGGCTGTTTGCTTCCCGTGAGCTGCCTCCCTCCCTCCCGCGGCGCGGAGCCGGGTGCCCCTCTCGGCCTCCTGCTCCGGCGTTTCCCCGCTCGCTGGGTAACGGCCTGCCTCCACGGTGAACCGTGACCGGCTGCGCAAGCCAGAGCGGGCCGGGGCCCGCCGGGACCCTGGGTCACACACCCAGCGCCGCATCCCGGAGGTGCGCCCACCTCAAATAATCGCATGTATGGTCTCCAAAGAGCGTGAGAGTGTTCTGTTCTATTCTATTCTATTCTATTCTATTCTATTCTATTCTATTCTATTCTATTCTATTCTCATTTCCCTCCCTAAAATCCACATCAAACCCATCCCAGTTTCCCCCCGAGCATAAGTCATTGCTCCCACCCCCGCTTTCTCCCCACAGCGGCTTGCAGAGCCCCCGGCGCCACGGGCTGCCCCTGCAGCCGGGCGGGACGCTGGCCTTCGGGGTCGCCAACGGGGATCTGCGACTCCGTGGCTTGAACGCCGCGGGGGCGAGCTTGACCCCAGACAGCAGCCCGTGGCAGCTGCTTGGCTAATGGCAGGGTTAAGACGGGACTTTGTGAGCTTTATATCTTTATGTTATATTAAAATATAGATTGTAGGGGCTGTATTTTTATTTTTTATTTATAATATTCATTATGAATTATGCATTAATATTATTACAGTTGTATATTTATTATTTATTATATTATAATTTTATTGTTTATATTTATTTTTTATAATTTGTTTTTGGCTTGGGGCGACGTTTTGTTCCCAAGAGGGTTTCTGCCGTTTGTCCCGATGGCTTTCCTCATTTCAAACCCAGCTTGAACTCACGACTGGGACCAAACCGGGATGCGCCTCGTTACTTTTTTGGCTGCCATAGCCCAGCCCCAGCCCCTTCCCACTCCTGTATAAAGCAACCAGACAATTTCAGCTAGTTCCTTTCCCTCTGCTGAAAAAAATAATGATTAATTCCCACTTTACTCCACACCAAGAACCAGCCGCGTCGCAGAAACCACCTCCCCCCACAGCAGAGGGGACCGTCCCGGCGGCGCAGGGACGGAGCGGCTCTGCCTGCAGCATCTTTTCTAAATAGCAGCCCCGCTGAGAGGAAAGTCAAACAATAAAGGTTAAAAAAAAAAAGGGTCCGTCGGCTTTTCCACGCTGCCGTTAGCGAAACCCCATGTCCTGCCGCGATACCAGCAGCTGCCACCAAGTTTCGGGGGTCGGGAGGGGGGCGTAGTCGTTTGGGGCACGCTGCTCAAATAAAATCAGCACCGAGCGGCTACGAGGAGCCTTATCTCGCATCTCGCACGTCGCCCCGCGTCCTTCGTGCTCTCCTCTTTGCAAACTGCCGGAGGCGAGCCGATGCCGCTATCGCTGCGGGCGATACCAAGGCTACTCATTAGGAGTTTTAATCCTGCTTTTAATGGTCCCCGTATCGCTGGGCAAACCACGCTGAGAGGGGTCAGCGTGCTGCAGGGTCACCTTTCCCACAGCCTGTTTGCATCCCACTTTACTAATTGGTTTTTGCAGATAACGGCGGGCACTGGAGGGTCAAAACGTGCGTATACCCCACGCGCCCACCTCCCCAGGGTGTACACACACGTTGGCACCCAGTGGGGCCCCCTTCCCCAGCCCAGCTGGGCTAGATGGGGGGGTCCCACTGCGGCTTGCAACGGCTTTGGAAGCCAAAATGATGCCCACAAATAGGCAGTGCCTGGTCGCGATGAAGGATTTGGGGTGCTAAAGGATGGCGGTTCGGAGGGGGGACACAAGGGGGAGCATGGGGTTTCTGGCAGGGTATCATGGTCAGCGCAGTGTGATCACCCCCCACCCCACCTTGCTGGGTGACGTATTGATATTAGCCGATGTTTGCCGTGTCCTTCAGTCCCTGGGTGTCACCTGCCTTGGCCGGGTGCCCGCCGGAGGGGCCGGGGCAGCAGCGGTCCCCGCCGCTCTTGGCACCGCAGGTGGGGTGCGCAGGGGCTATATAAACCGCTGGCCGTTTGCCCTGGCTGCCCCGGCACAATGCGGTTCCTCGTGCTTCTCTGCGCTGCCTCTGCCCTCTCCCAGGGTGTCACCAGGTAAGTTGCCACAGCATCGCTCTCACAGGCCACTCGAGTCGAGGTGAAGGGGCAAAATGAGCGCTCAGAACCTTTTAATGGCTTTGGGAAGCAGAGGTGAGGGCTGGGAGAGCTGCTGCAGGGGTGCAGAGGAGGTGGTGGTGCCTCGTGGAGGGTCTCATTTCTAGAGATGCTTTGAGGTTTTGCAGAAATCCCCCTGACTCAGAGGTCTGGGGGAGGCCGCTCTGCTTCTGCTCTTGGGTCAGCACAGCTATTGAAGGTGTCAAATGCCGCTTGCAGGAGCTGCAGGCAACAAAATCCTAACTTATTTTTCCCTTGGTGCTTGTGCCAGGCTGCCCTTGGAAAGGGGGAAGAAGCTGAGAGAGGTCCTCAGGGAGAAGGGCTTGCTGCACCGCTTCTTCCAGAGTCACTGCTACAACATCGGCACCAAATTCCCTCATGCTTTTCCCAACAGGACCGAAGTGGCCACCGAGCCCCTGCTGAACACCCTTGATGTGAGTATTGGCCTTGTCCCCCAGCGGCGCAGCCCTGGGGTGGTTTGTGGGACACCCGTCCCCGTGCCTGTGCTGTGCATGGACCAAATCTGAATCCTTTCACCTTCAGCTCACATCCCTTGCCCCTTCCTGCCCATGCTGGCGGCCCTGGACAGAGCCAGGGCACTGAAACATCCCCCCAGCAGCTCTGCTAGAAGAAAGGTGCCCCCATGAAAGGGACCATGAAGACTGAAAGCCTGGGGTTTCATGCTTTGAAAGCAACGCTTGGCCCTGCCGCCCCACAGGTGGAGTACTACGGGACCATCTCCATCGGCACCCCACCGCAGGACTTCACCGTGGTCTTCGACACCGGCTCCTCCAACCTCTGGGTTCCCTCCGTCTCCTGCACCAGCCTGGCTTGTCGTAAGTAGGGGCAGGCAGGGATCCCCGTTTCGGCAGAGCTGGGTCCAGCAGCTTGTCCTGGGCTTAGAACCGCATGATCAAGCCCAAAGATTGGGGTGACATTGTCAGGGGACCAGGGGCCACCTAGCCAGTGCAAGGAGCAGACCGCGTGGTGCTGGGTCCGCAGCATCTGTGAAACGCGCTGGAGAGGTGAGCGTTTGGGGTGTAGGACCTGCTCAGTGCTGTACGCCACAGGGTGATGTGCTTAAGTGCTCGGTGCCTCAGTTTCCCCAGCTGTCCAAAAGGGGTGATGGGCTTTCCTGTGGATCCCTTGTTGCTGGAGGAGGGGCAGGGACGTACAGCAAATGCTCACAGCTAAATTGTTCCTGAAAGCAGGATAATAAATGGCAGGTCTAAATAGCAATTCAGCAGGGTTCCTCCTCCCACGCTTCCCTTACAGCTCAGCCTTGCTGAAAAGCTTCAGTTCTGATTTTTCCCACTTACCTTCTAGAAAACCATCAGATGTTTAACCCATCACTGTCCTCCACCTACAAAAGCACAGGGCAGAACTTGTCTATTCAGTATGGCACGGGTGACATGGAGGGCATCGTGGGCTCCGACACCGTCACCGTGAGTGTCACGATGGCATTTCCAGTGGGGGTCCTTTGTGCCTTCTCCACCTGACTAACATCAGTATTGCAGCACCTGAGATCTTATGGCAACCTCCCCATCCCTAGGTTGCATCTCTGGTGGACACCAACCAGCTCTTCGGCCTGAGCACAACTGAGCCCGGACAATTCTTTGTCCATGTCAAATTTGATGGGATCCTGGGCTTGGGCTACCCAAATCTGGCTGCTGATGGGATCATGCCGGTGTTTGATAACTTGATGAACGAGAGCTTGCTGGAGGAGAACCTCTTTTCGGTCTATCTGTCCCGGTAAGCCATGTGGGTTTCAAGGGCTGGGGAAGGTAGCAGATGCAGCTCATGCAGCTCATTGCATTTGCTGGTGGCTCCAGCTCCTCCACCGTCACTGCTACCATCCGGCTGTCGTCCCTCTGTCATGGCATGCCAAGGCTGGGGGCTGGTAGCAGGTGTCCACCAGGCTCACCGGGAAGCTTATGGCTTGCTGGGAATCCTCTCTCATTTCCAGCCACATGCTTCCACCATGGCTCCCTTTTTCTGGGTCCAAAGGACTGGCACACACTGCTGTTACACCACTGCCTCGCTGGTGCCCTGTAATGAGGAGGGGAGTCGATGTGACCATGGCATCACACATCTCACCCCGCGGGGCACACAGCCCTGCTGTTTTGAGCTACCTGCACTAAAGCCACGTGGCAAACTCTCCACTGTTTTGCTTTCCTATGTCATCCAGTGAGACAACAGGGAGTGTGGTCATCTTCGGGGGAATCGACGAGTCTTATTTCACTGGCTCCATCAACTGGATCTCCGTCTCTTACCAAGGCTACTGGCAGATCTCCATGGACAGGTAACAAAACAGCTCTACTGGTCTATGTTCATTTCTAACCATCGTTTATAAAGAGACCTTGGACTCATCAACATCAAAGTCTTTCCACTGGCCTATCACACCCCACAGCTGTGGGATGCAGAAGGTTAAAGGGCCAAAATCCATAGTACTTTGGTAAGTACCACCCCAAATGGGGACGCTTTGTGCCTAGCTCTTCTGTGCACAAAGCTTGTGCTCTTGGGGATGTCTCTGGTGATGAGCAGAGAAAATTATGGTCCAAAACCTACTTTGTTGGGCTCAGTTGGGTCCCAGCTGCTGGGCTGTGTTCAGTGCTTCAGTGCCATGTGTGCAACAGGGGCTGTGATACCAGCTAGTCTTGCAAATTCCAAGAAGCCAAAGGCTCAAGGGCAGCACTTTGGGTTACTCAGCTTTAACGCCTGTAAAAGAAGATCTAAAACATCACTGAGATCCAGCTGGTTATTAATGGGCGTGTGCTTTGGCTGTCCCCCCAGCATCATCGTGAACAGCCAGGAGGTTGCATGTAGTGGTGGCTGCCAAGCCATCATTGACACCGGGACTTCCCTCGTGGCTGGGCCACCCTCCGGCATTAGTAACATCCAGAGCGCAGTCGGGGCCCGGCAGGACATGTACGGAGAGGTAAGAGCACCCATGGCTTGCTCTGCTTGCCCTGGCGGCAGCCTGGCGCTGCTGAGCCCAGCGCCAAGCCTGCTCCCACGCACAGGGCCACTGCATCTCTGCTCATGGCAAACCAGCCCCGCTCCTCTGATACCTCCAATAGAAAGCACCATGAGACACTCCTGGTCACTAGGAGAGTGAAACCCATCACTCCTCACCCCGTAAGCATGTCGTTTCCCACCTAAGAGCCTTTTCCCTCTGCTCTCTGCAGTACAACGTGAATTGCAGCTCCATTTCTGCCATGGCTGATGTCATCTTTGTCATCGATGGGGTTCAGTATCCTGTGTCTGCCTTGGCTTACGTTGAGCAGGTAAGGGGGGACCAGGTGGTCCTGGCTTCAGGAGACTCTCTCAAGGTCCTTGTACTTTCTCCAATGGCTCTGGTTGCCTTGGCTTCTCCCGTTTCCATGGGAGGCAGGGGATGGATGGCCATGGGCCTCCAGAGCAATGCAAGAAAAGATACTAGCCCACATCTCCCCCATTTGCCTCTTCTTGCTCAAATGCAGAATGACCAAGGACCTTGCATCAGCAGCTTCCAGAACACCTCTGGGGAGCTCTGGATCTTGGGAGACGTTTTCATCAGGGTGTACTACAGCATCTTTGACCGGGCCAACAACCGTGTTGGACTGGCCAAGGCTATTTAGCTCCACCACGATGCCAGCAGTGCTGTGGTTTCATCAAGCAACCAGGCCACAACCATGTTTTTTGGTGTTAAAGGTTCCTTGGGGATCTCTTGCTCACACATGAATAAAAGGGTGATGTTTCAAGTTGGTGGCTGCCCATTTATTTGTAATAGAACAGCAGGAATTAGGAAGGAGCTGTCATACACTTGCTGCTTTGTGGTAGCTAAGGAGCACTTGGGCTACACAATCTTGGCTAAGGCCTTTGGGAGCTGCGGTCATAGCCTGCAGGGGCTGAGGGGTGGGTCACTAGGAAGACAAGATTGCCTCTTTTATCTATCAAGAGGGCTACATCAAGTGAGTGATTCTGGAAAACCCAAATTTCCATCCTGGGAGGATGAACTCACCATCCCAGACACAGCCTGTCTCAGCGCAGATCCCTGCAGACCCACAGTCACGTCCCACCAGTGGCTCACCCGATCGCTCCCCATCCCTGGGCTCAAGGTTTCCCCTACATGGTGTCTGAGAGCCCAAAGCCATCCCAGGGCAGTGACCCCCCCAAGGAGGATGTGGCCCGGCTGGAGATTTCCCTTGGCCCGCCCAAGAGAGCAGAGCAGGAGGAGGCTCTCACCCGGTGCGTGCCCTCTCATCACGACGGTTTTACAGAAGTGCATCCACAGCCGCGCACGTGTAGAGGGGATGTCTTATTTCAGTCTCCATAGTTTAGAACAACCCGGTTACATTTAGTTGTTTCCCCATAACGAATCTCAATCGAAGGCCCCTTTCCCAATAACGAAGCAGTCTGTGCTGTGAGATGGGCACCAAGAGCCTGGAAACACCAGCTAGTGCTCAGGGACAGCCTTTACTACTGTGCAGAAAAACCAACAAAACCTAATACATTTATTTTATGATCATTTTCCCTCGCAATGGTCAGGATTGTACCTTCTCTAATTTTGTTTCATTCCTTTAAAGTAGCAGTCCCCATTTTTTCAAAGGAAATTACCTCCATCCATATAAAATCCTATTAAAAATGGAGGCTGCCTCTTTCCTCCCGAGCAGCTGCAGTGAAGGCACGCAGCAGGCGCCCGGGAGAGAGAGCCAAGAGTCCCTGCTGCTTCGGCGTCTCTCCTGTGCTGAGGGATAGGGGCTATTTGCGTTATTTATTGATAAATGAGGTGCCATCACCAATGGGCCCTGGACATTGTTTACCTGATGAGAACAGGGACGCAGAGGGAGAGACCCAGGCGAACAGGGTTGGAAATGAATTTTTCTCTCCTCTCACCAGGCAAAGGTTGCCCTATTTGAGCGAACTAGGAAGGAGTATATGATTGTCATGGTTTAGCCCCAGCCAGCAACCAAGCCCCACGCAGCCGCTCGCTCCCCGCCCTGCCCCTGGTGGGACGGGGGAGGGAATCGGAAGAGTAAAAGTGAGGAAACTCATGGGGTGAGATAAAGACAGTTTAACAGGTAAAGCAAAAGCCATGCGCGGAAGCAAAGCAGACCAAGGAATTCATTCCCTCCTCCCCACGGGCAGGCGGGGCTCAGCCATCCCCAGGAGAGCAGGGCTCCATCGCGCCTAACGGTGACTGGGGAAGACAAACACCATCACTGCCAACGTGCCCCCTTCCTCCTCCTCCCCCGGCTCGTGCTGAGCACGATGCCGCACGGTGTGGGACAGCCCCGGGGTCAGCTGGGGTCACCATCCCAGCTGTGTCCCCTCCCAGCTCCTTGTGCCCCTGGTAGAGTGTGGGGAGCTGGAAAAGTCCTTGACTAGTGTAAGCGCTACTTAGCAACAACTAAAACATCTCCGCATTATCACCACTGTTTTTAGCACAAATCCAAAACATCGCCCTGTACTAGCTACTATGAAGAAAATTAACTCTATCCCAGCCAAAACGAGTGCAATGGTGTGGGCCGGCGGAAATGTGATTTATCCCCGCCAGCTCCCTGAGCTCACACAGCCCTGGGTCTCTGAGGCCCAGCAGGTGGGAACCCCTTGTGCCCAAGGGGGACCCAAGCCTGGGGTTTGGGCAGACAGGGATTCACCTCAGCTCCATCACAGGAATTTTCTCATTATTAGAGCAACAAGAAGTGAACACGGTACTGATCTGAGGATCAGCAACCCATGGACCAGCCCCTGCCAGGGTGGACATGACCCGACAGGAGCACCCAGGGGCTGTAGCTGTGCTACCGGTGAGTGGGACAGGAGAGGAAAGCCATGTCCTTGTCCCGGGCAGGACCAACAGCCCAAATGCTGTGCCAGGAGGCATCTCATAAACCCTCCTGGCATGGCTATTCTGCCCCCGTGCCAAGAGTCCCTGGCAACCGCCACCCTGCAATGGGCTTCCTCCATGAGAGCATCCCCCACGGCCAAAGCACCCCTTGCCACATCCACGCTCACACACGCAATAAAGAAACAACCCAGCTAAAAGCTCCCAAGCATGAATTAGTGAGGGGCAAACATGTCAGGGCTGTCTATATCCAGGGAAACGTCTATCCTGGAGTGCCATCTCGTGGCTGCGGTGCCAAAACTGTACTCCTGCGCACGGGGGGAAGCACAGAAATATCTGCCTGGTGGCAAAAGGAGGCTCCAGGGCTTGCTTGGAAGGAGATGTTTCTAGCTGACAAATATTTCACATGTGGACACAAGTTCCAGCTTAGCCCAGAGATAAAAAACAGCTTCTGATAAAGCAGAGAGGTTTCTCGGCTTCTTTTTTTCTCTTTTTCTGTGGCAGTACAAAATTTCAAGTGGAAATTCAGCCTGCGTGCTAGAGGACATGACAGATTGGCTCATTAAGGCTTGAGTCAAGAATAGTACAGTTAATAAAAGCCTTTTGTGGATTTCATTGAGCTTTGAGCTCTGGGCCTGTATTTGGGAAGCTGCAAATTGTACAGGAGATTGGGTTTTCTGGCAGGTTTTTATCGAGCACCAGCTGAGTGCTGACACTGGGTATTCAGAGCCTGGTTTTCCTCCTTCTCACTTTAGGATAAATCGGAAATAATCTATTGTGTCTGGAGCGGTTTAATGCCTCTGACCCTGTCCTCACAGCATAAATCATGGCTCCTCCTTGGACCTGGCCTCCCGCAACGGCCGGTGTAAGCCGAAGTGTTGGGGAAACCCCTGCAGAGTTTGTCCTTGGCTCACAGACCTGGAGCCTTCAGGTCTATAATGTCCTGAACCCCCCTCAGTGATTCCCAGCTGGGGCCCAGCCCCCTCAGAGCAGCACAAAGCCAAGAACAAAAAGTTGAGTCCAAAAAACCAATCTTTTCTGCATGCCAGACTTTGAAGCATCTATCCTTTTATTTGAGAATAAAGTTCACAAGTTAAGTAGAATCAGGTTGCTCATCGTCCCTCCATCCGTCCATCCATCCATCCATCCATCCATCCATCCATCCATCCTTCCCAGCACCATTTCGGTCCCTGTTTGCTGCGGGGGCAGGAGCAGTGAAGATGTGCTCATAGCTGGTCACGCTGAATATTTCCCAGCCCAAACCTTGTAAGAAGGGTTTCTCGCGGTGACTTCCCGAAGAATAAACACCAAAAGTGGTTCAGCTTTGACAGGCTGGGAGTGAAGTTTGGGGAGGGAAGGGTTAAAAAAATAAAAGAATATAAAAATGTCAAGCTTTCTAGAGGAAAAGGGGAAAGAACCTGCTCTGAAATAAAAATAGTGATGTGGCAGAGCTGCTGGAGAGAATTGAGGGGTGAATGGAGAGGGGCTGGGGATGTCGCAGGGTGCTGCTCCCCAGCTGTGCCTCCTCCAGCCATCCCCGCAGATGATGAGAACTTGAACATGAAGGAGATTAAATAGCTCTCACAGCTCCTACTCCTGACTGGGGTGACAGTCTGGGGGTTGCAATGGATGGGGTGAGGAAAAGGATCGTGGAGGGATGGGAAAAAACCAGGAAAAGCAGGCAAAAAGGGGGAATTCATCCCTGTCCTGAAGGAGGTGTGCTGGTCATGTCCCAGATCCACCCCCCTGGGATGCGAAGGCCTCGATGCAGACAGACGGTCCACGAAAAGGCCCCAAAACCAAAATAACAACTCTCAGACCAGAGCCAGCACAAGCTCTGCAGCAGAGCTGGCGGGATGCAGGATTTCTGCCACAGGGAAAATCCCAGCAAAACCAAACTCACATTTACCATCAGACCAGGAATTAAAAAAAAAAAAATAAAAAAAATCCATCTTTCATGGCCCCTTTCAGAATGAAATTGCAAACCAGAGATGCTGGCGCGTTGTGTAATGATTGTGTCAAACCTTTAGGAGATGAGACATCAAGTATAACAGATGTGGGATATAAAAGCGGATGTGTAGACACTGCATGAGAAACTGTGATTTTAATGTAGGCAGAAACATCAAAAAAAGCCAAGTGAAACAGTGAAGTTGGAACAAAATGTTTTTGTCAGAAGAAAACCTGCTGGCATTAGAGAGAACGGCAAAATGATCTGGTGCTGGTTTCTCCCATCAAAAGCGCCGATGGAAATTCGCATGTTTTAGAAAACCAGAAGTGCCTTTTTACAACGTGAGGCCGAGCTGTTGGGAAACGTCAGCCCTCATTACTCCGTGCCCCATCTGCAGCAACAGAAGGGACAATAAAAGCTACGAGGTCACAGCGGCTGGTCCCCAAGGGCATTTGCACACCAGGCAACCCCTGCGTCGAGCATTTGTTGCAGGAGAAATCCCCTTCCCTCGCTCAGAGATCACTTTTCCATCAGAAACCCCCGTGGGTGTTGAGCCACGGTGCCCTGGACCTCTTTTGGTGGCCGTGCCACCATGACCAGTCACCATCTCTCCTCCTAATCCCCCCGCCCCCCCCGCAGTGGTTTGGCCCCATCCATCAATCCATCACTACCCACCCTGCTGTGCCATACATATTGTTCAGGCAAGCAGACCAGGGAACTCATCCAGCTGAAAACAGAACTTCTAATTTGCCAGCTTATTTTTCAGTCCCAGATCTGGGAGTTGGTGAGACCCCCGGCTCCTGAGCGGGGAGTGGGGAGGAATTATTTAAAATGGATTAAGAAAAGCAGGGAACTGGACCCATCTTCATCCCTGGACATCCGGGTGCCACCAAGCAAAGCATTCCGTGTCATTTTGCCCTTTTTTCCTCTCCAGTAAGTGGGGGAAATCTCGGTATATGGGATACTCCGTTCTGACGCCATGGACAGAGAAGCTAAATGTCAAGCAGATGAGCATCAAATAATAAAAAACAGACTGATGGGCAGGGAAGAGAGATAAGAAAGATGGTATTTATTTGAACAGCCACAGGAAATCAGAGATTGAAAAATGTCTAGAAAAAAAAAAAGCAGCAGCACATTTGGTTTAAAAAAAAAAAAATCAGAGCGTGCAGATGTTTTATACCTCATCCAGCCAATCCCACCTGACAGTGCCTAGTCCCGTCATGGCCTCCACCGTCATTTTTTGGCCTTGTCTCGAGGGTAACCCCCATTGGTCTTATTGAGTGACTCCATGCTGCCGTTTCCCGTCACCACGCTGGTGAGTATTCGCTCCACCTCCCCGGGCAGAATTTGCTTCTCTTCGTTCTCTGTCTCCCTGTGGTAGAAATAGTTGAAGTTCGAGACGATGACGGGGACGGGCAGCGCAATGGTCAATACCCCTGCAATGGCGCACAGAGTCCCCACGATCTTCCCACCCAAGGTGGTGGGACACATGTCGCCGTAGCCAACGGTCGTCATCGTGACCACGGCCCACCAGAAGCCATCGGGGATGCTGGAGAAATGGGACTGCGGCTCGTCCACTTCTGCGAAGTAGACGGCGCTGGAGAAGAGGATGACGCCGATGAAGAGGAAGAAGATGAGCAAGCCCAGCTCCCGCATGCTGGCCTTGAGGGTCTGCCCCAGGATCTGCAGCCCCTTGGAATGCCGGGAGAGCTTGAAGATGCGGAAGACCCTGACCAGCCGGATGATCCGCAGGATGGCCAAGGACATGTTCTGCTGCCCGTTGAGTTCGCTCTGCTGGATCAGCTCGGTGGTGAGCGTCACAAAGTAGGGGATGATGGACACAATGTCGATAATGTTCATGATGTTCCTGAAGAACTCAGTCTTGCTGGGGCACACGATGAACCGGACAAACAGCTCGAAGGAGAACCAGATAATGCAGGCTGTCTCTATGACGAAGAAAGGGTCTGTGAAGGTGCTGTGGGCCAGCAAGGTGTCTGTCAGATTCTTCGAAAGCTCCTGGGTGGACTTAAACTCCCTTTCCTCTCTAAACTCCGGCAGGGTCTCCATGCAGAAGATGATGATAGAGATGACAATGACCAGGACGGAGACCAAAGCTACACCCCTGGCCGCACTGGAGCTTTCAGGGTACTCAAAGAGCAGCCAGAATTGCCTATGAAAGTCATTGGTTGGTAAGAGGGTCTCAGGGTCCTTGATGAACCCTTCATCCTCCCTGAACTGGTCCATGGCTTCATCACCCAGCTCATAGAAGGTGATTTCATCAGCAAAGACGTCAATGGGGACGTTGGCCGGGCGCCGTATTTTCCCACCGGACTGGTAATAGTACAGGATCCCATCAAAACTGGGCCTGTTCCTATCGAAGAAATATTCGTTCCTCATGGAGTCGAAGTAACGCATCCTCTTTTCTGGGTCCCCAAGCAAGGTCTCGGGGAATTGGTTGAGGGTCTTGAGCCGTGTCTCAAACCTTAGCCCAGCGATGTTGATGATGACTCGTTGGTCCCCCTCATCCATGCCCACCCTCTCCCCCACCAGGTGCTCACTGAACTCGGCAGAAAACCTGGAGAAAATGGTCTCATTGTTGGTGTTTTCGCTGTTGATGAGGATTCTCAAGTTGGAGAGGAGGTTGGCGCAGCTGGGATGGCCTTTCCGTGACTGGCCGGCGGGGCTGAGGTCGTTTGAATAACAGGGATCCTCCACGATCTGATCAGCGTTGTCAAAACTGACTAGTGCCACCTCCATCTCCTTCCAACTGGACACGTCCATCATACACTAATCAGATTAGCAGCATAAATCCCCGGGTCGGATGCCGGCAGCTTGAGTTCTTTCCCACGCTATGAGGATCTGCAAGTGAACAGACAGGGAGAGCGAGCTGAATTGTGCATATGTATCTCTTGGCTCGACTGAAAAGGACAAAACAAACCTGAGGTCAGAAAACAATGTGTCTTTTTAATGCGAACATTAATTTCATTGACTGGCAAAAGCCTTATACTTCCAGCAAGTCATTCATCTCTGGATCCTGCAAGCCCTTTTGGCATGGTTTCATTATCATCATTAAACCTCCCATTTACAGCACCCAAGGATAAAAGGTCAGGCTGTAGCAGAGGATGGGGGTGAACCCAGGTGTCCCACCCAGCCTTTTCCCAGCAATCCCCACCCTGCAAAGAAAGGGGTCTTTTTGGACATTTCCAGGTGTGGGTCCAGAGTTTGAAGCAGGACTTGGAGGTACTAAGCGAGGGTGTCCTGGTTAGCAGCAGCCCTTGCTCCACCTGGGAGAGGCGTTGGGTCAAACCCCAGGAGGTCCTAGGCAAGCTGCAGCTGGGTCAACTGGCGTTCGGAAAGCAATTCCCAAACTAGAGGCCACGCTGGGATTTGGGGAGTGCGGTCCGTGAGGAAGGCAGGTCAGGAAGAGAGGGACATGTCCACTGGCCTTGGTGAACCCCTTTGCTCTGTGTGAAGAGGGGTACAAACTGGGACCCCTTATTTTGATCCAGACTTCGGGGTGGGCAGTGGATAAGGTGATGTCCTCCAGAGCTCTCCTAGGCCTCCTTCATGGTAGACCCGATATTCCCAGCCATAGGAAGAAGACAAGGGCTAAACAGGTCACTTGGAGAACATCTTTCAGGCCATGGGGTGGATTTTTGCCCAGACTGGCTCTATCAGGCACTCAGCAACAGACACCATGTCCCCAGAACACTCCTGGGTGCGCGTCTCCCTGACACGCCGCTGCTGCTGTACTGAACTTGGAGGCAAAGTCAAAGAGGAGCCCAGGGACCAGGCCAAGATACAGAGCTGGGAAATTACCTGTCCTGCCTCAGGGAGAAGCATGAACAGAAATTAGACATTAACAGGGAATTGTTCTGGGGACATTTGCCCAAAAAGGCACTCTCCAAGTAAATTCAATGCCCTGCTTTATTTCCCCTCCAGCTCTTTCCCCCAGAGATATATTTCTGGACATGGGAAACCACAGAAGGACTCATAAAGCTGCTCCGTGTGACTGCTAACGACCAAGGGCACACTGGCTTTCTTACCCAGTGAAGTCCAGGGAGAGGGAGCTAAAAAACCCAAATGCCCTCGACTGCCAAGAATAGCAAGGCAATTTAGGCCGCGTCCGCACGGAGCAGCAGCGGCGCTGGGCCGGTCCTGTGATGGGGATGCTCTCCACCACAGGCTTTGCTTCGCGCAGCCAGGTGCTGCGAAGGGATCCATCCTGTCCGTGGGGACTAAGCTACACCCGGTGCCTCAACATCCCCGTTTAAATGAAGCCATTTGGGGCTCTGAAGTTTTTCCTCCCCTGTTCCCCAGAAGACAACTCGTCCATCCATGCCGATGCTCAGCTGGCGAAGTTGGGTAGGACAAGCTAGGAAGCCAAATCCATTGCAGAAGTAGATGTTAACATCCCAGCTTCCTACAAATCCTCCCTTTTCTCTCAGCATTACAACCCCAAAAGCAAACTTCATACAGTAGCCAGGATCCATATCCCAGACGAGGGGCTCAACCTTGCTCTTTCCTCAGCAGAGTCATGAGGTTCTGGATTTGGGGACATATCCCACAGTTTATCATAAGTTACTTAAAGATCACGTTTCTTTGCTTTAAAAAGAAAAGCCGTGGAGCATGGTTGTTCTTAGGCATCCATCTCTATAGAGCTGCTTCTGGCTGGTTTTGCGCCAATTTTCCTGCTTGGAGACATGTAAAGAGGAGCAGTCAGGGCAACGGGGTGGAAATGATGCCTGGAGGAAGAAGCAGCAGCTCAATTTTTTTGACCCCAAAGCAACTTGCTGCAAAGCTGAGGAGCCCCGGTGACTCCAGACCCAAGGCCTCGAGCCCCAGCGATGGCCGCGTGCCCTGCTCAGGCACGTCCGAGCACAGCAGCTCTCCGTGGGGCCCGATCCAGCTCAGGCTTGACTTTGTGGTGGCTCTGTTGACAAGCTGTTGTGAGCAGAACCAGATGTCACATTGGAGCAATGGGGGATGCAGAAAGTGCAACGCAACCTCTGTGGGGAGACGGCAACGAGAGCTGCAGATAACCCACGCTTCAGTGCCCAAGTAGCGTCAGGAGGCAGGCAAAGGGTTTCTGCGAAAAGCCCAGCCCCAAACAAAGCTGTTTTGAATCTTTCAAGGGGAAAAAAAAAGCGTTAAAGGAAAACGAAACAGCAGCACATATCTTTCCCTTTTTGTGTTCTTATTTTTTCTTCATACAAAACACCAGGCATTATTTTTAAGTCAGAAAAAAAAAAAAGAAAACCCAGTTTGACCCAGGAGAGAAGGAATGTTTAGTGTTCAGCTGGATGTGTGAGCTGCCCTGACTCACCACACACCCCACCATACCTCGGTCCTGGTGGGAGAGCCCAGAGGGGACCACGTGCCCAGGAGCCTCTCTCAACAGTGGGGCAAAGTTAGAGCATCCAAAGCTGACCATGGAATTGCATCCTAAGTCAGCGCCATGAGAAGATCTTGGTATTTTAAGCATTAAGTGTGCTTAACTCTTAATACTGCCTGCTGGCACCGCAGGCAAGAAAATTCCCCAGCCCTTGCTTGGTTGGACAGCTTCAACCTGAGACTTTTGGTCACAGAAGAAATAGTGAAATCTTGAAGCCTGGCTTTGCCCTGGAGCCTCTGTGCACATCAAACTGAGCCCCCCCACCCCCGGCATCACCCCTCATGGGGAAACCGAGGCACGGAGCAGTGAAGGGACAATTTTTTTGCCATGGTCATGACTGAGAGTGGAGAGTTGTGGTCATCCTCCCCACTGGGACATGGAAAGGTGCTTTTTAGCTCCGTCAAGCCCTTGGGGCAGCTGCCCAAGGGATGCAGGGCTCTGACTTCCCTTTTCTTGCCTGCAAAGCCCCAAAATGTGCTGATGTCTGCCTGACCCCATCACCTGAGATAGGTACCCCACCTGTCCCCAAAACCCCAGAGCACCCCGTCCCTCTCATTTTTAATTTAGACTAAAATTAATGGTGCTGCCCAAAGCCTCAAAGCATCCTCCCAAAGCAAGAAGGGAGCCGCTCGCTTTGCAGTGCGTGCTCCGGGCTCCAGCGGAGGCTTGAACTAGAAAGTTGCCTCATATTTTCCTCCTAAATCACCTAACATCTGCTTCTCAGAATCTGATTAACTAATACCCTTCAAATGAAATCCCTGGCTGGGGAAAATAATAAAAAAAAAGCAAGCGAAGGAGAGAGACAGTGAATGAGAAAGGTCATTTTGAGGGAGAGAGTTCATGCTTTGCCCCTCATATCCCAGTAAATCGGGGCCGTGGTTTCCACCAGCCCCTCCGCAACCATCGACATCTCCCCAGCTGCAATTCCTTTCTGTTTCCCACCCGTCATCCTTTCATCCCCAGGGACCCCTCACGCTCCTGGGGTGAACGATGGCCGTTTCCAAGGTTTTTCCAGAAAATCAGAGATGCTGAGCCTCTCCCCCCGCCCCCATCCCCTCCCCACCACCCCCGTGCTGGGGTGAGACAGGAGGCGATTCCTCCCGTAGCCCCCCCCACTCCATCACCTACAGAGACTTACCTGCACAGGGCCTGGAAGTACCGACACTCTCTGCATCTGGGAAGAGTTATTAAACACACATAGGGATGTGTAGGGAAAGCAGAGTGAAAAAAAAGTCCAGCCATACCCTTGAAAGGTCCCTTTGGGATAACGCAGGCAATGTCATTTAAAAGGCTCTTCTCTATTTGGTTCACTGTATAATTGGCAGCCCAGCACGCCGGGGATGGGCTTTGGCAGGCACGGCGGCAGGATCCGGCGCGGTTCGGCGCCTCGGCCCCGCCATCGCCCCAGGAGCCCTAAAATGAGCTGCGGATCCATCGGGAAAGGGGACTGGTGGGGTGCAGGGGACACCCTCTCCCCATGCCCTGCTTGTCCGGGGAGGGGGACCCTGACCACCCACCTCCTGCCCCTACCCGCTCGTCAGCGAGCGAGGCGGGAGGACGTGCCCTTCTGGCGGATGCCACCTTTAATCCCCAATAATGCTCCGGATGGTCCAGCGGGGACAAGTCTTGTCCGTGACGTGGCAAGGTCTGAGCTGGTCCCCATAAGGGAGGTGGAGAGGGGGGACAGGGACCCGCACGCTGCTGACACCGGGAGAGAGATTTACAGCAGGCGATAGGGCTGTTTTTATATTAATATGTGATAAGGATATTAAAAAGAGGAGGGGAGGGGAAAGCCCAAGGGTTGGAGCATCCCCCATTGCCCACCTACCTCTTGCCTGTGGCCGTGGGTGCAGCGGGCTCCTTTCCAGGAGGGGACGGCCGCGGTGCCACCGCCACGTGGGACACCTCTGTCCCCACCCCGGGGTGGCTGGGGCCGGTTGCGGCAGCAGGTACGGCCGGCATAGCCCCATGGAGGTCATCGGCGGGGGACGAGGGAGGGAGGGGACGTGCCCCTTCCTCACGCCTGGCTGCCAGCCGGCCTCTGGCTCGGACCCCAGTGCCGCTGGGCTTATAACCTCTGGTAATAAATAAATAAATGCCCCAGGTGGATGGAACTGGCCGCGATTCACTGAAATAACTGGGATTTTTATATTTCTTTTTCTTTCCCCATTTTTTCTTCCTTGCATTTCCAGAGCTTGCTACGCACAGAGGCATCCTCGCCATGGGTGCTCCAGGGTTGTTTCATCCCTGTCAGGTGGCCTCACACAGGGCTGGGTCCCACCTCCACCTTCACCCAGGTGACCTCCCCACCTTCCTCCCCCTCTTCCTCCTCCACCTCCTCCCAGGCCTCCTCATTTGGGGAAAGCAGAAGAGGAGAAGAGGGGGTGGCACGTTTCTACCCATGTGCTTCAGCCTGAATTCCTCCACAGTGACGCTCCTTTGGTCTTGAGGGACCTGGTCACCTCGATTTCCCTCCCTCCACCATCCTTTTCTGTCCTTTGAGCTATTTCTCCCCCTGCGATGTTAATGAGCGCATTAAACCCCCCTGTCCCGGAGGAGAGCCCAGGACCCGCTCACTTGGAGCATCGTATACTCATCTCCAGCCATCTGTGATGGAAACAGGACACAACATTACCCAGACCTTTGATGAGGCCCTTCAGGGTTGGGTTACCATTTTATACACCCCCTCTGCACCCCTATAGACTACGGTGCTTATATTTACCCACCCCAGTGAGGCAGCTGGAGCTCTGCTAACAAAAAGGCATTAACTCAATATTCCTGCCACCTAAATTCAGCCTCAGCCTGTGCACATCTCCTCTCCAAACCCAGCTTCAGGAGGCCTTTGACCACAGGTTGATGGTATTTGTGGGCAAAACCTGACCTCTTTTGGGTTTTTTTTTTTCCCCCAAACGCCCCTGGCACTCACCAGGGTCGCATCCTGCACCTGGGCAGAGAGCAGCTGTGGCAGAGGGAAACCTGGAGCACGAAAACCCATCCGCAGGAGCTGATGGTCTGGCTTGTGCCGGGGCTGAGAAGTCAGCTCTAGCAAAAACCTGCTGTTAACAGGAACATCCCTGAATTCAAAGCAGAGTTATGGTCCAGGGGAGACGGGTACAGGGCGAAATGCCCAGGATAACATCCTTGCCTCCAAGAAGCAGGACGGTTACACAACCTGCTCATCTCCAGAGATTTTGGCAACACCCTGCATACCCTCGGGACGGTTCTGCCTTTACATTCAACCAAGGTGACTTTAAAAACCCTTTTGACCCTAAGGATTTAAATAGTCACCCACCCACCCTCCAAACCAGGCTGCCCCGGGCACCCTGTCCTCCTCCTGCATTTCTTTCCCTCCTGCATTTCTCTCCCGCCAATCCTCTGCTCCACGCTCCTGGCACCACCAGCTCTGCCAGGATTTATCCCACAGATGAATGTGGCCCCTGAGGGTGTCCTGCATCCAGGGCGGACAGGCATCCAGTAGGCGCTGGTGTGGGATCGCTGCCCACCAGCTCAGCACGCACAGCTCGGCCGCCGGAGGGGAGATGAAACACACCCTGCAGCCTGCCCCGCTGCAAGTCCCCGAATTGCTGCGTGGGCCTGTGTTTGCACAGGGAAGCTTAATTTTCCCTGTGGAGAAAGGGACAGAGGACCGACCAGCTCATCACACCCATTTCCCCTGTGATCTGTCATGGGATGAACTGGAGCAGGGTGGGAACAAGAAGGAGGAGACAGGAGGAGCCCTGCAGACCCCATTCCCACTCCCGTGTAAGGAGGCAATGACCCTTAATTTGATTTTTTCCCTAATTCTCAAGGAAAATGATGCCCACAGAGACTTCTGCAAAGCAGTGCGTCTGCCGGGCTCTGCTCTGCGCCGCGCCAGGCACGCGCTTCAGTCCACAGAGCAATTTACTGCAGTAATGAGCCCCTGCTAATTTTCCCCTTTCTTAGCAGAACTAATTAGCCAGGGTTCAGCCCTACTATTTCAGCTACGCAGCTCTTGGATGGAGCTGAGTTGGCTCCGCGGCACCTCTGGGGTTGTTTGAAATAACCGGGGTGAATTTTTCTTATTTTGCCAACACCGCGTGAAGTGCCCTTAAATTAGGCAACCCCCTCGGCACTAGGGAGGGCTGGATTTTGAGGGGGGGATGCAGAAGGGTTGCGATATGCAAAAGCACAACCCAAACCCTTCGCCCCCCTCGATTTAGGGCTGGGTTTATTGACCGACTCCAGCCGATGGGCTGCTCCGGCACTGAGGGAAATGAAATGAGGGATGGCGATAATTAAGGCAGTATTTGAGCTCTGGATGAGGCAGGGAGCATCCTTGGAGGCTTAGTGAGATGGACGGGGCATCTGCTGCTGCCAGGAACCGTCCTTGGAAGAAAACCGAGGAGCTCCTGCGTTTGCTGCCAGGGAAGATCCTGCAAAAGTTTGTGCCTCATCCCGCTCCTCAGAAGAGACCTTTGCAAATCAAGCTCTTTAAATTCAAGGCAAATGCGGGCAGCTGAGAGGGAATAAGCAGGAGGGGAGATGCTGATAGTTTTTGAATGATGAAAAAAATAGGAAAGAATAATTCAGAAGTTCGAGGGGATGACAGGGGTCCGGCAAAAGCTGCCTCCGCTTCCAAGTCCTCGGTGTGGGAAAAGCGGAGAAATGGAAAAGGGGCCAAAATATGCTGAAATAACAAAGTGGCTCAGAGCGGCCCAGGGTTTCTCCCACCCCACGGCACCAAAGGAGCCCAGAACTCAGGAGCAGCCCACTCTGAGACCCACCACGTGAGGCCTTTGCCTTTAAAAGGAGTGTGTCGCAGGTGAGGGGGGGCAGGATGAGGCCCAACATTTAAACCCACAAATCACACCAGCAAAGAAATGATCAGCCTGAAGCAGTGGCCACCGACTCCTCTGGGCTACTTCCATCTCTGTGCCTCAGTTTCCCCGGAGCTGGTGACGTGCTATGCAGCTAGGCAGGAGCCCTGCGGGAAAAGATGCATGGGAGGAAGATCCCAAACTGGATTCTTGGTGCCGGGACAGAGGGGCCCCTCACTGCTGACCCCCGCAGCAGGCAGAGGAGCGTGCCCAGCCAGACCCCTTTAATATTCCCCAGTTTGCATATTTCATTCTGATTTTCCACCCATATTTTTTTACATTAAAAAAACCAGATTAACAGAGAGCCCAGTACATGCAGTACACGCCATGAGACAGATGAAACCTTTCTGATACCCAGCCATAGAATCCAAAATTAATCAGCTATGGATTAACCGGGTCAGGATGTAATTTAATAACAAGCGAGGGCGAGTTCCTGCTAGGAGGGAGCCGACGTGGTCCCGCACCGGGTGCCCCATAAAAGCTGCTGCAGGGCAACACAGGTAGCAGGAAAAGCCAGATGGGGTGAAATGAGCTCTGCAGCGATGCAGGCTGCTCGCCGAAGGGAGCTGGCGATAGCCTGGGTCTGGGCCAGGCTTTGCTGCAGCTGAGCCCTCCTCATCTTCCCCATGCTTGGAGTCAGGGTTTTAGCCCAATTCAGGAAAAGATTTAAATGGGTTTTTGACTTGGAGAGTGCTGTGGTGGCTTTTGGGGATGCTTTTGGAGGCTGGTGGTCTCCTCTCTGCCACAATTGAGGAAGCAATTGCCACTGCAAAGTGATTGAAATGCTTTAGGAAGAGGCTGGGGGATGGAGAGATGAACACAAAGCACTTCTAAAGTGCTTTGATTAGTGTGCCCCAGAAGAGATGCAAGAAAGCGCGGGTGCGTGGAGTGACCCCTTTCCTCTGAGCATCCTGGCTCCATCAGGGCGCCGGGATAGGGATGGGGGAGGCAGGCATCTCACCCTCCCTGCTTACCGTGGCTGTAACACGATAAAGATAATTCGATCCTGAATCGATGGGAAACTTTCCTGGTCTGTCTGAAAGTGCTGGGATAGAGGCAGAGCCCCCCCCCCCCACCCCACTGCCCCCAGCGGCCAGGGCTCTGAGCTGTAACCTCAGTCTGCTCCTAGGGACAAACAAATGACTTTGTCCCCCCCCAAAATCCGCAGTGGCGGCAAACCCTGCTAGTAGGTTGTCAGCCAGAGCCAAAAATGGATGTATGGTATAAATGGAAAGCAATAGGAAGCCGCTGATCGGGTCAGATGGATACCTGCATTGATCCCAACTTTTGCAACAACAGCAGCTAAAATGAGCCAGTGGCAGGGTTTGGGGTCCTGGTGTCACCCGGGGCTTGCGGCATCGTGTGCTGAGCCAGAGCCACTGCAGAGATCAGGACATCTCCCAGGCACATCACGGCAGCCCATGACCCCACGGTCCTGTCCAGCAAATTTAGATCCAGCATCAAAAAGGAATTGAGACTTAAAGTGATTGAGATGATGCCAGCGGGACCCTCCGGCTCCCGGCAAAGCTGGGCTTACCCACAGCACACACCCGGCAGTCAGAAGCCCTTCACCCTCCCTTTTCCTCCAAGGGCAAACTAAACTCCCCTGGTTACAACCACCCAAAAAATACCCAATAAAAAAGGAATGCAGCACCCAACTGCCCCCAAACCCACCCGCCAAACCCTCCTCTCCTCCACTCCCGACTTCGCCCCACCACGAAGGGAGCTGCAAAGAAGAAGAGAGTAACAAACCCGGCTTTTGCATCATCCCCATCCTCCTCCGGCACGTGAGGCACCTGGTCCCCCTGCCTTCATCCTCCTCCTCCTCCTCCTGCCCGGCAGTGCTGCCCCTTCGCCTCTCGCGGGTGCGTGGCCGCAGCAGTGCAGGGATGCTCGTACCTCTCCTGCACTGGGCGGAAAGACGATGCTGGTACCCACGTGAGCCCAGTGGGACTCCTTGCCCTCATTCTTCTTGTGCCTGAAATGGGTTTTTGCTCCTTCTCTGGGCGCTGGCCACCGGCACTGGCGGCATCCAGGCCTCCAGCCCACCGCTTCTGCGTCGGCAAATGTGTGCATGGCCTTTGTTTTCCAAGCGAGGGTGAGGAAGGAGCGGCCCAGAGAGGACAAAGAGGAGGTCATGCTCAAATGTGGCCCTTCCCGTCGCCCCTGCAAGGGCTGCTCGCTGGGATGCTCTGCCACCTTCGGCCATGACAGTGCTGATTTCACAGGGACACCAGTCGTTTGCACCCACTTGAAAGGAAGGAGAAACCAGAGAATCGGGACCCTCCGTTGCTCCCATGGCTGCTGGCAACACCTGGGCCTGGCTTCGCTCTGATGTATGGGTAAATCCTCTGTTCCTGGGAGCCTGCAATTGCTGTTGGGGAACTCCCAGACTGCTGAACTTTTGGCAGCAGGAACTGCACCCCTGGGTGCTTTTTCCCTCCCATTTTTATATGATCAGGAATGCCTGTTCCTCTGTGAACCTCTGCAGCAGGGTCACACTTTGCCTGCACAGCTCAGGGTCCTGACGTGCCCCGGACACGGCCAAGAACAGCCCCAGCCAGGTGCAGAGCAGAGGTTGCTGGTTTCGGCCATAACCCTTCAGTTAGTCCAAAGAGCCATCAGGGCTGTGAGCATCACCTGCTGCCTTCAGCAAAGGCATCTGAGCTGCTGTTTCAAGCCCCTGCCCACTTTGCCCGCAGGATTTGATGAAACTGTAGCTATTTCCTTTCCTATCTGTGTCTCCAGCCCCTGCAAAGAGCACTGCCTTCCTTCCCTGCCCCAAAACTTCACAAGCAAAGGCAAAAACAAGAGCATCACCTTGGAAAGGGATCCAGCACACAGGAATGGGGTGAGTGCCAGCCGGGGCATTTCCCAACAGACCTCCAAAAGCTGCCCCCAGCCCTTGCCCGCATCCCGAATCCTCCTGCCAGCAGCTTGGGATGCTGAGCCTTTCCCTCGAGCTTCATTCCAGCCTGTGTAATTGGGGCAGATTTCCACACTGTGCTGTTGAACTGGGAAAGGAAAATATTGAGATCAGCCTGCACTGAACCCTTTCAGCAGCATCCCGGCAATGGGGCGTGCAAATCCGGGCGCTCCCAAAGGTGCTGCTCAAAGAAAACCCCCAGGGAAAGAAAAAGAAATAAAAGCAACCATCTTTTCACATCCTGGAAAATCAGTCCTGGAAAATCTCCCCCCAGCTGTGGGGAAAAGGAGATCTCAAAGCAGAAAGAAAGCAAAAAGCTGCCCCTTGGGGTCATCTTCCCCTGACAGCCCTGGGCTCCTCGTGTGAAGTTGGAGCTGATTTTGCCTTAAAGCAACTTCCCAATCTCCTTCCCATGACCTTTGAAAATGGTTACAGCTGCGCCCCACAGCAGCCAAGCCCAGAGTGGTGTATGGCCAGCCTGGGATGGGGTGCCCTGGTCCCCCTCCTCACCCAGGGCAGCACTTCAGTGATCACAGCAAAGCCATGGTTTTCCCCACTGCATGCCACGAGCTCAGGTTCATCTTGGCATGCAACAGGAAATCATTCACGGGAGCACAGACGTAAAAGCTGCAGTTTTAAGCCACTTTGGGGCTGGGGGAGATGCAACCGAGGAAGCCAGATTGTATTGCTCTGGGAATCAGCAATAATTTTTTCCTCATTAAAAATTAGGCTTTATTGGGTTGAGGCTTTGCTTGTATGGAAATTTCTACAGTCTCTACAGGGATTGCCTCCCCCTGAGGCTGTGCAACTCTTCACACATCAAACATGGAACAGCCCTGAAGATGCTTATGGAATAACTCTGGGTTGATACTTGCTTGAACCTGAAGCCAATGGTGGCCAAGGAAAGTCTCTGTGGCCCCTTCCAAGTCCTTCCACCCAGTGCCTGGTTTTCTACGGGCTTCTTCCTTGGTGCTGGGAGGATGGAAGCATTTGTTAGTGCAAGAGCCGCAGCAAGCCTTGAGGCGGCAGCAGGACCAGCCCCGTGTGCGCTCCTGCACCAACACACAACACCAGGGAGGACGAACTAAACTGGACTTTCTGAAAATCGTACGTTATTCATCACCACTAAACACAAACTGTCTGAATCCACTGGAACTAGAAGCAGTTTTGACCCAATATTCCCTCCCCATACCCTGCTCTGCGTCACCAGGATAAGCACTGCGCAGCTTCATGCAGTGGAGATTCCCATGCTCCGTCCCTCAGGATCACCTAAAATATCTCTTTTATTTCCAGGTGACACCAAGCCAACCTAAAAAGAAAGATCCCATTAACTATTATTATTGCAGCCCAAATCTGCGGTCGTCCGCTCTGCATCTCATCCCCTCCCCATTTAATTCAGCACAATAGAACTGATGCTCCCGCTGCTGTTTCAGGTTTTAAGTGACTACTTGGCAGCCATAGATTTCAGCCTGTCAGAAATACGGACGAATTATTTCACTCCAGGTCCTTACAGTTTAATTTGGGCAGGCTGAAGGCAACTAATATTTCCTCGTGGGTGTTTCTTCAATGTTTCTTGCATACGCTCCAATAAAGCAGATTGCAACGGCTGATGATTTTCTAATGGAAGACTTGCAAAGCATTCAAACCCATTAAAAAGATCATAGCCAAGAGTAACTACTTTATTTAAGTCTTGGAAAAGAAACAAAGGCTGTAAATGCTCAAAGCACAGAGTGTATCTGTCTGGGTTCAGGCACAAACCCAAAAGCATCCAAAAATCCTGTATCAGCACAACCTGGTACAAAACTATGAGCCAAGCACCATTTTAGCCGGATATAAATGGAAACCTTTTCAACCAGGTGATTCTTCCACATCTTGGAAATAATAAAGTAAAGTAAAAGGAGTGGCTTAATATAGGTGGGAACTTGCCATGGGTGTTGGGCTCTGGTACATTGCCATTATATCATCGTTGCCTTTTATAAGCACAGTAAATAAAATTAAAACCAGTCACTCACCTGCAGCCCCGTTCAGCCAGCCTAAATTACAGCCCTTCCTCCAGCAATAAGAATATCTTGGGTGGTTTTGGATGTGGCCGGTGCCTGCATGTCTCTGACACGCAGGTAAGGATTAGAAAGAGTTTGTCTCAGGAAAGACTCAGATTCGGAAATCCTACACCCTCGTGAAACCCTACCTTGTCTTGCTGTCCTTGGCTTTAAAGGAAACTCGGGGAAGAAACGCGGTGCTGCAAGCAGGGCTGTGGTGCATCTTCACACGCGGGGGTAACAACTGCCCTGACCAAACCCGAACTCTTCAGCACCCAGCCCCAAGAGAAGGGTTGTACCCCCAAGAGCTCAGCTCCTGAGCTGAACCCCGCCAGGTGATAGCTTCATTACCTGGGAGCAGATTTGCCCCCATCATTGCTCCATGGACAATGTACGCATGGGGCGAGCGAGTCCCCTTGACCTTAAGAGCTTCCCACCTGGCAGCAACACCTGCTTTAAGAAGCAACATTCACATTTTAAGACTAAAGGGAACAAAGAGTCTGGCACCTCCTACCTGCCCAGGTGTGGGCTGTAATCCAGTCTCTTGCTCCCACCAAGGCACATTGCTGCCTCAACGGGAGCTGCATGGCTTCGGGCTTGGGTCCTGGCCTCACCGTTCTCCCCTGTGCAATGCCTAAGGCACACAAGGCCAATACTTTGGGGACCAGTTGACTTGTGGCCCTTCCAGGTCCCAGGGAAGCCTTGGGAGCCTTTCAGGGGTTGGTCAGGAGGTGCTGAGCATCCCATGCCATGGGCAAGCTCAAAAAGCATCCCTGCATTTAGCTCAGCAGCATCCAGCAATGCCAGGAAGAGGTGATGTACCCCAAGGTTGCAGAAGGGTCTTCCCATTAGCAAAGACTCACCTTGCTCCCTGAGCCACTGAGGACTGGTGACTTTGGCTGCTCTGATGGGTCCTTCCAAGCCTATGGCATGGTGCCCTGGTCATCTTTATTCCAAGAATACATGAGATGGGTTAAGCCCATCTATCTTCTGCTTGGTGAGGAAGATGGGAGGAAGGCACATGCTGGAGGCTGCAGGGTAGCCATGAGTTTGTTGACCGGGATGGATGGGTCTTCTCCACCTCTTTTTGTTACATTGAGCTGCTCTGCATCTTGGTATCAGGCACCATGATACCATGCAGTAATCATGAACAGCAGGTGGTGGACGGAAAAGTTCGTGGTTTGCCCAAGTCATCAGCTTGGCCACTCTGCTTTAACCCAACTCACAAGGAAGCCCCAAAGACTTACCTTATCCTCAAAGCACCACCCAAAGCCATGCATGCCCAGTATCCCTAGGAGACGGTACTGCCTCGCGGGTATTTCCCAGAGGTTACTGTTACGCTGCAGTAATGGGGAATCTCGATTACTCGTTCAGCTGAATGGTGGTAACGAAGGCACAGGACATATCAAGAATCATGTTAGCATGGCAAGTGGCACAGGAACACCCAGAAAGGGTGATGCTCCGCAGAAAGGCCTGAAGTTGTTACAAGGGCGTTGGGAGACTTGATACAAAAGGCCAGCTTATTAATAGCTAATGGACAAATAAATTATGTACCTGCTTGGGTAGATTGTGTTTCTCCCTCCTCACTGCACCCTGCCATCTCCATCACCTCCTTTCTCCCTCATCTCTGTCCCACTTGGTTCTTTTTTCTCCTTTATTTTCCTGCTTTGCAGGACTTGTGTGTGTGTTTTGCTCATCAATGAAAGCGTCAAAGCTGTAGCACTGAATCCAGCCTCCCCCGAGGGTTTCGGCTGCCCACATCCATCCAGAGCAGGATGGGGACCACTGGCCACCTCAATCCCTCTCCAAGGAGGGTCAGACACCTCCCGCATCAGACGAGGGCTGCTCCTGCTCCCAGAGACCCGTCCATGCCCTGGAGACGCTGAACCTGAAAGAGAAGCTCCGGGCAGCAAAACAAAAGCTTCTCACGGTGGCTTTCTCTGGGCTGCTTTGCAGAAAGCGACCTGCCCTGCCTGCCATCTGCCCGCCCCGGCCGGCGCGGCCCGAGCTGCCGGTGGTGCAGGCAGCCGAGCGCCAGCAGCTCTGCGCTGGCCACGCTCCAGCAGGTGCCTGGCAGGCAGGGAGGGGAGGGGAAGGCTGCTTGATGCAAGGAGAGGGACACAAAGGCAAGTTGTTCCATGCACTTGGGAGTTGGGGTCCCCAGCACCCCAGAAACTCAGACCAGGAGAAGGAAAAGCTGAGGATAACTTCGTAAAAGGAGGGTTGGGGTTATCGCTGTTCCCTGCATGACTCGGCCGATGGCCCCAGCTCTGCAAAGCCGAGGGAGGGCACAGATCTGCCTTGTCAGTGCATCCCTGACTGGGATAATGTGGCAGCGGGTTTGAGCAGCCGCCCGGGATGCGGGCAGGCTGGGGCTGCCACTCGCTCCTATTTTAACAGGGGCAGCAGTTTCCCCTCTCGCCCTCCCAAGCCCCGTTTCCCTTCTGGTTTGCGGGCAGCACTCTGCTAGCTGCCTGATGCTGGGGTCCTTCCCATCAGGTGCTCCCTCCCCAAGCTCTAAATGCCCACACGCGATGTTTTTAGAGGACACAATCTGCTGGCACAGCACACTCAGCCTGCTCTGAACCTGCATGGGGCACAGCAGCGTGTTTTATTAAGCACCTTGGAGGCCACCACCCCACCCCTGTGCTTTGGGGCTGGCTCCTGGCAGCAAGAGGAGCACAGAAAATAAGGGATGCTCATACAGGTTTACCCTCTGCTATTGCTTTGAGTCTGGAATCTCAGGCAGGTCTGCGGTACAACCACATCCCCAGTACAGAGGAGGTGAAGAGCATTTAGGGCAGAGCCAGGAGCAGCATCCCAGTCCCTGGACCAGCTCTTTAACCAGGGGACGATGGCCCCGCCATCGCTGTCCCTGTGCCCTGAGGCCCCGTTTCCCCAGCTCTCCCCCTTTCTCTAATCTTTCACGATCACTTTCTCTGCCCACTCTGATTTCACCAAGTTGTGCTATGCTATCCCTCGTGCCAGGGCAGCGGTGGGCAATCTGATCCCCACCCCCTCATCAGGCTGTCTATAAACACTGTCACTAATCACCCCGGACCCCACGCTGACCCCAGTGAAGTTCCACCGTGTCGGTCTTCATTGCCCAACGCGACGCTGCCCCATCAACGGGCAGGCTCCTGTTCCACGCCTGTCACCTTCTCAGTGGGTTTGCATAACCCTAACCCACGTCACGGCAGCTCCTGGTCACCGAAATCAGGCTATTCTGTATCAGTAATAAGAAACTCTCACCACCACCTCTGACCACAGCACGTATCTGCTCACACCGTTGCATCCTCCCTGGGGAGAGCAGCATCTCACCCCAACATCCATGAAGGATGACATAAAGCATCCATCTCCAGTCCTTACTTAACCCCCACAACAGCTGCCTCCATGGAGGGGCCATTGCTTGTCCATTTTCTATCAGCCAAAGGATGAGGAATCACAGAATGGTTTGGGTTGGAAAGGAGCTTTAGAGGCCATCCAGTCCAACCCCCCTGCAATGAGCAGGGACATCTTCAACCAGATCAGGTTGCTCAGAGCCCCATCCAGCCTGACCCTGAGTGTTTCCAGGGATGGGGCACCTCCCACCTCTCTGGGCAACCAGTGTTTTACCACCCTCAGCATATAAAATTTCTTCCTTATATCTGGTCTGCATCTTCCCTCTTTTAGTTCAGAACCATCACCCCTTGTCCTATTGCAACAGGCCCTGCTAAAAAGTCGGTCCCCATCCTTCCTATAGTCCTCCTTTAAGCACTGAAAGTCCACAACAAGGGGTCCCCAGAGCTTTCTTCTCCAGGCTGAACAACCCAAACTCTCTCAGCCTGTCCTTATAGGAGAGACATCCCATCCCTCTGACCATTGCTGTGGCCCTCCACTGGCCCCGCTCCAACAGGTCCATGTGTCTCCTGTGCTGAGGACCCCAGAGCTGGATGCAGCACTGCAGGGGGGTCTCACCAGATGGGGTAGAGGTGCAAAATCCCCTCCCTCGAATCAACAGCATAGGGAGGAGGAGATTCACTCACCCACCTTGTCTCTGCCGCTGGACTCGTGCAGGGATGTAGGTGTGGCTGTGTCACATTTTGGGGTAAAAGTGAGGCAAAGGAGAGGGAGATGGTGTCTTTTCAGACAGTCAGGGAAGAAAGGAGACACAGATGGAAAATAAAAGGTTGCAGCAGTGAAAAGAGGGTGGCAATACCCCTCCTTTGGTGCCCCTGCAAACTAGGGAAGGAAAGATGGAGGAGCAGGGGGGAAGCCTGAAGTTAGGACCTCTGCTAGGTCCATTCTTCTCCCTGTGTGGGATGGGGACAGCCGGGAGGAAGGCAGGGAGACAGCTCTGGTGCTGTTTGTAATCAGCGTCATTGGAGCTGTGGCAGAGGGGAAGGCTCCCTCCTGCACGGTGCAGGAAACAACCATAAGGCAACATCCATCCCAAGCAGATATTCCTGCATTACAGAGTCGCAAGGCCAAGTGTGGGATCACGTCATTGCCTCAAATCCCTGTCCAAGGCGAGGTTACAGATGGGGAAACTGAGGCACAAAGCACACAAGAGGGCTGAGCTGCCAAAGCATCCCTTTGTACCGGGTGAGGGAGGTGCAGGACTGCTTCCATCATTCCTCCTTCAGTACATGGGCAGCAGCTAGTGAGCAGCTCTGCCTGTACAGGTTACTCTGTCTGAGCCTCCAGAGCAAGCTCCTGCAGCAGCTAAAGCCTGGTAACATTAGAAAGTGCTTGCTGACGTCTCCGAAGGAGCAGCTTCTGTCTGCTCTGTGGTTACTGGGTCCTGCTGGCTAAGGGTGGCTCTGAAAATTAATAAGAAAATTAAAGTTACTGCCAGTAATCTTAAATTCACCTCGTAGGGGAATTTGTGCCCCACCCAGAGAGGCTTTAGTGGACCATAAACCGTAAAAGATCAAAATATCCTGTACCAGGAATTAAATCCAACAGTGCCCCTGCCTGGGCGATGGAAATATAGCAGCTTAATCCGAGACGCTGTATTTTTACAGTGTGCCATAACATTTATTTAAATCTCAGCAGGGTGGGGAGAGCAACCCACTGGAGCACCCCATGGCCCCCAGGACCCGGCAGCTGCATCCAGACCCCCCACCCCCTCGCTGCCCAAACTCAGGGCTGTGCTGCTGACAAAGTCAGGCCCCCAAATCCCATCCTTTGCTGCAGGGAGGGATGGCACATGGCAAATTTACCCCAAGAAAAGGGTCCTGCATGTCTTGGCAAGTGGATGTGATAGAAGAGTACAAGTGGCTGCTATATAACAGCTCCAGCCAGAAGAGGACAGTGGTGCATACGCTTTATTTAGGGGTGTGCTACCTATGGGCGCACACGCACCAAGAGGGATTTTTAAGGGCTGCAGTTGCCCTCTTCACTATTAAAATCACCCATTTCAACACACACAGCAGGGTATGACAGGGGTCGAGGCTACTGCCAGCGCCGAAACCCCATCCAGCCGTGGGTGTGAATGAAGCTGTTGCACTAAGAGGTGCTTAATGGGACACTGGCTGCAGCAGGACTGCGCTCCGGCAGCCTCCCGGCCTGCTGGGGGGAGCAGGGATGCATTGCAACAAAGGCGGAGCCTAGGGACAAAAAGAATTGGTCCTTTTGGGGAAAAATTTCACCTCCAATGAAAATAGGACTTATTGGACTGATTTGAAAGGTGTAGAGGAAGCTGCTCTGGCTGGTGCTGTTGCTCTCTAGGGAAGGAGATGAAGTATGAGCATGTACAGAGACAAAAGAGACTGCAAACACATATATATCAACATGCATATAGGTATAAATACATAGGAACAGGTGTTCAAGCTGTTTCCTGTATCTCAACATATATTCCTAACCCCCCGCCGTGGTTATCTGGCCCTAAAGGTGAGACCCGCCTACCACAGAGGGGCTGGCACAGGCTGCTGGGGTAATTTCTTGCTTGTAATTAAAAAGCTGAGGATTTGAGGTAAAAGCAGAGCTGGAAGCCTGCCAGGCCCCACTCATACACCGGGCTCCTGCTGATGCTCCTTGCTCCAGGGAGGAAGGCAAGGGTGGAAATACAGGGAAGGACCCTTCTGCTACCAAAAGCCACTGGATTTAAGGATCTAGGATCAAACTGTCCCAAGGATTTAGGCACCAGCTCTCAGAAGCCACAATAAGAGGTTGGTTCACAGCTGTTTCATACTCTGGACCTCACATCTGTAATATATTCCCCTAAAAATCATTCACCCCTGGGATGAAAAGCCACATTTTTGCCTAACAAGTGTTTTCTCAGCCCCATTCCCCTAGGGCGGGAGGGGGGGTGGGGTGGCTTTTGGTGACAGGTAGCAATGTTTCCATCAGCCAGGATGCTGCAGGCACTATAAGGGACCCATTTCCCCTCTCCCAGCCTCCTCACCTTGCTCACCTGCTGCAAAAACACTCACTTTTCTGCTGTTTTAGAGCTTAGATGGGCTTGTGCCAGAGCTGCAGAAAAGGCAGGCGCTTTTCTTGGTGACAGCTAAGCGTTAGATCATGAAATCTCACTCCTGCGATGGAAGCAGAGAGGCGGGATGCATACAGCAACGTTATGGTTCGGGAATGGTCTTGGTGGAGATGAGGCTTTCCAATGTTCTCCCTAAATGCTGTTTTCTTCCCCCAAGCTTGGCTTTTGCCATCCAAATCCCCTTTTTCCGGAGAACTCCCAGAGCTCGGCAAATGGGTGCGATGACCTGTCACATCCCCCTCCACTGCCGTGCACAGCCGAGCAGAAGCGATGGGAAAAGACCTGGCAGATGGGAGCCCCTTCACCCTCCTTCATCCATTCTCTCCCTTTTTCACCCCCAATGTGATGTTTAAAAAGCTGCTGTGGGTCCTCAGCTGGTGTAAACCTGCCTCAATGCGGTGAGCCTCCTGGAAGTTAAAGGGTTACAAGTGCCCTCTGCAAAAATTACCTTCTTTGGGGTAAAAAAGGGAAAACCCCACCTACTCAGCACCTTCACACAGTCTCTTGGGCAGGGGGAGGTTTCACTTAGACCCTCTTAAACACCGATACATTCATCAGGAGCTCTTAGACACTGATATATTCATCAGCCAGTGGCCGTTGCACCCCACAGCCTTCCTGGGGTGAAATATGAAAAATAGGCATTTGAGAAAAATATGAGGTGTTTGCTCCTACCTCCAGGTGGCTCCCGGGGGGCTGGCTTCTCATTGCTGCCCAAGAAAGTTCCCCTCCATCCCCGCCAGCCCTACTCCTGCCAGCTCAGCAGGCAGCACCGCACCCCCGCTTCAACAGTGCGCGCCCTGAAACTAGTCAGTAAAATTCACTGGTGTAAAACAAACCAGCCCACAGAAACCCACCTCTCCTCATCCTTCCCATTAACAAACCCTCTTCCCCCTCCCCGGATCGCGCACGGGAGGCCGATGCAGACGGGAGCTGCCAGAAAGCTGTCACAACATCCCCAGCACTGCTGCATGTGAAATGCAGCTCTGCACCCTCCAATAGTCACATCTTGCCTTTTATTGCTGTCTAATGGTCTAAACGCAACCTCTGCTCCCCTCTAAACTCTGCCTGGCCTCGCTCACCTGCTTGAACCCAAGAGCAGAGCATACCTGGCTGTCCCAGTAGGACCACCAGCCCCACAGACGGTCCCAGACTGGTTTGCCTTTGCCAAAGGTCCTTTTCTAACCTCAGGCAGGTGGAGCTGCTCACCAGATTATCAGCCTCCTTCCTCAAGTGCCCGACTAGCCCACAGCTTTGAAGGCTGCAGCTCCCCTGACGATGCTGATGAGCAGGTTTCCTGCTGTTCAGGACCAGATGTGCTGGCTGGGATGAAAATCTGGGTGAAAATCTAGTTATTGGGGGCAGGGAATAGGAAGAAAAAGGTTCTTGGTTGTGACCAGCACCCATGATGTTGGGCACCCTGTGACCCCAGATTCAGTGGTGGTCACAGCATCCTCCCTCCCCATTTCCCACTGCTTTACTAAGAAGGCGAAAAGGAGCAATGAAGACACTAGACCATCACTGGAAGATGCTGGACCATACCTGAGGGTTGGCCCATCTTCCCAGCCCCACAGATCATATGCAGGGACAAATTCATGCAGAACCAGGCAGGGCTCTGCAGTACAGTCCCCAAGACACATATCCTTAGAGACGTGACATGGGAAAGGTCTGGAGACACTATCCCTATCCGCTTCCACGGACAGCTGATGCTGATCACTGCTGGAGGATTCTGGGGTAGACAAGCCTCTGTTTGCACCCATAAAACTGCAAAATGTGCTGCATCCCTTGGAGAGCTGTACCTTGGGGAGCCTCCAGAAGCAATTCCCAAGTGGGAAGGGGCTCCCTGGATTGTCCCCTCTCCAGCACTGGCTTGCTTTGCTGGCATTAGGGAGAAACGCTCCTTTTCATCCTAACGTTACCTGCCCTGACGGCAGCCTGCCACCCATCTCAGCCCTGCAACCTGCCGCCGTTCCCTCCAGCTCTGGGGGGCCTCTTGGAAAAGACTTTAGGCAAATATTAAAGCTACACCCCTAGCAAATCCCGGCTGGGACAGAGCTCTGCTGCAGTGCGCTGAAAGCCCAAGGAGGGGCTGAAATTTGGGTAGCCAGAGGTTGGCTTTCGGGGTGGGGGTTTGCACTGGGGCAGAGGCCTTGAAATCTCACATCAAACCAGAGCTGCCTCTGGTTTGGACACAGGGACAGGGACAGCCCTTGGTCAGCTGCCTGGGCACCCCTTGTCCTCGCTGGCGATGCAAAAGACAAAATAAGAAATATCTTTTTTGGGGCCAGCAATGACTAATTCTCCTCCAGGAGCAAGGAAATAATTATGGGTCTTTCCCAGGGAAGGGATAGCCCTTAATTATGAGGCCTGGCAAGCCCTCAGTTCAACCTTCTGAATTTCTCTCTTCCTCAGATGAGCTCCTCGCACCTCATTTCTCCTTCTGCTAAGTAGGAATGAGCCCTCTCTCCCACCCCACTGGCACCACGCAGCCCTCGCTGGGATATCTCCATGGGATTAATTACTCAGCATCATTTAACACTTTTTTATTATGGCTGAATAACCTCTTAGGGAAGCCCTGGTGATGGTACGTGCCCACTCACCCACAGACAAGGAAATGCAGCTTTTCCCGTCCGCAAAAACCCAGGGCACCCTCTGTTTGCAGGCTGACGATGCTGAGTCGCTAACGGTGCAACTGGCGCTCTCCCTAAGAGCACCCAGGTGTTGGGGTGCAGGCATGCAAACGCTCCCTTCGCTGGCCTTTAATTTCCCTCCTGGCGAGGTACAGAAGGAAACGCCCTCCCAGGAAAAGCTAAAAACTCCCGCGTTGCCACGAGTTACAAACCCAGTCCCCCTGAGCTCTGTACAGTGGCTCTTGCGGGCAAGGGGAAACCCTCCCTGACTGCAGCTACGGAGTCGAGGGGCCAAACCGCCAGCTGGGGTAACATGGGGTATCCCCAGAAATTCAGGCTGGCCCCCACATCAGCGATGACTTAGAAGGGGAGTTTTAAGGCTGAATAATGGGAAAGCGCTCTTTAGGAAAAGCCTCCGGCGCTTGGCACAGGCCAGGCTGGCAGCAGAGACCGGCTGCTCTGCTGCCCTGGCAGCCCCACGGGGACCGATCCTGCTCCGAGCCGTGCTGTGAGCTGCCTTTTGGCTGCCCACTCCCCTCGTGCCGCTCCGCGCAGGATTTGCAGCCTCTGCTGGGAGGCAGGAGCTATAAAACCCCGTTTTAATTTTGCTCTCACCGGGGATGGTGAAGGAAACAGAGCTGGAAACCAAACAGCCTCGCTCCACGCCTCCTACTGCAGGCAAAGAAAATGCAACAGCATGGAAAGCCGGAGAGGACCAGATCCTCCCGCAGCGGGAATCGGCGGAGTCAAGGGGCAGGGATGTCCTGCCTGTTGCAAACCACGACGCTGCCACAGCCACCACGGCGAGACTGGTGCGGGCTTCCCTCCTCCTGTACAGGGCATTTAGCAGGGCTGGGCAGGATGCTGCTGGGTTCCTCTGCCTGCCCGTAGTGGTGAGGCTGGTCGAGCATCAGGCTCAGGTTTATTCATTATATATATAACTATATATATATATACTTATTATATGCCACTGCCTTGAGAACAAGCCCTAATCACAGGGAGAGGAGACACAGGGTTGGGGATTTCTTTCCCAACGTGTTTCTCCCCCACTCCTCCCCTCCAAAAACTGACTCTGATTTACGTCACCTGCTCCCCTTTAGAGCTGAAACGGTGTCAAAATCCATCCGCAGGCTGGTGGGAGTCAGTGCTGATGGGGAGAAGCTGCCAGGGACAGAAAGGCAAAGAGGATTTTCCATCCCCCTTTTGCAGCTGAAGTTTTGAACACTTATTTTTGCCTCGAGGGTGTGATTGAAACCCTTGAGTCTCCAGAAAAAGTGTCTTGCAGGGGGTTGCTTTACACTTTCTGCAACCATCCTTGGGGTAAATTGCTCGGGGGTGAGCAGGAGTATGGAGGGATTTGCAACAAATTCCCCAGTCACTGGAAACCACTTGCGTAAACGCTCCATTTCGATCGGTGCAGGCTGGGCTACAAGACCGCCCGGTGCCAGGGATGCCCAAAGCGGCGGCAGCTCAGGACGCAGACCCTTTTGAAATCCCCCCCTCGCTCAGGCACAGGGACGCACAGGCTTGGCAACAAGCCTGGAGCCAGGACTTACACCCATACACGGGGCCGTGCAGGCGCCGCAGCCTCTCCCGCACCCGGCGAGCTCCCATGTGCCCAGGCACGTCGGCAGCGTGCCAGCGCGTCCTCCCGATGCACCCGCCCTGGGCCACTTAGAAAGGCATGCAAGGAGGAAAAAATACATCTTGTATTCATGCCAGGTTCATCTCACCGCGCCCTCTCAGTTTCCCCCCGGCCACCCTGAGACCCTCTCTCCCCACTCCCCACTTTCTCAGCCACTTTCTTGCCCATGGCCCATCCCTCTGCCGGAGGAATCCTCCCTGCTAAATACAACGGCCCCTGCCAAGATAAAAGCGAAGCTGTGAATAATTCATGTTTCAATCTTTTTTACCACCGTCTGCTGTAAATATTTAAATAGCACCAAGATGTCTAGAGCTGAACTTCGGGAGGATGAACCTGAGCAGAGCCTCTGGCTTGGAGGGCAGCCCGTGGAGGGGGCGAGCTGGGGACGGTGCATGGGGTGGGTGGCAGGTGCCACAGGGACAGGACGGGGCGTCTCCTTGGCTGTGTATACGCTGGGGCAGGGGCAAGGGAACCCCAGGGGAAAAAGCTGATTTACGGCTTGGTAAGGAGCAAATGTCCTTCTGGAAAAGGGCAGTTCAGAAGGCGATGTATTTGCGCCATAGGAAAGAGGTGAATATTTTGTTGAAAACAAGTATCTGAATAACACAGTTCAACCTCCGGCTCTCTCCTCCCCTCTCCTCCGCTGCCTTCCCCTGGCTCAAAACCTTGGTGGGATTTCACCCAAATTCCTGATTGCCACAAAACCCATCAGCAAATCCCCTCTGCTCTGGTCTGCAGCTCCCTGAGCTCTGCTCGGCACCTGCAAAACAAGAGAACAATGTCTGACATTAAAATAACGTGCGGCCTCACGCCATCTTCCAGCTCCTGGTGCGTCATCCAGCCTGGACATGAGGGGCAGCTTATTGGGGATATTTACCCAGTCCCAATGGATTGGGAATATCTGGGAGCTCATTGCAGGAATTAGGGATACCCTCCAGGAACAAACCCCATCCTGAAACCGTTTTTTTTTTTTTTATTCGCGGTGCTTAGGAGAACAGCACGTCCCTGGGAAGCTGCCGTGTGCCCGAGTGTCCCCTCCAGCTTCAGCATCACTTCAGTATTTTGCAACCCTTCCCGTAGGTAATGGCTCAGAGCATCACTGCCACCATGTCTGCAGAGATGTGGTACTTGTGGGTCCTCAGCTGACGGCTCCCTTGATGGCCACCTTATCCCGCCATGCACGGCGAGCCTGCATCTCCCCAGGCTCTGCTTCAAGTCCCCTTTGGGGATGCACTCAGCTGCTGAAACTCTGGGCATTTTCTTCCCAGAGATTTATGTGGTTTTTCACCAGGACTGAGGGTTTCCCAGCTTTGCAAGAGTGGTTTTAAACGCACCGAGGGCCCTTTGCTCTTACGTTTCTCCCTGCACCAGCCTGCGCATGTGAAGACGTGCTTGTGGTGCTGTCGGTCCTCCTCCCGGTGAGCCTCTGGTTGCAAATCCCTATATCATCCTCCAGTGAAAAGGCAAAAAAAAAATGTCCAGGAGGGGTTTTGCTGCCGGCTGCAGCCCTTGCTCCACCCCCAGTGCGATGTCCCAGCACTGAGCTGTCACCCGGGGAGGGGGGACCAGCAGCACCAGCAGCTCCCGCTCATGCCATGGCTTAGATCGACAGCTCCATCACCGCAGCGGCTTTGGGGCCATCCTGGAGCAAAAAGCAGGCCCAAGGTACCTCCACAGAGCCTGACCCTATAATCCTTCTCTTACAGGCAATTTCTCGGCTGGAAACATCTTTCCCACCTCTGGAGGCTCTTCGGGGGTGTTAGTTGGTTTCCGTCCTTAGAACTAGGGTAAATGTAGAGTTTGGGACATCAAAAAATTTTGCAGTTTGTACATTTGTATGAGTGTTTCTCTTAAGCCAAGCATTTTACTCAGTTTTAACCTTTTAAAAGCCTTTTCCCAACCAACAATATTTGAAACAAAAGAGTTTTTGTTTTCCCGATGGGATGCTTTGAAAACTTCATTTTCTTCATCTATATTCCCAAGCCAAGATATTAATCAAAACAATATGATTCTCACAACAACAACACCACCAACACCAACACCACCAACAACCACCATTCAGTCAATGAGTCACCATTTTTCTGTGAAAAAACCGAACGTTTCCCCAGCTCCCTGCTCAGGAATGGCTCTAATCTCTGCACCAGCCCCTGTGGCCAAAGCGGCTGTGGTGGGTCCTGGCCAGATGTGGGGGTTTTCTGGGCGTACATGCAGGCTCAGGTTATCTGGGCAGGGTTTGCTCCTTCCTCCGAGGTTGATGGCAAGATCTGTAACTTTTTTGGCATTGTGACCTTTGCCTGGCTTAGTTCACCCATCCCCAGAGATCCCAGAGCCTGCAAAGGGCAAGGAGAGCGTGTGGATGAGCTAAGCACCAAGGTGCAGGTTGGCTGGGGATGGTTTCCCAGCTCTTGGTTGCTCTTCCCACCTCTGGAAATGAAGAGAGAAGGAAATGTCCATGCATTGGGCCCACAAAACCCCCAGGGCTGGTTGGGGGAGCCCACTGGCCATGGGGACACCAGCTGTGGGGCTTTGCACCGCTGCATGAGAGGTGGGAGCAGGATGGAGCCCGGCGGGTGCTGGGTGCTGTTGCTGAGGGTGGTCCAGGTGGCTTCAGAAAAACAGAGAAGGAGAGAGAAAGGGGGCAAAAAAAGAAAATGCCAAGATTAAACCCTTGGCTGATCAATTTTCTGCAGAAGGCTGCTGGAAGGCTGGCGGGTTCGCTCTGTACTAAGTGGTTTATAGATTTCCTCTAAATAGGAGGATGCGGCTGCCGGTGTAACCACACCGAGGAGGGCACAAACCTGCTGGGAGGGGACAGGGGATGGAGGTGGGGGCTTCTGGCTTGGCCACTTCCTCCTTTCCTCCCCAGCCAGCACATTTAGCAGCAGGCAAGGGGTTAATGGGGGGAAACACCCCAGTAAATGCTCCTTCCCACCCAGGATAAAACCACCTTGTGCATAACCATGGGCAGGGACTCGTTGCAGGGGGATGGGGTTTTAAAGCACCCACAAGACACCAGGCCCTTTTTTTTTTTTTTTATTTTGAGGATTTGTGCTAAAGGGACTTGTCAGAGGGAGAAAAGAGGCAGCACATCCTTTCCTGCGGTGCACGTGGCCAGGCTGGCTGTGGGCATGATCACGCCTTAATGTACGCCCCACCTTGACCAAGTCCCAGCAGTGAGGATCCCAGAGCGGGCACATCCACCCTGCTAACACCTCGTCTTCATCCCTCTCCAGGGATCCGGAGTGGGACCCCCTGGGTAAGGGGGTAAGCAAGGATAAAACCAGCTCTATGTCTCAGCAAGGTGGGAAAAAAGGTGAAGGAGAGATTTTTCTGATGCTTAAACACTCCCACCTCATCCCAAGGGGAACTGCACCCCAGTACCATCTAGAAGAGTTTGGAGAAGTTTCCACTTAAGCCAGCAAGCGGTCGGGGGTGAGAGGCCTGGAGTCGGAGGGAAGTGACTAATCAATCCACTCATCACTTATTTATAAAAACGGCAGATGCGAGCATGAGCTGAACCGCTGAAGACAGCAGCCAGCTAGTCATTGCAGGAGGGTTTTGGAGGAAAAATGGACAGCTGAGGCAATAGCTTTCAGAGGAAGGTCTTATCTGGATGGTCTGATCAATAAGGAGAAGGACCATATGAGACTTTTTGTCTCTCCCAAGGCCACTGAAAATCTCCCCATCCTTCCCAATGTTTTTATGAACCAAGCAGGAAGTCACTAAAAAGGAGTGGCTTTGCTTCAGGGTGGAAACATCACCAGGTCATCCTGAGAAGGACGTTCTTCACTCTCAAGACACTCGGGTTCAGTCCGATCTCCCTGTGGATGCCTCGTCATGTGCCTTCCAGTGTCCTTTGCTCCTCTGCTGCGCGTGGAAATCCTCCTGTAGACAGATCAGGTGGAGAGAACACGTCTGCGTGGCTTGGAAATGCATAGCCATGAGGCAGTTGCCATGGGCATAGCTTTTACCCAATATTAAGAGAACAAGGAATAGAAGATACCTTGAGAAATAACATCTTGTAGCTCCTGCTGCATGGAAACACATGCAAAATATTCACCTCCAGGCAGAGTCTGGGCTCTCCCATGGGACCCGAAGGGATGAGCCTCCCTGCTTCCATAGGACTTGGGCACCGACACCCTCACCATCACCCACCCTGCAGCAAGATTTCACGCTCAGTGAAGTCAGGGGAGCAGGACCAGGTTCTCTAGGTATTTTAAGGTCCATTAACTGGCAATGTAACTCCTGAGAGCCTCATCAGGCATAAAATTGGAGTAAATCCAGGGACATATGCAGGGTCTGAAGCACCACACTGAAGCGGTGGCAGAGGGGTGCTGGGGCTCTCTGGCAGCACTGGGAACCAAAGGCACTCCAAGATGTGCACCTAGGGCTGAACCAGCTCAGTAGCACAGAAAATAAAGAGCTGAGCTGCCGCAAAGCCCTGTTGACCCTTGCATTGCCATGGGACATTGGTGCTGCTCTGGGTTCCTTTTGCAGCACCAGAAGCCACTGCTACGAGCAGTAAGGACTCGAGGATATGAGAAGATGACTTGTATTTTGTGTGGGGAAAGATGGCACCTGTGGGAACCTGGAGCCCCCTGACTCATCTCCTCGTCTCTCACACATGGTGGCATCCTCAGGAGGACTTCATGCGGTCTTGTTGCCAAGACACCGTCACGGTCAGCAGAGTGAAAGAGGACCTTCTTCACATCAATCACCCAGCTTAATGTAGAGATCTGTCTTCAGGCCAGAGGAGTAATGCCTTAAAAGGACCCACTTCTCTGCGTTCACAGTGAAAGGAGTCAGCGAAACAAGCTCAGATGGACCATAGATGTCCACTGTTGGTGCAAGGGATGCCACTCAGCAGAGCTACATGAGGACCCTGCAGTCCTCTCTTGTCCCCCAAACCCTTCCCCCATGCCATTGCCAAGGCTTGTGGCACCCGCAGCATTGTGCTGGCTGGGCATTCAACCCATCTTCACTTGGCAAGAGCTTGCCTTGGGAAACCATCCGGCCAAGGCATGAGTGGGCATCACGCCACCAAAGCAGACGGTGGGAGCACGGGCAGTCGGGAAAGCACATCCCCAGCATGCCAAAGGCATGTGGCCCAGAAAAGAGCATCCAGAGGGGTCTTCTTTCTTCGCTGTAGGCATGAAAGGCACCAGGAGAGAGAGCAGGGGGCATGACCTTATGGCTTCACTGTGAAAATAGGGATCCAGGCATCGAGCTGGTGATGGGAAGCAGTTACAGTCGTGCCAACCCCACGTCTCAGCACTGCTCTGCCTTGGCATGTATCAAAGCCATCCCATCCCACACAGCTCCTAACTGTTAGGTCCTAATAAGGGTCTTTCAGGCATTGGTGCTCTGGAAATCCGAGTGGCATCCCTTGCACCAAGAGTGGGCATCTATGGTCCACCCGAGCTTGTTTCCCTGACTCCTTTCATCACTAATGCAGAAAAATGTTTTTTTTTTAAGGCATGCCTCTTCTGGCCCCAAGGTAAATGGCTAAATTAAGCCGGATGAATCATGTGGAGGAGTTTCTCTCTGCTGACCGTAATGGGGCTCCCAACGCTGAGACCAAATGGAAAGGTCCTCCTGGGGATGACTCCATAGGCGTGAGACATCCCCAGCGGACCAGCCTGTTAGGGAGCCCAGCTCTAGGGGGTCTTTGCTCCCAAAAAGCACCACCATGGTGACAACTCCTCAGCTCCTGGCCACAGGGTCAGGCCCTGGGATTGGCACAGGGCGAGAGGGTCATCTGTGCCCAGAGCGAGGTGGGGAGCAGGACCAGGACAGAGATCGATAGGACAGTCATCTTCCTGCGCATCAGCAGCCTCTCAGAATATATTTAATACACTAAAACACATTCCCCCAATTTTCTATTTATGGCAAATGAATGTCTAATCCTTGAGCCGCGCTGTTGCAGCTTTGTGCTGAGCCGGCGGTTCTGCTGATGCTGGTGGGGTGGGAGAGGACGAGCTCGTGGGAGCCGCAGAGCACAGCAGAGCCGAACTGAGCCACCCCCGTGCCCCTGCCAGGGAGAAGCCACCTGAGCAAACCCTCTCCCTCTGGCAGAGCATCCCAGTGTCATCCCGTTTCTCCTGCCCAGCAATGCCTGCGTTGTGGTCAAAGGTGCCTTTGCTTCTCTTTCTGGAGCCAACAGGGGCTGTTTTCTTCCAGTGTCAACTCCCACCATGGTGAAGGTGCCACCATCCCACCCGGGAACTGCTTGAGCTAAACCCACGAGCTATTTTCCCCTACAGCATCATCACTAAGGCTGAACTAGAGCACGGAGGGGAAGGGATCTGCAAGCAGTGCTCACTGGGATTCAATGGATGTCTTTGCATGTCCATGCGTAAGGGAGCACACCCACGCGCATGTCCCGTGGTCGTGGACCGGTCTGGGTGCACACGCTCTGGGGTACGCGCCTGCCAACCAGTGCAGAGGATAGTTTTCCAATGCTAAAGGAGCCAAGTGGAAAAGGCAACCAAAACCCTGAGTCCTGCGTGCAGTGGGGTCTATGTGCAGTGGGGAGCCCCTGGGCGGAGGCCGAGCTTGCTGCAAAGCCCCACAGACAGTCAGCAGCGCCAGTGTGCCGTCTGACGTCAAACCTGGGCTCCTTCCAACGCAGGCTGAATGTCAGCAGCACCCAGGAGCATTTGTGTGGGTTCAGAGTACACCCAAGGGCCCCAGAAATGAGGCACAGGCACCAGCTGTTTTCAAAGCAGTATTTTCACTGAGCCAGTGCATGAGGCCAGCTCACCTTCAGCCGCTCCTCCCTGCCCACAGACGCTGCAGGCAGCGTGAAGGCAAGGACGGACCTTCCCAGAGGAGGCTGCTCTGCCCGATGCTGCAAGGATGGAGCTACTGCTGCTTCAGGGATGGTCTCAGGTGCCTGGAGCCCGAGCTCGCACCCGCATCAGCAGGGCTATGGCAGAGGGCAGCTAATGTTACCTGCCTGGGCCCCAGCCAGAGCGGGGAGGAAGTCCGGAGGGGAATTTGTACCGCAGAGCCGTGCCAGGGAGCGCTTGCAATACCCTTTCTCTCTGTCCTTGCACAGCCTGTGCAGAGCAAAAGCCTGCAGGGTGGCAGACTGAAACCATGGGGGTGTCCCCCTTCCCAGGGACCTCGTGTCCCTTCCCACTGTGGGAATAAATGTGCAGGTGGGCGAAAACGCCGAGATTTTTGCATCAGTCTGTTGCATTTATTGCAGGTATAATGGGAATGTCAGGGGGTTGTGGGGGAGGGGGTCATTCATGGAAAGGGGTGTCCCCAGGGCTCTGCACTGCTTTGTCAGGGCCACATCCCTAGGCCGTGCAGCACAGGGAGACTTCTAGAAGCCGAATAAGAAATAAAATGGCATTAGGGTGGCTGGGAGCTGAGCAGAAGAGGCCCTTGCCCTGCAACCAGTAAAGCTGCAGTGAGAGCTTCTGCAGACGACCATCGCCTGTGCTCCTCTGCTGAAATCGCTGCAGACGGTCCGAGACATCTGAATCTTTTCTTTCCTAAAGCACTTTAGAGCTACTAATGAAAAGCACTGTGTAAGAGCCACGTAACATCATCACCAGAATAATAATAGTTACTATCAATGCCTGCCTGCCTCTTGCCAGCCTTATTGAATGCCACAACCTCTTTTTTTTTTTGTGTCTGTCTTCATGAAATTATGCCCTGCTGTACCAAATGCTCCGCTGGTTTTTTTCATCCTTAAGGGTTTCAGGGCATTACAGTAACCCAAAACCTTTAAAAACATTTGTGAGTAGAGTGCTTTGGGCCGCCTGACTAGGAGATGTTATACAAGCGCAGAGCATTCTTCCTATTTGATGGAGGTCCTTCAGGGTTAAATTCTCCTTCTGCCTTTTAAAGAGTGGAAATAACCAGCATGTGAATGCTGAAGATCATGGATTGGACTAGTCTGGAAGTGGAAGAAGTTGCAACCATCTGGACCCCCCGTGCAGTTGCTGGAGGGAGGCCAACAGCCAAGAGGAGCCTCATCCCTCCACCCCTCGGTGGTGCCAGTCACTCCATTGGGAACAGGCAGAGCCCCAGGTAACCCCAGCAGACCCGGCTGCTTGGTTTTAGACAGCTGAAGCTGGGGGAACATCTCCTGCTCCTTTCCTCTGGGCCTGTGCAGCCCTCCCATGGGGATAAAACACAAGGTTTGGAGCAAAGCCCTTCCACCATGGAGCGCTGGCAGGGGTCAGAGAGCAGCTGCAGCAAAATGTGGTCCATCTTCCCTCTGCCCTTTCCACCTTCCCAGCCTGGTTTTGGGCTCCCCAGGACCAGCTATCTCAAAGATCTCATCCAACACCAGAGACCTGGGAGCAGCCTCCCTCACCTCCCTTTCCATCACCAGTAGGGTGATGCCCTTTCCAGATGGGATTCAGTTGTCTCTAGGCATCTCCTTGGGGATGAGAAGAACTGCCTGCCCAGGGATAAGCAAACACCTTCATTTGCTCAGATGGAGCTCATCCAAGCCAGTCCCCACAGCATCTCCAGGGACCCAGACGATCCGTGGGATCTCACCATGGCCTCATCATCTCCGAGGTCCTCTCCAGGGATGACTTGGGAGTTTAGCTGGTCCATCCAACTGATCCTTTCATAAACTCAGACAACACAGGGCTGTATCTGCTGTTGCCTCCTTCTACAGCTCAGGAATTTATTATCCCCAGAGCTAAAGCTGGTGAGCTGCGAGATAAAAATGATCTCTGCCCAGGATTTCTGCAGCTGCCTCTGAGTGCTCACAACCACTTTCTAGTTACTAAGGCTCAACTATGAAGAACTGTGTTCCTTCAGCAGAGATTTGCCTTTAATTAGCCAAGGATAAAAGGACAGTGGAAGACAACCCCGCGCCTAGGCGGAAAAGGCTACGCTCTCAAACTATGTGCCATCGGCGGTTTTTTGCAAGGCAGGGAGCAGGTGCCTGGCAGAATAGATTTGTTCTGCCTCCCTTGCCTTTCCCCCACCTTCACCTCTCGCTGGGTAAAAACCGTGTCCTGGGGGCCTGATCCTGCCCGGTGCCTGCGGAGCGGAGAGGTGACTGCGGGAGGGAGGTTGCTGCGGATGCGGGGGCAGCTGGCGGATTGCGCCTGGATGATCTCCGTGTGGATGCGAGGAGCATGATGACCTTGACATCTCCAGACCCCCCAGACCCCCGTGTTGCTCTTGTCAGGAGCTGCATTAAAGCAGCAGTGAAACAACCCCCCTCGGGTTCTCACCAGCCCCCGGGTTTCTCTGCTAACCCTGAGGCTGTAGTGCCCAATCCCCTTGGATCCCTACAAACTCAGCAAACCATCCTTCAAACCAATCATCTCCCAAAGACTCATCTGTGGAGCATCACGGGGTTCGGGCTTGGATCAAGGCGCCCGTCTCCTGTGCCCACCCGGGGCAGCGAGCAAGCTTTGCCCCAGGGGCAGCAAGCCACAGAGAGCTGGAGGGGGCAAACCTCCAGCTGAGCCTTTGGTAAATCTCCCAGGCACCCTGGACCCAGCTTTTCCCACCATTTTTAAGGACAAAAAGCTGAGGCAGCCTCACCATGGCTCTTTCTGCATCTCCCCAGCACAGAGAGGCACAGGGCAGTGCGATGTCCAAGCAGGAGCTCAGCATGCCGGGCTGAGAAAAGCTGCTGAGTGCCTGCCTTCCCCGTGAGATTGGGGTAACATTGGAGCAAGGGGCCTAAATATTGGGGTAGCTCTAAATATTTGGGTAGAGCTGGCTTTAATCTCTGGATCACACCTCATTATTTTGTCTGCCCTAATGTTTCATAGATCCAGGGCCCCAGCAGACTCAATTCAGCATCTGTAAAAGTGTATACTTGTGTTTCTTCAATACACCCAGATTTTGCTCTCATTCGCCTAAAGCTCCCCTTCTCCTGCCCCGCGCACTGTGCCAGGGTGTGGATGAAAGCACTGCTCCCAGGAATAGGTTTTTCAACACCCAGCACAAATGCAAAGGAGGGCCAAGAAGGAGTTAGAGAAAGTGGGAAGGAGAAAGAGGGACCTGGCCTGATTTCCAGAGCTGTGGGATAAATGTGCATCTCAGCGAGAGCTGTGCAAGTGCCAAACCTTTGCCTAGAGGTTACCTAAAGATAGGCTGCGGGGGCCCCACTTCACACACCCGCCCTTGCAAATTTTGTGCACCCAGCCATTTGGTTAAGGCTACTCCAAATCGACGGCACTGAGCACCAATGGTTTGACTCTGCAGCAGCTCCCGCCCGAGCCCCACTGCCCCGGCCATCCGCACAGCATCACCGGGAGGGTGGCAGCCTCCCGCGTGCTGGATCATTTTCCCTTCCCCGCTCTCAGCATCTTACTTAATGGCCTCTTCGCAGCTCTGGTCCGGGAGGTGATCTCAGGATCCAAGTGCCCACTTTGCCAAATGGAAGCGGACTCGCTAACAGGCAGCCAGGAGGGCTAAAAATTCCCGCTTGTCCCTGGGGCACGCGCGATGGGCTGTAATGGGGTTTGAGCATCCTGAGCTTTCCAGGACAAGTAACAGAGGTAGTGCTTTCCTGGCACTTGAATCTTTTCCTCCCTCGATGTAAATGAGCAGGATTTTGAGGGCTTGAGCCCCCAGCAGAGAGAGGAGCTTTTGCAAAGGCATGCGGCGTGGTTCCCCCTGCGCCAAGGAGCATCGCTGTGCCACTTTGGAGACTTCTTTTATTTATGAGCTAGAGCAGATCTGCGAGGGGTTTTGTGGGGTTTTGCCTGGCAGAGAGGCAACACTCAGCAAAGAAAGTGGAGGAAAGTAGGTCATTTAGCACAGGCATAACCAGCCAGGCTGTGCTCAGCGGGGATCAGCCGCCTGCCGCAGTCAGGATCACAGGCTGGGAGCTGCTATCACGGGGCCGAAAGGGCTGCCCAAGCGCGGGGACATCTCCGTGTTGGACCGTGTAATTCTTCTGTCCCTTTCCTTGACTCTGTGAATGGTGCAAAGGCACGAGCAGCTTGGCTGGCAGGAGGATGCAACACCCCTGACAGCTTCTCCCGCATCCTCCAAGCACGGCCGGGCTGGCGCAGCACGCTGATAGACCGGCAATTTAAAATAATTACTGTATCTGCCTCGCAGCCTCCTCCTGCCATCTCTTTGGAAAGCCTGCGCAGAGCAGACTCTATTCTGCAAAATCCTTGTACCACTTTGTGTTTAGATATTTATAAGTCCACAAGCCAACGGGACACAGATAAGGGAAGGTTTTGGCATCTGCCAAAGCCGACTGGAGCTTCTCCTGGGCTTGGAAATGGAGATGAGGAACACAAACTGGCCCAGTTTGGGGACTGCTTCCACTCAGCGTTATAGCAAATACTGTGACATTTCACTCAGGATGCATTGCTCATAAATACTTATGTTAGTTTTTGTGCACTCAAATGGTTTTCCATATGTAAATGTGCAGAATTGGCCGCTCTTAAATACCTCCTCTCCTCCCGCAACACCCACCCACGGGTTCAACCACCCGTTTATGCATTTTCACTGTCCCAATATTGAGCTAAGCTTTGCACTTTGCTGCGTCCCTGGACACAGCTTAGCAAGCTGTGGTACAGATGGGGAAACTGAGGCACGGCACGGAACATGATGTCCCCGGGTCACACAGTTGGCCTTACTGGTACAAGTCACACTCAGACCAAAGGACTCTGGCTTTGAGCCCACACCAGGGGCTCCTTCATGACCAATATGAGGGAATTCGGGGTGGTTGAGGTGGAGGTTTAGCACTGCTGTGCTAACCCTTGGGTTACCAGGCAGTGCCGCTTCCTGGAGCTGAGCAGGACCAACCCATGCCATGGGAGAAGGATGATCTCTTCTCTTTATGTTTGACTCCCCATGCTGTGAGCACAGAGTGGGTGGGCTACCTCAGCTCTACCCTGCAAGAAGGGAAGCCCAGAGCCACGGCCTTGCCTGTGAAAGCCACCAAGACAACGGGCAAACCCCAAAAGTACCAAGCGCCCCCAGCGCCTTCCCTGCCCTTTGCTGCCCCAAGACACTCATAGGACAGGAGAAGATAAAACAGCAGGAGAAAATATTGCTACAGTTGCTCCCAGGGATGGAGCAAACAAACCATTCCTCTGCAAGAGGAGCCAAAGCCGTCCTGGGGGAGTCCACCCTCGTTCCCTGCGGGAGATCCTGCTTGGAGACATCTCTGGGAACATGAGGCTTGTGACCCCACAGAGAATATGCTACTAGCACCATCCCTGCCTGTTTTCTTCTCCCTCTCCCAAGAGGGATCACCAGCTTAAAAAAATACCCATTGGGTGCCTGCAAGGTTTCCCAAGAGCCGTTTCATGCCCCAGCACCACCCGTTCCCCGATACCTGCACAGACATGGCCCATACCCAAGTTGGTGGAGCGGGGAACGATGGGAAATGGGGGCTTGACCACAGCTCCAGCCCCTTCCCCTCCACCTGCATCCTGCTGGAGCTTTTTTGGGGCAAATCCCACGGGGGAACCCGTACACACCATGCCGCGTGTCCGTCCTTGCTGGTGCCCATCACTGACACCCATCAGCTCCTTCCACGGTTCTCCCCCTTCAACAGGCCCTGCAGACCAGCTGACGGTGGAGCAAAAACCGATTTTTCCATGGTTTCTGTCTCTTCTCACAGAAGGTTTAGACATACAGAGAAAAAATACCCAGTCTACCAAAAATACAGCCACTTGTCTTTTTCTTCCCCACCCTCCACAGAACTGACATCAAAATAACTCCTCAATAATATACATATTTATTTTCTCTTAATTAGTGCCGATATTTACAAAAATTGTGATACTCTGTGAAGAATAAATTATATACACTCATGATAAACCAGACAGCAAATGCTCATTTGGAATATGTATGTACACAGAACTGTATACCTATATACAACGGTCAGCCTTATTGACTCGGGTGCCTCTCAGCCCGTAGATCCGCCCAAACCCCAGGACACCCCGCGTCGTCAATAAGAGCAGTAACGTCTATACACACTGTGCAATTCGGATACAGCTGGTGTCTAAATTTTTGTCTAGCAAACGCATGGTTAAATGACTTGAAATTCCCACGAGTCCTCCTTTAACAGTTTATAGGCCTCTCTCCATTCCTGGTCCCATTTCTCCCGTAACCATGGAAACAAAAGGTTCAGCTCCAGCATCCTTAGGATGAGTCCTTCTTGGATTTCCTCTTCCTATTGATTCACTCAAATTAGGCACTGCACGCAGGGGTGATCCAATACCCATTTTTACCCCTTGCGCTTCGGCGTGTGACATTGGAGGACAAGAGCGCAATCTCAAGCAATGAGGGAGCAAGCGCAAACGGATAACTACAGTCTTATAGGCAGCCGAAAAAATTTTAAAAATCCCCAAAAACCAAACCCCAGAAGACCAACCCCAAGCTCAGGACAGCCAGGCAAGTCTGGGGAGGGGATGTGGTCCCCATGAGGGTCCACATGCGTGGACCTCGAGCGGTTACATGAAGTCCAGCGGCTCCTACAAGCCAAACCACCCCCTGGAAGAAAAACACGGATAAGGAATTTATTTCTCACCACATACAGCTGAGCTGGGGAATCTCATCCCCGGGTGTAAATCAGTGCTGTGCTCCCAGGGATGATTTACACAGCCGGAGGCTGGTCCTAGTCCCCCACAATCGGAGGCCGCAGGGTCAGAGCACCTGTTTCTGAGAAGGGGGGGCAAAATTTGGGCAGCCAAATGCAGTAACATCATGGGGAGACTGAGGCCATCGGGGTGCCGTTCACACGGGGCTGGGGAAGGGCAGTGCTTTGGTTGGAGCCAGGTCAGTGGCTGGTGCATGGGGGGGACTTTGGCCCCCCTCGGGGCTCCTGGTGAGGGGCAGCAGCAGGTCTCCAAGGGAGGCACTGGGCATGGAGGAGGTTGAATGCTGCCGGGGGTGCGAGGAGGGAGCCACAGCATTTTTTTTGGTTGCAAAACAAAATGGTTTGGGGCTGACTCTGACTCTCCCTGCCCCTCAGCCCCTTTCGCCCTAGCGGCATGCTGACCAACTCCCACTGATAGAAGAAACGCTGGGAACCCCCCATGGATATTGACCTCAAGATAAACCCACCCTGGCTCCAAAACAGGGAGATGCTTCTTGCCACTGCTCTGGGACCCAAAGCCAGCATTGGTTCGAGGAACTTAAAATCCATCCATTACAAAAACAACCCTGAAAAACCCACCCAGTGGAGCACGGCACTTCCATCGCAAACAAATTCCTTCGACTTCTGCTTGGCTTCACCTGTACAGACACAGAAATGGTTGTGACAGGCCCAAGCCGGGGATTCAGGATCCAGAACAGAGATGCCGCAAAGCTGCTGGTTTGCAGAGGGGTGTGCGGAGCCAGATGCCACCAGCCCCTCGGGATGCTCCCACCTCCAAGGCCAGATCCGGATCTCCTTCTCCACTCAGGCCCATCCCTAAGTGCATCACGAGCTCTGAAAAATCTACAAGACTTTGGCAGCAATTTCAAGGGCTGACCCAGGAATTATCTGATAACAAAGCAAGGCCCTTCCTGAAATACCTCCTCCTCCTCTGTCTTTTTCTCTCCTTCTGTGTATTTATGCACAAATATGCTCATATTTATACACCCACGTGCTACACTCTCACAACACCAATCTAGGGATGCTTTTCTTCATATAGCTCAGCATTCAAATCTGTAGGACTTTGACATAAAACATCGCTGCAGAGATTAGTTTTCCCAGTAAAACTCATTGCCCCATACAGATATTTTTTTTCCTAGCAGCTTTAATAATTTGGTGGTGTCCAGGTGATACATGAGCCTCACCCCATTGCTCGCAGCAGAGATTTTCGAAGATATTAGAAGGCTGATGGGTTACTCACAGGTTCAGGCATGCGGTTGGGTGTTAGAAGATAACCCGCACTGTAATTACCACTTTCCATCTCTCCAAAAACACAGCACAAAGCCTTAAACTAAAATACAGGTGCTGTCTCCTCTGGGTGCCAACCCAGGCGCACCTCCACAGACCAGAAAGAAGCAGTCCTCCATCCCAGCTCTGGAGGGAAGCAAACGCCTCCATGCAAGGAGGAAAGGAACCAGACCACCTACGTTAGGTGGGACTCGCCCCCTCCCCAGTTCCTAATTTAGCATCCTCAGTCTGACCCACTTTGCAGCTTATTTTTGCACCCTTTCAGAATCAAGGGGAGTTTTAGATGCTCAGCTTCTCTGCAGATACAGGCCCAGAGTCTCTCACACCAAACTCCTTAAGAAAAAAATAAAGAAAAAAAAAAAAAGAAATGAAAAAAAATCACAGTCTCCTCCTGAAAAACTGGTTCAAGATCACATCAGTGAGTCAGAAGCAAAGCTAGAAATAGCACTAGAGCTCCGACCTGCAGGCACAAATCCCATTAAAAGCTATAGGGGAAGCATTTCTCTGTGTGGGGGAGAAACCTGGACCCTTCTGCTTCGTGCAGCCTGACAGATCACTTCCATCTACGGCCCCCACTGACCTTTTTTGCCCTGAACCAAATATCTGAGCACTTATCTGGGTGTTTTCCCTATTTCCTAAATGTGGTGCCAAGGGCAGCCCAGAGATGTTCTCCCACCAGGGCTCGTTTTCCCCAGGAACATCTTCCTGGGTCAGCGCGGGAGGTGCAGGATCCATCCTAAGGAAGGGACCAGCCGTGCTGGCCTCTGCCATGGGGACGGACGCCAGCTCACCTTGGTGATGACAGGGGGAACGTGGCCTCTTGCTCTTTGGCCCTGTTCATCCCCGTGATGCAGTTCTGGGGCTTCCCAAGGCAGCCGGGCCCCCCCAGCTTGGTGAGTGGGTTTGGATGTGCCTGATCCTGCTCATGGACCCACTCTCCACTCCTGCCCGGCCTTGGAAAGCCCACAGGGACACTGTGCCCAACAAAACACCTCTCCCAGAAAACTATGATCTTCCTCTGTACCAAACCACAATGGCACTCACGGGCACAAGACGCACCCAGGACTTTGGTGGACGCTCCCCCAAATCATCTGAAGCCTTTGCAAAGTCTCGTTGAGTGCCAGCATCCTCCCAAAAAACCTGCAGCTACCTGTCCTCGGCCTCGGTGCTTTCCCGCACGCCAGGGATGGGATTGCCCAGTGCTAGGGGCACCCATGGGTGGGGTGGGCAGAACCCCAGCACAGCAGGCAGCTTCCCCACGCAAGCTCCCATCCCTGTGGACCCACCGTGAGCTGGACTGATGGAAGCTGGCCCTGGGCACCGTGTCCAAGCCAGTGGCTCACACCAGCCCCATCCCATTCAATGGGATGAGCTTCAGAAGCAGAGATTTATCGCTTTTGGTTGCGTAGTTTCTTTTTGTGTGTGTTTAAGATGTTAACACATTTCAGGGGTTCCCATTTCAGAGCTGCTGCAGCAGCAGAGAGGGAGGAGAAGGCTCCTAATATAATGAGCTATAATTAAAGACAGGCTGGGGCCCCCATGCTGCGTGGTGCTGAGCATCTTTGAGATGCAATGCATTGATGCTGCTGGTCCTCTGCACCACACAGAAGCCAGGACTCTCATACACTAACCATGGACACTTGGTATTAATTATAGCCAGGCCTGAATCAATCAATCAATAAAATAAAACTAAGGAGAGATTCCACCTGGCCGAGTGGAGCACAAGGGATCCGGTCCTAAAGCAGCATTTTGAACCATTGCTGTAGAATACGCTAGCACCGTTTATTTTATTGTTATTAGTATGGTTTTCCTCTCTGAGCTCAGGAAGGGTTTGACCGACCTCCCTCGCGCACTCTGCAGTGGGGTTCCCTCCTTGCGCCCACACTTCACCGCAGCGCTACAGCACTGACCGTGCCCCAGTTCCACCCAAATTCACCCCAGCTCAGCAGGCTGCTAAACCCCCCATCCCACACCCCAGGGAGGCCTTGCTTGACCATGATCTTGGAAGAGGTTTGCATCCCTCTCCCCTGATCTGACTGAGGAATGGGGCGCCCGTCCCTAGGGATTGTTGGCAATGGGGCAGAACACAAGGAAATCCAGATGGGAGTGGGGAAAGCAGATGAGATCCCCCCTGGACCAACAGCTCCCACCTATCCCTGAATAACACCGGGGATGAAGAAGAGGCTGGGACGAACCTGAGGTCTCTGCACCTCGACTCCCCCTCCTAAAACCCTGCAGGAAGGCAAAGCAAAGGCTCAGAGGCGTGAGCTCAGACCCATCCCAGCCTCAGCACCTATTGCTACTGAAAGGAAATAAACCACCAGCGCTGAGGCTCTACATGGCTTAGCTGAGTTTTGCAGCCCAAAACGCACCCTGCCCTGGCGATCCCGCGGGCGCCCCGGCGCAGGCTGCCCTGCTGCAGCCCACACACCACCACCCCAACAGCCCTCAGCCAGGGAGCCCCCAGTGCCCCGAGCCCTCACGCTTGCTGAGGATTTGGCCCTATAGTCGCTCTCTAAATATCTATATACACACACACAATAATTGTACGGGAAATGGCTGAAATTGCTGAACAGACAGGTCAGGAGAGCCGGTACCTGCTATTCCACCTGCTCCTCGTGCCCTCTCTGGTCCACCGTGGTTTCTGCTCATGACACTAAGATTAATGACTAATTACTCGCCCTATAATGAGTGCAGGTGTTTAACTTTCAGCTCACCTTCCCTTGCTCGCGTTAGTCGGCTCTCGTGTCTGCATACTCGGATACTCAGGCTTTGCCTTGATATCTATCAAGCTGTTGTCAGCACATGCCTTCCCATCTAGTTTTTAAGTATAATGGAGAGTTTTTAACTTCCATGAGTCTCCTTCGAGCCACCGGAGAATCTATAAACACTATAAACATGAATACTGTATAGTCTACTAAGAAAATATATATTTGTGTGTGTATTAAATATTCAGATTCATGCAACAAATATCCATGCAGCTGTACTGTATTACTGGTTAAATTTCACTGCAGTATAAATATATTATAGGCCACAGCATAGTTGCTCCAGTTTTATATATAGATATAAAAAATGATGCTTTTTCCAACTCATTTTCAATGTGTCAGTGGAGGTGTCTTTGGTGATCCTGGAAATATTGGTGATGGAAGTGTCATCTAAATAAATAAATAAAATCCAAGCTCTTGATTTATTTACTCATCCCTCCCGATGCCTAGCATAGAAAATTTAAGACTTAATAAATAATGTGCCGTCATACTAATTATCCCTCCCCTGGGCCTCACACTGGCATACTGCAGTGGCTGAAACTATTGCAGCATGCAGCATTTTCAGTTATGAAACACGAGCCTGGGCGATGCGTTCACACTTGGCATTCCCGGGGCAGAAACCCGAGCCTTCAAGCAATTCGGCCACACGACCGCATCTTCCCTTCACTAAGCTCTGCCTGACCTTTCCCAGCCGCTCCCCACGCCTGGAAGCTGGCTGTCACCCAGCTCCGCGGGACAGGGACCGCCTTTCGTGGTACCCCAGGATGGGCCGGAGCTGCCCCCCGCATCCCCATCCCATTGCTCGAAATGCCCGTCTGCTCCGTACCTTTGGAAACCCACAAGCCTGGGATGGGAGAAGGGAAACAAAATGGTTTGTTGGTTTGGTTTTTTTTTTTTTCCTTTGCACGAACGTGCTTATTCGGTGTGGAAATCAAAGGTTAAAAGTCACTTACACAGCTATTGCTTCCCATGCAGAACCAAATATACACCGTAGAAAATACTGTATTAACTACAATGCAGAGCAGCACTCGATATCTGCAATTGTTCCACTTCAGCTTTAAATACGTTACTAGATTTTAGCGACTAGACATCGGTTAGCATTTTGGTGATATTCACATAGTTTGTGTTAGCTAGCGTGCAATTGGCTGTCTTCAAGTTCTCCTCCCTAAAATCCTCATTGCTATTGTTTACGCCTTCCTGAATCTCCATATAATCAGACTTACTAATAGTAGAGGCACTTCTGCTTTTCTTTAGGTCAGGGGAAGAGGGGATCTTTGGGCAGCTGGTTACTTGCAAATATTGAGCCTGCTCCTCTCCCTCTGTCTCCCGGTGGTAGAAGTAATTGAAGTTAGACACTATGACGGGCACTGGTAAGGCAATCGTTAATACGCCAGCGATGGCACACAAGGAACCCACTATTTTCCCCCCGATGGTCGTGGGGACCATGTCTCCGTAGCCAACAGTCGTCATGGAAACCACGGCCCACCAGAAGGCGTCGGGGATGCTCGGGAACTGGGACTCGCTCTCGTCGGCCTCGGCGAAGTAGACGGCGCTGGAGAAGAGGATGACGCCGATGAAGAGGAAAAATATCAAGAGGCCCAGCTCCCGCATGCTGGCCTTGAGAGTCTGCCCCAGGATCTGCAGCCCCTTGGAGTGTCGGGAGAGCTTGAAGATCCTGAAGACCCGCACCAAGCGGATGACTCGAAGGATGGCCAAGGACATGGCTTGCTGGCCTTGCTGACCATCCTCCGGCTTCTCGGCCAGCTCCGTCCCTAAGGTGATGAAATAGGGAATGATGGCTACGATGTCTATAATGTTCATGATGTTGGTAAAAAACCCAGCCTTGCTGGGGCAGGCGAAAAACCTCACCAAGAACTCAAAGGAGAACCAGATGATGCAAAGTGTCTCCACGATGAAGAAGGGGTCTGTGAAAGAGGTGGACTGCTGGTAGCCCATGCTGCTGTTGGAGTAGGGGGGATGGCTCAGCCCGCTGCCGTGCATGTCTTCATTCTCATCCCGAAAAATGGGCAACGTTTCCAGGCAAAAGCTGACGATGGAGATTAAAATCACCATGACGGAGACAATAGCTATAATCCTGGCAGGGCCTGAGCTCTCGGGGTACTCAAAGAGCAACCACACTTGTCTCTGAAATTCATTCTCAGGCAATGGCCTTTCCTCTTCTTTGATGTAGCCTTCATCCTCCCGAAACATCTCCATCGCTTCTTCCCCCAGTTCATAGAAACGGATCTCTTCCGAGAAGATATCTAAGGGCACGTTAACGGGCCTTCGCAACCTCCCACCAGACTGGTAATAGTACAAAATCGCATCAAAGCTGGGTCTGTTCCGGTCAAAGAAATACTCATTCCGGAGCGGGTCGAAATATCTCATTCTCTTTTTAGGATCCCCTAGTAAGGTCTCTGGGAACTGGGCTAGTGTCTTGAGCTGTGTCTCAAAGCGCAGACCCGAAATATTAATGACCACCCTCTCGCAGCATTCATGGTCGGTCTCAGGGTTATACGTGTCCTGCGGGTGACCGGGAAGAGCTGCAGCTTCATCTGCAGGATCTCCGGTAGCAACTGTCATATTGGGGTTTAAAAGAAATCCTTATGCTAAACTCTTCCCAGTGCCCGGTGGTGGGATCGGATTCAGGGCAGGGCTACTATCCTGCAGAAGGACAGGTACGTAGGTTTGGAAGTGTCTCATGAAAAGGCGAAGGGATGATTTAAAAAAAAAAAAAAAAAAAGATAAAATAAAAATAAAGGAAAGAAAATTGCCCCTGCTGAGAAAGAGAGAGATGAAATAAAGTTGGGGGGAGGAGAGCAGCTCCCTTCACTTGCATGTCTATCCCCTTCCTCGGGGGGGTTAATCTGCCTTCTTTGGGACAAAGTTCAAAAACTCCCATCTAAACCCATTAGGTGGAAGAGAGAAAACACCTGAGGAACCGTCACCTATTCAGAACCGGTGTGGAAGAACCTGGCATTGGAAATCCAGAACTCTTTTTTTGGCTAAAAATAAAAATTCCAATTAAAAAAAAAAAAAAGGAGGGGGGAAGGGAAGAAAAAGGAAGGAAGAAAAATAACCCCAGCCAGCCCTAAAGTGGTGATGGGACCCCACGGGGCGCCGGGGAGAGGCGGACCAGGCTCAGCTCATTTCCAGGCATGCAGCGAAGGGTTAACATTTAACCATGCAATCTCAGGCAATCTACCCTCTAGGAAAGCTCTAACTCCTTTAAGTTCGACACCTTCCCAATCCTCTTGCCCTGGCCGTAAAGCGGCGAGGCGACATGTTGCCCTCCCTGCCGGCAGCCAACCGGGCAAGCTTTGCGGCTGCCTGGATTTGCAGCCGCCGGTGCAGGCTGCCCCGCGGACCACTGCAGTCCCCCTCCTCGACCGCTGGTGTCCCGGCTCCTGTCATTCTCTGCAAACCACCATGGCACACAGAAAACAAATCACATTACCTGGAGAAGCCAAATCTTAGTGTCTCTTAGTAACACCGATTATCTGACCCTGGGGAAATCCTAGAGAGAAATACAGGCTTCCAAGATCCCCATAATTTCCTCTCTCTTCAAAGTTAAAAATAATGGTGAGTCATCGTAGAAAAAGGAGAAGGGACATAAAAGGGGTTAGATTCCCAGATGGTGGAAGTCAGGTCTTGTAATGGTTTGGACTGGAGAGAGAGAGAGAAAGAGAGACAGAGAGACAGAGAGACAGAGTCTTCTCGGTAGCTGTTGCAGATCTGCACTTCAGGGCAGATGAGCGTCTGTCTGATGCCTTCGGTATGACGGTGAAAAGATGCTCAGCTCAGCAAAACCCGATGTCCCCTGTGTCCTCGGGAGGTGTGGCATCGCCTGGAAAAAACACCAAGAAGGTAGCGAGCTGCTGGGGGCTCGAAAGGAGCATCTGCAAAGCCTCAGCTCCTCCAGGCACCCCTTTTTCCCTCCCTGCGAGCTGTTTGCCCGCTGCCTGGCCAACCTGCACTGCAACACGAGAGGAGGGCGAGAGCGCGCTAGCGGCAAGGCGGAAAAAACCAGAGCCCCATCTCCCTCCGTTCTCGCCCAACACCACGGTGTGCAGTGGGGCCGGGCTGCCCGTGGGTGCCGGTGCCAGGCGAAGGGGAGGGGGGGGAACGACGCAGCCCCCCCACCCCGGCCGCTGAGGCTCTGCAAAGCCACGGTGGGTTCCCACCACCGCCGAGCACCCGGGAGGCGGTGGTACCCACTGGGCGCAGCGCCCGCGCCAACGCGTCGCGCTCCCGGGTGATTTAGGAGGCTCTGGCTTCATCCGCAAGACTGAACCCCCCACCGGTCCCTGTCTGTCCCCCCACAAGGCCACCTGCCCCCCCAGACGGCTCCGAGGAGCCGTGAGCATCGTGGGCCCGACCGCGGGACCCACGCGACCTGCATCCACCCTCCCCATCCTCCCAAAAGCCAACCCCAGCCCGGCCGACCCACCCCCCCCGGGGGAATTCGACTCCGGTGGGCAAAATTTCTCATGGGGATCTTGAGGCTATGGTCCCTGGTCGGTGCCGGATCGTCAGCATCCCTGCTCCTAACGAGCGCTCATTTCGATCATCCTGCATTGCCTCACACCGTGGAGATGCTCAATCCAGAGAGGTCCAACCAACCTCTCATTTTTTTTCCTTTTTTGTTTTTTGTTTCCCTCCCAAATAAAAAAAAAAATCAAAAAAACCTCTAACCTCCCTTCTTCAGCTCCAACTCGACTTGTCTACTTTGAGCCAGGATTACAGAACCGGGTAGGGGAGGCAGGTGGAAAATAACCCCGCGGTCCCAATCTCCTCGGCAAAGATTTCAGCTCTCTCCCAGCCATTTATGCCTGTGGGTTCTCTCTTCATCACCCGAGGTGCAGATATTGCCGCAGATCCCTCTTTTCTTGGAAATTTCCCCTTTCCGTGCAACCCTCCTCTCCCTTCTCCTTATGCACTAGAAAAAATAGTACAACCCTGACAAGGCTTGCAGCATTCAACCGCTTTGCTTAACCCTTTTCTGCCAGGCCCAGAGGAGAGGAGGTTGTATGTGTCCCAGTTTTCCTCCTGCATTTTCTCCCCACTGCTCGCTCCCCAGCGGCTGGCTCAGGAGTTCAGCTGGATTTGACCTTTCCTGGCTCCTCTGAGCATCGTGCTAAAACACCACCAACACCACCTTTCTGGTGCTGCAAAAAATACCTGGCAGCCACAAACCCCCATTTTACCAAAAATCAACCAACCTTGAATTTTTTTTTCTAAATACAGTTTTATTCCTGCCTGTAAACTCTCTCCTCCCCTTTCTCCCTTCCCCAAACACCCCACATTTGTTTAACAGCACAGAGATTGCCTTATTTCTTTTAACATGTTGATTTTTATTTAGCATGAGGTCTAGGCTCCTTCCTCCGAGTCCAAAGCCAAGCAGTGATGCTTGGTGCTTATCGGAGACGGTTACAGCATCATCTGAGTTGACATTACACATCCCAACACTCAGTTTCTCCTACTTTCTCCCCATTGCATGCTTTCCTGGCAACCCACCAGGCATCTTTGGGGTTAATTCATGCAAATTTGGGGGTTGGAGGGGGAAGCGTGGAGGAGGTGAAGAAGATTTGCCCAGAGACCCTCAGTTTGCTCGCTGCCTGCACGGACCACTGCAGGCAGGAGCCATGCGTGTATTTCAGAGGGGTGAGATTTTGGGTGGCACGCTTTGAGGGCAAGTTCACGTTGGTGACCACAATGCAAACCCCTCCATTCGCACGGTTTATGGCCAGGCTGTATTTAAGCGGGGCAGCGGCGGGGAGTGGGGGGGGAAAGGATGCAGGGCGACGGGGGAGAGAAAAAGGCACCAACTTACAATTGGCTCTGCAGTCAGGCATGCGGCGAATGCACAAGCAGCCGCTCTGCTCCGCGCCGCTGCCGGCACCTCTCACCTACGGCCCCCCAAACTCATACCCCGGGAGTCAACCTCCGAAGACAGCAGAGCTTCTCCATGAATATTCATAAGATTAATATGAGCGTCTTCCCCCCCCCCCCCCCCCCGCCTCCCTCCTCCCAAGCAAGAGACCTAGATTTCAACCACTGGGAAATAATCATATCCCTGGATACGTGATGCTGCTTTACCATGCGGCTCCAGTCCATACCATATTCTTGGTAATAGCCTGGATCTGCTCAGCGAGATCTGGGGGATGGAGATTCACCAGCCCTGCGCAGCTTGGGGGATGGAGATGGGGCAGGATCAGACTCGCAGGGACCACACTGTCCTGCTTTTGGCTGGGGGGAGGATGTAAAAAGCAATAATTTTGTATCTCTTTGCATTTACAGACCTCCCTTCACATGGAGGCATCTCCCACCCCAATACAGGGAGGCGGCCAAGCTCATACCAACTTGGCCTAAAAGACCTATGGATCAAGCCCTGCCTTAGGGCACGATGCAGATGCATCTGCTTGGACCACTCTGCCATTGCCCCAGGGCCCCGAGGAGAGCCTTGGGGCAGCAACAAGTCCCGCAAGGCGCCCGGCACCCAGCAAACACAAGTGCTGGAGGAGGCGATGGAAATATTTCCATTCCCGTACGCAGCGGTCAAATTTGCGAGGGGCTGCCAGTGCCGGGGGCGATCGCCCCAGGGACAACAGCCCGAGGTGGCAAAGGAGGGCACGGACCACCGGGAATACCCGAGAAAATCAGTGCTAAGCACAATGCCCAGCCAGTCGTGGGGATCTGGGGACATGGGAGGGGTAAACCATATTGTTTTAACTCCCCAAAGTGCCAGGGGCTGCGGGTGGCCCAGAGCCAGGGGTGGGTGCAGCACCAGAGAGTGAAGGGGGATGCTATCTCCCACTGCTCCTCCCAGCATCCCTCTTCATCTTGAAACAGAAATATATTTCCCCAAGCCCCAGCCAGATCCCAATACTGAAAATGAATTTCTAACCCTGCAGCAAAGTTGGGAATCCTTCACTCCCTGCCGCAAACAACCCTTGCACGTACGGTTTTTCTTACTGCCTGCACCCAGCTGGACATGAGGCTACTCTAGATGAGGGATTTTTAATGTCATCTGCATCGTTTTAGCCTGTTCTGAAGGCAAATCTGCCATAGCAGGGGAGGCTGAATCCAGAAAATGATTTGCCCAAGGCTAATCCTTATGCAATATGCAGAAACTGAGGCCGAGCAGAGAACAATTCAAGTGAAGCTGAATTTCTAACTTGTTATTCCTGCTGCCGCCTTGCGAAGGTTTTGCAAAACCAGGGGGATTTTTCATATAAACAGCACCAGCTCCTTACAAAGCGCCAAATTCCCATCTCTAGCAAATCAGGGGAATTTCTCTGAATTGAGTGACGCTCTCCTGATTTACTATCCTAATTTTGGAGCTATTATTATAGTCTGTGTGTCTGCACCCGCCTCCCTCAGCCACGCTGACAACTCCAGACGTAACCCAGCCTTTCAGAGAACTAGACGAGCTGATGCTCTGCACCCACTTGTCTGTTTAACATGGATTTAACCAGCTGATGTCTTCACATTGTTATAATAATTAAAAAAATAAGTCTCTTCTGGAATATTTCTCTTATCCACATGGACTTTATAGTCATCCAAATTGTAAACCTTACTCCACCTGTGTGTGGCCCTGGGAAAGTCACTTGGCGCGAGGACACCCCAGGGACCAGGCGATCTGGTGTCCAGGTCCCTTCAGGAAGCAGACGAGCTCCCTTGGCTTTACTGCCTTTATTCCCAAAGGCTGTTCAGACCTTGTACTCATGGGCTTGCAGCCAGCCTGCACCGTACAAACAAAAAGCAAAAATGTGCTTTTTTCCCCTTTGTTCCCCCCACTGTGTCCTGCTGGCGGTGGGTTTGGGGGATGCTCCATGATGTGGTGCTGTGGGGGCATGGATGAAACCCCCAGGGCAGGGTGTCCCCAGGACTGGCCTCAACCAGAACAGCAAAACTGAAGCCCCAGAGTCACACTGCAAAGCATGACCCACGCCCGGCCTCACGCTGCATCACTTGGGACAGGCACCAGCGCTTCCCCGTGCTGCCGTAAGCCAAGCTGCCCCCTCCAGAGAGGACAGACCCTGTCCCACCACCTTCACACATCTTGCACAGCCTTAGACGACGGCATCTCCCCATGGTGTCCGTCCTGAGGAACCCATGCTACCTCCTGCAAGGCCAGAGGGGCTCTGGGGGAAGGGGAGGACAACAGCAGCCGTGCCAGGAGGAAGAGCCGAGCTGGACCAAGGCTTGGCCGTGGTGCTGAGCAGAGCCGGCTCTGACAGGGCAGGGCGCTGAGCCCCCACCTCCATCCCAGCCGAGGCACCCCAGCCATAGGGGATGACATAACTGGGCCCCTGTCATGTGAGGAGCTGTGAAAGCTGTAAGCAAGTTCCCAGGGCTGAGTCACCCTCCAGGGAAAGCACCCGACCTCCCACCACTGCCTGTGTCAGAGGACCGTGCTCCCGGCCCCGCCAGCACCCACACCTCAGTGCGTGGTGGCAAGAGGAGGGGACACCGAGGGACACCAGTGACCCCGATGTGGTGGCACAGCATCTAAAAATGAAGGCAGCTGGGGAACAAAGTGACCTGGACCTGCAGAGCAGACTTTGCTTTTCCAGAGCAGATGCTGCTGGCGGATCCCAAAATATCATGGTGCGATAGGTCGGAGCGGCTCCCCCCACCTGGGCTTTGCAGGACCTGGGCTGGGCTCCTGGTCCCTGGGAAGGCACATCATGGCCAAAGGGAAAACAGCAAACATTGCTTGGCTGCAAAGTTAATGTTAAATACATTCTCCCTCTGTATTTCTCCAAGGTGGTTTTCATAATAAAATATCTGATTATTTTAAAAATAACTCCTTTGGGTATCACTCTGAATTCTCATTTGATAGAGATCACTGAGTTGCAACATCTTTGCCTCCAAAGATGCTCCACCATTCTGGATGGCCGGTCTTGAGAGGAGCTGGTTCATTGAAAATAAAAGTCATTTAGCTCAACTGAAACACGGTAAAGAACTTCAGTTCTTGAGGGCTTTGGAGCTCGTCAAGATGATTGTGAATATTTCATGGCAGGCTGCTGCTCGCTCCAGGAGAGCTAATGGACCCACCGCCAGGCTGGTGCAGGGCGAGCATCGGTCCTGGGCAGGTGCCTCCTTCGGGCTGCTCCAGACACTCTGGTTAAAAGGCTCTCAAAGCCACTTTATTTCACTTACACAAACAAAAAGGACAGGACAAGCCAAATTAGCAAATGGAAAAGAACTCAACAGCCTCCTTCCGGCCAGGCACAAGTGCTTTCAGCTCTGGAAAGAAAACCCGTTCTCTCACAAGCCTGTGCATCACCCATGGATAAAGCCCCCCCATCCCTCCTCGGGGCTCCAGGTGTCAGCTGAGCCCCCACGTCCCCGCAGGCTGGCTACGGGCCACCACCTCCATGCCGAGGGGACCCAGCCTTGTGCTTCCGTCCTTCCAGCCCTCCTGCTCCAAGGGGACCAAAAAGTAGACTTGCTTCAGGGCTCCAAAAGTGCATTTATCTGAGACACCAACTGAACGCCTGCTTTGCCAAGCCGGGTGTGCTCCTGTGACCCCGAGATGGAGGAGAGGTGATGAACATCTCATTTTCTCTCCGATGATTCATTTTCCCCAGGTCTGAACCAGCCCGTGCCCATCTGCCCAAGGCAGCAGCCCTCCCTTCCAGCTGCAGGGGGGTGATGCTCACCACGAAGCAAGGAACTAGGGCTGAAAGTTGAAACGTTCGGGTTGTTCAGCTTAGGGAGGACAAGACTAAGAGGAGATTGGAGAAACCTCCAGTGGAGATGGCCAGTACCTGTAAGCAGATTGCCTGTGCCTTGGGGGAGAAGTTAGGTGACCTCAGGGTCCCCTCTGCACTGCCACGATGGGCCACAACTTCCAGCCACCAGTCCTGGGACTGGTTCCCCATGCAGGTGACAACCAGGGTGACAGCATCTCCCATCACACACAAATGGGACAGGCAGACCCATAAAGGCTATCTTTAGACCCTGTGGGTCTCATCCCATGTGTCTGTTGCTGGGTGGGGGCCATGAGCTGCTGAAGGTCAGATGTGAGGCGTGGAGCGGGGTGGGATGTTCCCATCACCCCAGACATTCGTTCCTCCCTGGGGAGCAGCAGGACTGCAAACAAGCCAGGAGGAAAAGTGGTCTGAGAGGATGATTTGCCTCTTCTCTTCCCCCCACATGGAGATGCTGCAGGGAGAAGATGCAGCCGGGGGGGATGCTCAGGCTGGGGAGCGCCTTCCCCACGGCTTGGTGGCATGGGCATGACGGCAGCTGGGCCAGGACGCCACGGTGGGCACAGCGGCACAGTGGCAGCTTCAGCCATGGGATGGCACTGTGTGGCACAGCACAAAGCACCCAGCCCACCGGGCCAGATCCTGGGCTGGGCCAAGGTTTGGGCCATGCCATCCCCATGGCCGTGCCAGATCATGAGCCGTGCCAAATCATGGGGCATGCCAAACCAGGGGCTGTGCCAGCTTGCGAGCGTGCCAAATCATGAGCTGTGCCAAACCGTGGGCCACACCAGGTCATGAGCTGTGCCAAATTGTGGATCGTGCAGACTGGGAGCTATATCAAATCGCATACCGTGACAGCGAGCTCTGGCTTGGTCCCCAACCTTGCTGTAAGCCCCTGGCTGCCCTCACCCTCTGGCCAAGACCACTGTGTTTCCAGCCCCCTTCCCTGTGGGGTCTCTCCTGGAAATGGCTGTGCCACGTTGGAAAATTCCTAGTAGAACAAACCAAGATTCGGTTCACCTTCTCAAATGGTTGGGAGGAAATTCATTGCTTTATTGCCACTGCCCAGCTGCCGGGAGGGGCTGGAGCTGCCCCATCATGGTGACACTGACCTGGACCTGCAAGCACGTCCCCAGCAGCTCTGGGCTCGCTGTTCTTGCCGGTGACGTGGGCAGGTGACAGCCGCAGGGCTGCAGGTGACACAGGGAGGACATGAGGTGACATGCCCAAGGCTACCTGGGCAGGCAGTGTCAGGGCCCAGTCTGCCCTGCCCTGGGATCCAGGCATGCTCGGACCCCACAGCCCCCTCCCCTTGATCCATGGGGAACGTCACCGACTCGCAGCTCCTCTTTGCTGTCATTTCTCTGCCATATTTACTATTTCTTCATCTCCCACTCCCTCTTTTGGGAAGAGACAGACTTCCCCGTTTCCATGGAAACCCTCCCCCTCTCCCCTCACTTCTTCAAAGAGGTTTTCATTCCCTTCTTTCAAAAATATCTATTTTTAGCCCCGGCTTCCCCTTCTCCCCCTCCCCACCCTTCGCTCTCAGCTTACGCTTTCTCAGACGAGCAGCACCCACCGGGGCTGCTGCCACCACCGAGCACCCAGAGGACCCACGGCCCCACCGTGTGGCTGGTGACTCAGCCAGGGCAAGAGCAGCTTCAGTCCCCGCTCAGGTCCGTGGTCCAGGTCCTGGAGGTTCCCTTAATTTGTCCTTAATTCTTCTGGGGTTGTGGAAATGTTGGTGTACAAAGGAAATGCTTCTGTTCTGCAGGAAGGTCCTGGGAGCATCCAAAATACCCACCACTCTGCGGGCTGGGTCCTCGGGAACGACCGCCCTTGCAGGACCCTCTGTGATTCCATGACCCCGTGAAGCCGGGGGGACATTCCCTTTCCTGCAGACACAGAGGGGACAGAGCCCCACGTAGACCCAGGCAGCCCTGGCCTGAAGCTGAGGAGCTCTGTGCACATTGACTCCTGTTCGGCCCTGTGCTGGGACGAAGGCAGGTTGCCCAAATGGAGCTGAGAAAGCCACAGGTGGCGGCGGTCACCGCCTGGGACAGACAAGGAAAGCACGGTCCCCTCTGTCACCCTCTGCTTTGCAAAGCCAAGCATCTGCCACCCCTGTAACACCATTCATTGGTCGGTGTCTTCGTCCCATCTCCACTCGTTAATGCACGTCTCGTTCGCGCTGATGGATAAATCAAGAGGCGAATCACACGCTGCATCCTGGAAGAGCAGGAGATGCAGCCTGCTTCCACCCCTCACAAATACTGGCAGGGCAGAAACAGCCTAAATCCTCGGTATTGGTGCTGCCTGTGAACGAGTGCAGTGAGGTCCTAAAACTGAAGCCCTGGTAGAAGAAATTCAAAAGCACATCGATAAAATGAGTGGTCGCAATGGCCAGGGGCAGGTGGTGTTAAGTAAAGGAAATTTCCATGGGGGAAGCAATAATCTTAGCTGTCCCATGGGTAAATACGACAGCAGAGGGATGGCCAACGACCCTTGCGGAAGGATGTCATGCCTCACTGGCTGGAATAGAAAGGAAGATCATTTCGGGTACTAACCTCTGTTTGAAAGATACGTAGCAAAGTATCTAATATGAGACCTCCTTAGCAAGGCGTGGTCTGGGGAGAGAGGAAATACCCAGCAGGAGCCTGACTCCAAGCTGGAAGAGCCTCTCTGCAGCTTCCTGGAAAAGCCACGGTTGGAAGAGCTGGATGCTCTGGCTTGGAAAGAGGGGTAGGACACAGGTCATTAAAATCCTGCCTGGTGGTGAGCTGGTGAGTAGGGAATGATGAATCAATATCTCTTCATAGCGCAAGAAGGAAATGGCACCTAAGGAAATTCCCAAGCAGCAGATTTCAAGGCAGCGAGTGAAGGATTTATTGCACACGTTGCATCGGCGCGCAGAGCCGCGCTGCTGGAGGCTGCCGTAGCCACGCAGTCCCTGCGTGGGGATGCCCACGCTCGGGGAAGGAGATGAGCCAAACATCAGCTAAAAGGACAGCAGAAACCAGCCCTTCAGCAGCCAGGCTCCTCCAGACCCTTATTTTAAGATGAATTTGTACATCACAAACCCAGGCAGCTCAAGTTCTTCTTCCATGTGTGGCTCCAAATCCTCTTCACTGTGTTACTGCCATGGTGGCATTTACCTGCTGCTGTTTACAACCTCCCGGAGATGAAGCACGAGAAGCATCTTGTCACACCGTGCCTCCCCCAGGCTGACCTGCCCCCGCAGCCTCTGCGCTCCTCCCAGCTCCCCCCTCCAAAAGCCAACAAGTCGCTAAGTAAAACCTGACTTGGGGGAGACGAGCTGTTGGCACTGACCACAACCAGTCCCTCTGCAGCTCTCTGGTGCAATGTCTTCTCCATGCCTTTATCACCCCAGGTATGGGCTGGAAACCCTGCAAAACCCCTGGGGGCTGGGAGTGCACCTCAAATCAAGGTTCACCCCTGGGTCCCAGTGATGGCTTGGGTATGGGAACATCGCCCTCCGCTCAGCAGTGGTGCCGTGGAAGGTGTCTCCTGCTGCTCTTCCAGCAAACCTGTGCCAGGTGACGTGTGCCAGAGATGGCCCCTGTGCCCGTCCTTCCTCCAGGGCTGACGATATTCATGCCCGCCATCTGCATCTCAGACTTTGCGGCATCCTGTTTTTCACAGGATGCTTAAGCACGCCCCAGTTAACCGCGTGCCAACCGAAACCTGCAGCCAGAGGCAGCACAGCGCTGGTGGGACCCGATACTGAAACCAAGGCCATGGCAGAGAGAGAAGCACCAAGAGCTGCTAAAACCACTGCTCTGGCTCTGACCATCCCTGAACCACAGGGGCTCCCTCCTCCCAGCCTTGAATCTGGCCCTGCCACCAACACTGGCCGGCTTCTAGTTTGGTCCCATCCAGTCCAGCCTCTCTGAGATAATTTGGAAATAATTGAGCTGAAGCTGATTTTGCTCATCATGGGTCGTCCACCACCCAGCTCATCCTCCTCCGCAGACCTGATGCTTACAGCAAACCTAGAGAGCAAAGAGAGACAAAACCACACAAAGCCACAGCCCCAGAACTCAACACTGCTTTTCTAGGAACCTGTTTGACCCTATCAGCCTTCTTGAGGCCAACAGTGCCAAACCGTATGTTTTGTAAAATTCAAGAATTCCACGTTGTCCGTCATTGCTGAGTTCCCCCAGTTTGATCCTGCCTGGGGTGGCTGTTGGCTGCTGCTCTGCTCCCAGTCCTGAGCCCCCCGACTCAGCACCTGCAGCCTTTTACACAATTTCCCCCTGGATTTCAGTCCTAGGAACTGGATTTGCAAAAATACCCAAGTCACTTGGGGTAATTGTGCTCCTGGCTCAGCAACTGCTAAAATAAAACCCCTCTTGAAGGAGCCCGGGCCCTCCAGCCATGGGGCACAGCACAGCAGCGCTTATATTTGCACTTCAAGCCATTTTAGCACCAACTCTAATAATTTATCACTTAGGGGTCCCCTTCAAGTGATTCCTGTCCTGAACCAGACCCAGCCTTCCCTGCACTTCCCTGAGCTCAGGTGGCTCATCCCAAATCTCAGCTGGGGTTTGGGCTGAGCCAAGGCTTCGCTCGCTTCACCATCTCTAGCTGTTTGTCCCAAACCAGGAATGTGAATCTTGCTTTTTAAATTAAATCTGAAAATACCAGAAAGAGTTAATTTAAAAGCAAAAGGAACCAGAGAAGTCCCCAGTTTTCAGCTGCTCTTGGAAGTCCTCTCCTCGTAGGTTGTGGGAGTGCAGGACTGAGACCAGTCACAGCTGCCACCGATTAAACGTGGCTTGTAAAACCCTAACTTCTTTCTCCATTCTCACTATTCAATATTTTTCAGACAACCGGTAGCCTAAGAAAAAGCTCTGAGATTATTTGGCCACGTTCGCTTTTGGGTGAAGCTCAAAGACATGGTACGAAGCCAAGAGCAAGGTTTTCAAGCGAGCTTCGAACCTCATTTCACAAGATTCCCCCGCCGTGACAGGACGAGCGGGTCAGACGCGGAGCGGGCACCTCTGCTCGCGTTTGCTTTGCCAAAGCGTCGCCAGTGACGTCCCTTTTTGTGACACATTATCAAAATTTCTTCAGTCCATAAAGAGAGCACAGCTCTCCAGGCGGCTGGTTGGGACGCTGGAAGTGTGCGGGTTTTACCCCAAGGTTTTATTTCTCCAAAGAATTAAATTTTACTCCTGAGAATTGCATTAAGTTGCAGATAATTTCATCCTGAAAAATTAGTTCATCCAGAGGATGCACCTCAAACCTCATCCTCGCATCACCCTTTGCATCCCCAACATCTCCCTCCCACCCCGTTGCCGTTTCAAACCACCACGTGCTGCGTGTTTCAGCCATTTTATTGAACTTTGAGTATGAAATAACAGTTTCAAGTTCTAATGAAAAAAAAAAAAACATTAAAAAAATAAATTCAACATCAGGTAAAAAAATCACGCAACGACAACAAAAAAATATCACTTTTTTTACCGGTAACTGAACACAAGGCCCACACCGCGGTGGAGGTCGCCAGGACGATGGGAGGCAGCGGCTTGTTTTAGCATCAGACCGGTATCAAAAGGACAAGTTTAAACAATTGCAACACAGGTCACCGGCAAAACCAGAGTCCTCAGCGAACCCAGAGTAACAAGGCTGCGCTTGACACCTCCAGGCCAAAATTGCATCGTTCCCATGGCACCTTATTAGTCAGGATTTAGCCGCCTTGCAGGGAAGGCTTTAGTTTTCAGTCTGATACACTGAATTCCACAAGGCAATATTTCACTGTTCAACTCTACCCCTCGTGTGGTCCAGTTGAGACAGTCAGGGAAACTTTTCAGCGTTACCGAGCTGCGCACGCGAACGAGGGGAAGCAAAGCCAAAATTCTATCCAGCCGTCTCAGTCCCAGGAAGATACCGTGGAAGTAAGTTGCATAGTAGAGGATGGGAAATTAAGAAACACGAGCTGCTCCCGTGCTGGAGGCCGGTGGTCGATGCAATGTCCCCCATTTGCAATGTTTTGGGACCTCAGGTGATGAATTAAGAGCCCATTCTCCTTAAAAAATGCTAAAATCAGCCGTGGGAATGTCTCACCTTCAGCAATGAAGGCGATTTTCCTGCAAGACCTGAACAATTTGAATAATGAAGCGCGATGTCCGATATACTAATGGCAGCACAAGGGACATGGCAGTAAACACATCGTTTTGCCTTAAAACTGCCCTATTTCAGGCACTGGCTTACAATTTCCTGGCTACGTTTCCCCTTAATACCATTTGACTTGCAAGTCCAGCTGTATCGATGACTTCTGTATTGCCAGATAAATTGTCCTGCCCCGAAATCATCCTCGGGAATTGGAGCAATGCATTGAAATCACGGCGTCAGTGGCCTGGCCCTGCAACGGTCAGAGAGATGGTGTATTACGGGGAACACCAGAGGGTGACGGCAGTATCTCAGGCCGTTCGTTTTAAAGCTGCACTGATGATGTCATCTTGGGCAAGGCAGAAAAAACGTGAAAAAGAAACATAATTTACCTGTAGCAGAGGCTGGTGGATTAAAATATGGGGATTACAGAGCTGGGTAACTTAATTCAGGCAGGGCTGCTACTTGGCTTTAGTCTCAGCTCAAGGGACAGCTTTCTCGCTGACTCTGCAATGGAAAGACAAAAGAGTGGGGAGCATGCCTGCTCCCAAAGCTTTTTAGGGGAGAAAAATGCTATCCCATGAATTCCTTCATTTTAAAAGGATTCAGTAGCAGTCACAGCACTTGAACATCTGTCTCAGAAAACGTCCAAGTGTGTGTGCAGTTAAAGCCTTCTGCGCCCTCGGTGGTGCTCAAAGGCTGGTTTCTGAGACATTAATATTGCAAGTTTTTTCGCCAGCACCTGTGCAAAGAGGCTGGAGGCCAGGATAGGGCCGCAGTAATCCTGGCTTTTCCCCCCAATCTAGCGGGGCAAGCAAAGCAGCCCGTTGTGTGTTGTCTCTGAAAGCCCTCTCCAGCCACGCTGCTAAGCCCCATCCCATCTGCTGTGCTCACTGAGCCTTCGTTAGCGCCCTTAAACACTTTATGAGATATTTTGCTTTCTATTGTTGCCACCTTCTTAAAACATCTTAAAACTTGTTCTTAAAACAAGTGGCTTTATGTGATTCTCTACCGGCCCAACTCCCCTGATCTGGTTTTCCTGCCTATCCACCGGGACAGACCCAACGACAGAGCTGTCATCACTTTAACAGCACCCTAAAATTAAAAGGGGGAAGGGATGGCGTACAGCATTTGCCGGAGGCGGCAGCTGTGCTGGGCGCAGAGGAGAAACGTCTATGTGTTCAGCATCTAAAGAGCACGTCTAATGCACGGCATCTCAGGGATGCTCTCGGCATCTCAGAGCACGGCTTTGAAGGGCTATGAATAAAGATGAGCAGCCTGCGTTCGGATGATTATGGGAATCAATGCACGCTATTTTTTGGATCTTCTCTTGATGTCAACCACCATTAAATTGCTCCCTTTTTTGTTTTTTTTTTAATCGACTGGATACATTTTTAATTTGTCTTCCCTTGCCAAATCCAGCCCTCCGCTCCAAATGACATCTCAACATGGCTGTCCTGATACGATGGTTATCTTTAAAACGCACAAGGCTAGAGTCAGAGTCGTGGCAACACAGGTTAATATACCGGACTGACAGTTAAAGACTATCAAACTCTCGATTATTTTGAAACAGCACATTAACAATTAGCTGGCTCAGCGACCAAGCAAAAGAAACCCAACAGCATGGAGCAACGTCGGCAACGCCAGTATGTACAAAGCGAGAAGAGGTTGGAACTTGGCAAGCTTGTCATCGGCGTGAGATGCCCAAGGGGTGGGTTCAGCGCTGGAGGGGAGGAGCGGAGCGCCCGGCGGCCACGGGCCACGGGAACGGGGCGCTCCTGCTGCCAGGAGGGGGACCACTGGGACCCACCGACCCAGGCGGGCCAAGGGATGTGGGGCTTTCCCATCACTTTGCTTGTCAAAACACGCACTTTGAACAGTAACAGAGAGACGCTTTAACAAAGTGGCTGTTGAAAACAGAGGAGGTATAATTATGTTACATATACACATGCCATAAAAAAGCTCTCCGTAACACCGGTGAAAAATAAAAATAACTTTAGTACTGATACATTCTATCCCCCATTTTAAGGGCTACTAGATCATGTTCCAAAAGAAACTAAATTTAACACCTTTGGGACCAGGGCTTCCCAAGATCCAGGTCTGTGTTGCAATCCAGAAGATCAATTCTCCTGTTAATGTGCCGTTACCCCTTCAGACAACCCAGGGCTGTCTGCAGGGCTGTGGGAAGCTGCTGGATCAGACCTTCCGTGGGTGCTTGGGCTGGCTGCAGCCCAAACCCACCGGCATGGTAGAAAAGTGCTTTCTGGGTCAGTCCCTCAAGATTTCAGAGCTGCTAAAGCTTTTGTTCAATCTCCTTTGCAGCCTCAGGGGCATTCTGCGAACCCATCGTGCTGAAGGGAAGGCTGCAAACAAATATATTTTGCAGCTCCTTAGTGGTTTTGGAGGTGAGATCTTCCAAAAAAGCCCGGTCCCATGTGCCGAGCCTGCCAGCAGCAATGGGGAAGAGACCACTGCTGAGTTATTTGGGGTTCCTAGTGATGGAAAGAGGCTCAGCCTTCACTCCACAAACACTGGGGACTTTTTATGGTCTTTTTAAGGGGTCTCTTAAAGTTCTTTTTAAGGTCTCAGACTTTTTATGGTCTGAGCATTAATTAATTCTGGTGCTGGGGAGCTGTGGGATGAGACAGCCTGGGTGGGGGCACAGCTCCCCTCTGCAGCAGACAGGGGATGGATGCCTGGGAGGTGGGTTATGGCTGTGCCAGCAAGACACAGTTGTCCATGAGGCAAATAAAGCTCTGCCAGCCCATCCTCTGACTGCCCCGGCTGCGGCAGCGCTGCAGTTACTGCCCGATCCCCGGGGATTTGCTGGCAGAGCAATTTGCTGGAGGATCCCATGGAGGAGCTCCCTCTCCCTACCCCCCCGCGGGCTGGCCTCAGGGCAGGGCATGGCCAAACACGAAGTTAATGAGAGCCACCGCTCCCATTAGCTCCAATTTGTGCAGGTGGCTTTCACACCGGATTGATTTCACACCGCTGGGTGCTTCACCTCTGTGATTCCCCAGCATCAGTCAAGCTTTGGCACCCCCAGCTCATCCCTGTGGGCTTGGGGACCTGCTCCTCGTGCTCTTCCAGCAGCCCTGGTGCCCAACCCACCTCCCTCTGCACCTCATGCTGCAAAAGCCGCCATAAAACCCAGTGCCAGCAGCACCAGCCCTTTCTAATTCATTTATTCACAGCTCCAGTGGCCACAGGGTTTCCACCATGCTGGGAATAAATGTAAACAAGCGCACGGAGCAACGTCCCACTAAAGGCCAGATCCATATTTGCTCTTCATTCCCCACGATAAGCAAGGTAGTTTTGACTAAAACTGCTGGCCTTTTCACTTTTGTTTCTTCTCTCGACATCTGAGCCCATTCTCCCCAGCCTGTACCTATGCAGAGCCCCAGAGACTTCTGTCTTTGGGACCCTCAAGCCCTGCTCCCTTGAAAAAGGTCTCCATCACCAACAATGCGTATGCCATGACAGGAGGAGGAATTCAAGCCGAGAAATTATTCGTGTTTAAAAACCAAACAAAATAAACGTGACCTCACCAAAGTCAACGTATTCCTTTAAGAACCATTAAGGTTCTTGATTCCCCCACCATTAAGGGAATGTCTCAATCCTAATTTCAGCTGAAGTTCGCACGCGGGGTTTAGACAGCCAGAAAGGAGAACGTCTTCTGCTGAACTACAGACGGGTCCGGAGCAATCCTAGCCCCGAACGATGGCTCAGAAACCCACGTGGGTCTCATTCATCTTCAAAGCTCTTCCGCAAGGAGAGACGCGTGGTGCAGTCAGCTGGTTGCTTTGCCACGAATATGCCCCCGACTTTTCCCATTTCAGAGCCTTTCTTGCAAGTAGGGTGTTTATTTTTAAGTGCATCCTCACTTGGGTTGTGCCTCGAAGCATCCCACATGTGTCTCCTGTGGATGTTCCCCATCTCCTGCCCATGATCCGGAGTGAAATGCAGGTCAATGGCTCTGCTCAGTGAAGGATCCAGATTTTGGTGCTGCCCTCCAGGCAGAGCGGTCCTTGCTCCACTGTCCAGGTACCCAGCGGGGACCTCAAGGCTTGTCCTTGGACACAGACCCAAAGCAATCAGCAGCATGGAGTCAAGAGTCTGCTTCACATGCCTAACGATTTCATCTCCCGCTACCTCCCCTTGAGCATCTTCTGCTGCAGGGCAAGCTCCAGCTCGCTTTGGTTGGTCCGGTCCAAATTAACACTCCCCGAACCATCCCCAGGGAACCACTGCAGCGCAGACGCAGAGGTTCCTGTGCTCGCCTGGGTCCCACCAACACTATTTCCACCCAGAGATCCAATGCTGTTGCGAGTATTGCCTTGCTCCTCCGACGGAGCATGTGCCGGGTGGGTTTTAGTCTCAAAGCTGGGACGGAGGCAGCGTGCTGAGGTGGCCGGGGCTGGGGCGAGAGGGGGAAGCCAGAAGCAGGAGAGACCACAAACCCCTTTGCCGTTTGCATTTATCCCTTCGCAGACCGTTTATCCCATTGCACTGGGCATTTACCCGTACAGGCCTCGGGAATGCAGTGAGGTTACGGAGACCCCAGCTTTAACAGCTTCGCAGCCCAGTGCAGGCAACCCACAGCTCTTAACCTGCCACAGAAAACAAAGCCCAGCTTGCAGAATGAAGCAGCGACGGGCAGAGGAGCGATGGGCTTCCTGTTTGTTATAGTATTAGCAACACGATGCTATGATATTCCCTCAGGATGGGAGTACCGTGAAACAGCAGAGAAGGGTGCATGGGCTCTCACGAAACGAAGCAGGGGCAAAACCAGCCGGGACTGGGATTTATACCTTTTCCATCCCTGGAAATTCAATTTTACTTTAGTTTTTCATGGAGTGATCCTGAAAGCAAGGCACAACTTGTTGACTGCGTGACACTGTTTTCCTCAGCATCAGTGGAGATGTTACTTCCTTAATAAGGACTTAAAATAAATCACAGCCTTTAGTACAGCACATACCTACTTGTTAAGAGCATTTACAGGAAAGTTGGAAAAATGGAACAGAACTTATTCGTGTCCCAGCGCTGAAAACAGCCCGTGTCCTTCGACAGGGACCAGTGAGCGCAGCCGGATTTCCCCACCTCCCTCCCACCCCGAGTAAAACACTTGGACTGCTTATTAGTAGCTCTGGTTAACGTTTCTTTTCTGGTTGCTTAATCTTTCAAGAGATATTTTTTTAAACTTAAAAAAAAAGACTGAAATAATGTCCAAATGATTTCCACCTCCCCTCCTCCTTTTTCCTGGCTTTGTTCAGTCCCGTTATATTGCACATGATTTGAAGATGATCTTCTGGCTGCAGAGATGTTCCCTTCTACATAATGCACTTGTTAGAAAACACAGATAACGTGGCAAATAATATTTCATATGTATATATGAAATATGAAATGGGTTTAATGGGGGAGGACAGACCCTCCGTCGGTCGGCTCCACAGCAGCATCAGTCGTCGTGTCCGTGATGTTTGCCATTTCCTTGGAGACGTTTTATTTCTCAACACAGTCCTGAAGGCCTTAATTTCGAAACTTCTTCTGTTATCTGTTGGGCAGAGCAAAGAACTGCTTTTATGCACCGGCTGGTTTGGAAATAAGCAACAGGATATTGGGGGCTTTTTTTGAGGCAAAGTAGCGTAAATGCTGCACATTGGTCCCCTCTGACAACTTCACATCCCCCTTCCCCACAAAGAAAAAAGTGAAAATTTACTAATTAAAATTGTTTAACAGACTAAATGCAACCGAGTCTAAAGCGAGCTAAAGATAGAAAAAAGAGTCATTAAATATATTCCGGTTATTAACTATTAGCTCACATAACGGCAATCTCCAAATCCAATCTAGGATAATTAGCACAAACTGGGGTTTCCTCATCATGTTTTTATCTTAATCAAGCTGGGTTTGTTCCGACCCGATATGATTCACACAATATTAAGCAATTGCTTGATCTTATAAATCCGATACAGGGGACAGCAGGAGCCGGGGCTGACCTGGTGCCCGGTGCTCGGACCACGGAGTCGTTCCCACTGAGCTCAAACCCGAGACCTTGTTTTGACGCAGGGATGGAGATGGCTAGCAAAGGGCAAAAAGAAATCCCCCCACCTCTGCAGTGCCAGAGCTGCCGAGCCCCTGGAGTGCATAAAAGCAGCTGGTATTGCATCGGCTTCGACGCCTAATAACCCCACAGCACGGAGGGACTCACCCTGCGTTCTATTTTAATAGTGAGATGCTCCCTTCCGTCTTTAAGGCACTGAAACTCTTAGGAACTTCCTGCGACTCCTTACATCCCGCCCGTTTTCAGGAATCATACGTTTTGCCTTTGGTTCGTACCGCAGCAACCGGAGCATCCCTCCTCCTGCCGCGCCGCGCCCCGGGCTCTGCGCCCGCCTGCAGAGGGGGCACGGCCAAATTTCCTGAGGGTTTAAGCCCTGCGTAAGTCGGTGGGAGTCACATGCTCAAATTCTGGCCCTTTCGTGGTGATTTTTCAAGTGGGAATTAGTAAAGCTTCCTATAGTGAGGCTCATTAACTATATTAGAACCAGTGTGTGGTGCAAACTAATGAGATGAGCACTAGCACCAATCATACCACATGAGCCCGGTGCTTCATTAGCAGCCGGTGCTGAGACAAGGTAGGAAGGATCTGTCTGCCCAGTTCAGAGCCCAGCCTAACGCACCAGGATCTATCCCCACTCATCCCCCAAAATGCACCTATTTTCCCCAAAGGGAGAGTCACAATGGAGAAATGCCAGACGGGAGAGGATCCACGCACCGAGGAGGGTGAGACCTGCTCTCCGGACGTTGCAGGGATGATGATGTCGCAGGGATGATGTTGCAGGGATGCTGAAGGGAGGCAGAGAAAGGAGAGAGGTGGGATTTCCCACGAGAAGCAAAGATCCCCTTGCAAGGCAGCGCGGCACTCGGGGAAAATAAGCTACCAGAGGAGCTTAGTGCTCCTTGCAAGGGTCTCAGACCAGCCAGTTATTCAAGCACCGGCTTATCTTGAAGTGCCAGAAGGACTATTCATGGGCTTAAAGCTAACTGGGGTTTATGCTTTATTGGACTGGGCTTGCTGGGGGGGGATTACACCCCCCTCCCACCTGCCGGCAGGGAAGGGCTTCTGCTTTTTTTGCAAAGCAATGGTCAAACTGCCAGGATCCTCGAGCGTTGCTGGAGTACTACACAAATAAAGCCCCAATAGCACCTTCAGCCTGGCACGGCCTGGTTTGGCGAGAAGGGGATGGCAGAGTTGGGGCTCTGCAGATTAACTGGTAAATAACAGTTTTCTCAAACTGGGCAAATAATCCAGTGCTTTGGGGTTCCCTGCTGCCTTTTCAGGCTGTATCCTTGCCCTTGTAGAGAGAAACCCCAAACCCTCAGCCTAACGATGATGTTATTTCACCGAATCCAGCAAGAACAGCAGTGCAAGTGAAAAGTCAGGCGCATTCATGAGATACTGCTGCTCCGGCTCCTGAAGGGATCCAGATGTATTCCCATCATATGGGGGTGATGAAATCCTCTCCACTCCAAGAGAAACAGAGGATATTAAACAGCAGCCACAAAAAGTAGATGTTTTTAAATTGGCCAAGCCAAGTAACTTGTATCCCAGCATTTGGAGCTGGTGAGCAGCTCGTGATACTACAAGTATTGAGTATCTCTTGAGCACTGGACCTGGTGAAAATAGAGGACCGGAAAATAGCTCCAGTCGGGCCAATTTTTTAAGGGATAAACAAAGTGACCTGCAAAATGATGGGTCTGGCCATTGTCGCTGATCCCAAACAATATGCTGGAATGGCTGAGACTCTTAGTACAGAATTAAAGAGGAAGATATAATTGATGCCAATCAACGCAGGGTTAGGGAAAACAGATCTTATCATATTACCTTGCTATCTTTTCTTACTGAGGTCCTCATTTAGCAGATAAAGGTAAATGCTTGCGTAATGCTCTCCTCTAAAGGCGCTGCATGACAGCTTGGTTAAGAAAACGCAGTAACAAAGCCAGTTCCCAGGAGATACCACAAGCCAGAAAACCAGCTGAACCCAGGTCGCGTTCACTGGCTGGCGCCTCCTTGTGCATGCTTTGCTTTCTCAGAACATTTTGCAACCAGGATGGGAGAGACCTTGCTGAAAGGTGTCCAGCCCCAGGAGAGAATAGACCAGGCTTGTTTCAGATGCAGCAGAAAGAGTCCCTCTTTTAACTCAGAGGTTTCTGAAGTGCAGAGTATAATTCAGGCACCTGCAGGTTAGAGCACAAGCGGCAGGTGCCGGCATCCACCGACACACACAGAGAGGTAGGAAAGCCCTCTATCCTGCAATGCTACACCCAGCTCACAGCAAACTCATTTCACATCCCTCCTGCAAGCTCAGATTTGCAGCAGGCAGGTTCATTTTAAGCCCAAACTTCTTATGTCTCATTTCTAACCTGCCGCAACAGTTTGAGGTTCAAATCGTTACCGAGCTGTGGTGGCAGCTCCAAGCAGAGACCAGCGAGGAGGGAGCAGTGGGATTTTGACTGTAAATGCACAGAGATTTCAAGAGAAACAGGCTGTAAGGATGGAAAAGCAAGTTCAAATATGCAGAGTGAAGAAACTGGAGGAGAGGAGGACGGTTATGGGAAGGGGAGCCGCAGGGCAGAGCTGGCATCCCTGGGGAAGCTGGATGAAACCCTGGGCTTCCCTCCAGCTCGGGGAAATAACTGCAGTTAATGGGGTATCGGGGGGAGGGTTTGGAGGCTCTGCAAGCTTCAAGCAAGCTGACAACAGAAAACCTTTGGAGGATTCTTTACTTCCTGTTCTGTGTTTCAAAACTGCCACTTGCTCCCAGCGTGTTTCACTGCGAACGATGACGCTGCTCAATGTCATTTACAGATGGGGAAACTGAGGCCCAGAGGAGCTGACCTGCCCAAAGGCACGCAGCAGGCCGACAGCAAACACCCGGCAAACGCCGCAGTGCCCCCAGCCCGCAGGCCCGGGGTGCAGGGATGCCCGCTGTCGGGGACCACCCCCATGCCAAACACCCCGCAGGCAGCACAGCATCACCTGCCACCCCGCGTTGCACTCAGCTCCTCTACTGCAGCCAACTCGAACGGCAAACACATCTCTCTGCAAATGCTAGAAACACTGGAAAGCACATGTTCATCCTGCTCCGTTGCAATCTTCGGCTTCCCCTGAGAGCAAGACCCAAGCACGGACCCTGCTGCCGGCAGCCCGCAGAGGCTGAGCCTGTGGTGCTTCTGCCGCCGATCGAACCACGACACAATCCCAAAGGATTTTCTGTATCTACCCATGATGGGGCTTCGGAGGGAGCAAGGCAAAGCGGCTGGTGCTGGTCAGCATCAAAATAAAACTGACGGCGCTCTGCATCCTTGCCAGCGAGAGCAGAGATAGCCACTCGCTAATCTAGCCGTGCGAGCCGCCCATCCAAACCAAGCCTTCCCACCCAGTGTGTGTTAAAAGATGCTAAAAATGAAGTGCAAGAACTGTAGAAAAGCAACAGACATGACAGAGCTTAAACACGCTCAGAAAAGCATCTGAATTACAAGTGTTAAGGAAATGAATCATTGCTAAACAAACCCAGAAGCGCGTGCTGCTGCCTGCACTGCTGAGCTGGGGTTCTTCGTATTAGTGTGCAGCGCGGTTGGGTAAAGACAGTTCCCATTATGAGCAGGGGAAGACCAGCGATCGGGAAGTATTTTAGCTACTCCCAACCCGAGTGACAAGCTGAACGAGATAGGAGACAGGTTTTAATTTAGTGGAGCATGTCCTGGTTCATAAGAAGGAGAAAACTGACGGTGCCCTGCGGGGAGGTTCATGCATGAAGGCTTCCCTGCCCTGCTGCAGAGCATCCTCAGCGCCGAGAATTCAGGCTCTGGCTGGTGATGAGACACAGGCGGACCCTGAAACTTGGGTATCTCATAAAGCAGCACCTTATTCATGGAAGGAAAAGCACGCAGGGGCTCACAGGGGGTTTTCTTTGAGCATTTTTGGCTGAGTTTTGCCAGCAGCGGGGATGAAAGGGCTCCAGCTACAAGGGCAGCGTGGGACCCTGCACACATCCCTCTCCTGCACAGAGGATGGTTCTCATGAGCAAAAAATGGGATTGGGTTTTGCTGGTGACAAAAAGCAGGAGCCCTGATGCCCTCCCAGCGCAAAGCAGCAAACAGCCGTGCCGTCAGGTGGGATGAATATCGCTTTGACGGAGACACCGTTACTCAACTTCTTGTTCAGGAGGCCAAGTTCAGGAGTAAAAGGTCTCGACTGTGTCTTGGACTCGACCACAGCAGAGCCAGGAGAGCTTCAGCTGGGGGGCAAGAGCCAGATGCTGTGGAGACGGGGCTGGGGCTGCTCTGCAGGGCTCCCCCCAGCAGCCAACGCGTCCCCCGCCGTGCGATGGCTCTGCCCTACAGCAGGGCTGTGCCCCCTCCTCACGCCAGTCCTACTTCTGCCCAAAGGAAACCCCCAGTCGCCACCCCCAAAACGAAGCCAAAACCCTCCCGCTGCCAGAGAAGCGATTCCCGGCCGGGATGAGGCACCTCAGGGCATCCACCCCAAAACACCCCCAAAATGTCCCCGTCAGAGCGGTGACAGTCCCGCGGCTGTTTCCAGGGAAACCTTCCTGCCGGAGGAGCGCATCGCTCCAGCGCTCCTGGCTGCCGGCGCTGGCCCTGGGCGAGGGCTCACGCCGCCCCGCACCCACGGTGCAGCACCCGTCGGGCCCACCCGCGCCCAGCGGGTGCTGCGTTAGTGCAGCAGCATCCCGTCCTTAACACACCCTCCTGCTGTACAACAGCCCCCAAAGTCGAGCCAAGCACCCCGTTCAGACTATGGGTGCAGACGAGCAGCACCAGCTCCGTAGCAGTGAAGGAGACAATTTATAGGATGTTGCCCTGCCCACAACATCCTACAACATCCAGAAAGTCCCTGTTTCCCCGCACCCCTTGCCCATACAGCTGCCTTTGCGCGAGGATGGCGGTGCTCTGAGCTCTCCTTCTTGGTACACGCAGCAATTGAGACCGAAGGGCAAAATGAATCACATTTAAATCCTATTTGTCTGTTTGCACTCGCAGGTTTGCAGCCTACCCAGAGATCACTTGCATTTAAAAATGGAAAAAAAAACCGGCCCTGCTTTCCATCAGGCTGCGATAGGAGCCTCCATGTGCTCTCACCAAGATATGCATATTTTAAAAGCTTGGCAGGAAGAGGGCTCCAAACTACACAATTAAACAGATTTCATGCAGAATGCTCTTCATACACACAAACCGCTGCAGGAGACCCTTTCCCTGTGCTACAGCTCTGCCAGGAGAGACCCCTCCGCTGCCGATGAGCTCTGGATGGCTCCTTCCCTTCTCCGGAGAAGCCACTTGTCTGCCCTTGAAGCCACTCGCCTGCCCTTTGCCTCCACTTAACTGTCCATAAACTGGGGATTACAAACAAAAAAACATCTTATTTTGTCGAGTGATGGAGCAGGAACAATTCCCTGGGAAGAAATTTAACCCTCCCGGAGGAAAGAGATATCCCCAGCCCTTGTCGTGCCCACACGCGGGGTGGGACATACTGCTCTGCTCCTGCGGCCGCCCCGAGCACCTGAAAGGCAACTATTGTGCTGGAGAACAACAGAACCTTTTCAGAAGAGTTCGGGCGGGGAAACACACCCAAAAAAGGCAAATAAGCGGGAGGAAAAGGTGCTGGTGTCGAAGTACCAAGCGGAGGCGCCAGGTTGGGGTTGCTGCGTCCCCAGCATCCCCCCGTACCAAGGATGTGTTTCGAGGTGGCGTCCAGGGCTGAAAGAGGGGAAAGGAACAGGTCCCAAAATACAAGCAGAGGGAAAGGGAAAGGAGCCTGGGAAAGGAGGCAGGAGGCTGTACAGGCTCTGTATCTCCTGGCGGCCCTATATAAACCGAATACATAAAGCCTCCAGGGAGGCAGCTTTGGCCTCCCACGGCTGCGTCCCTGGGGCAGGAGCTGCCTGTCCCCATCCCTGCTCCCGTCCTTCGGCACCTGCAGTGTCACTTAGTCTCGCAGGTGACGGGTACGGAGGACAGGGGCGGAGGAGGAGGACATTTTGGAGAGCGTCCCTGCCACACCGCACATGCAGATGAGAAGCGGGGGAGTCCACAGCAGGGACTACCCAGGGAGGCAGCCTTTCCCCTGCTTGCTTTCTGTGCGATCTTAAATGTCAGCCAGAAGCTTTCAGTAATGCACTTTCCTCCATTTAATGTAATAAGCTGAGTCTAGGCAAGCCCTTCGCCTTGCCTTGGGAAGGTTTTGCAGCAGGCTGCCAGACAGCAGGCACGCAGCTCCGCTAATACTGATCTCCAAATGCTGCCCCCTCTAAGCACATTAGAAACAGTGGAGTCCAAAACACTGCAAAGGCTGAAGCTCATCTTCAACTCCCAAGTGACTGTTAAAACAGCCCTAAGACCTAATAGGAGGCACATTGCAAGAGAGCAAAGTAAGTTAAATAAGCAGCTGGCTGCAAAGAGAGCAATCTTTCAGCAATCTCTCCAGTTCCTGGCACAACGCACACGGCAGCCAGTTTAAGAGAAGCCGTCAGACCGTGCAGCAACAGAAAGCATTTATCTCGCTGAACGGTACCTAATGAGACAGCACAGAGCGAAGAGGCAGACAGAAATGGGGCAGAGCATCAAAAGGATATCCCCATTTTTCCACTTCCGACTTTTTTGATGTATCTTACAGAGAGAACAGCAGTGCTTTTATATTTTTTCAGCCATACCATTTGGTACTGGAGCAAAACTGCCTTTTACTCCAGTGGATGAAGTGGTTTCCTTGTCACCTCTCCCATACGGCATCTTTTACTGTCAATAAAATCCGTTTGAAATTATTCTGCCTCTACAAAATAAGGTAGGCAGTGGTCTGGAAGGAAACTAACAACCTGCAAGGTTTCTGCTTATTTTAGACGGCAGAGAAACCGAAAATTGTGCTCTGCCTCTTCCAGGAGAACATGTGGTTTCCGCACCCCGTGCAGCTGCCACGGAGGAAACGCAGACACAGAACTCATCTGCAAACTCTCCCGAGTGCGACCATTTCCCCCATTTTTAAACTCAAATCCTCCTTGTAAGAATAGGCGCGCAGAAAAAGCTTTAAGAACAATAAAAAGTGAGAGCTCGTAGGCAGAAATGACATTTCAGCCTGGGGAAAAGGCACGCTGGGGCGTTCCCAGTTATCCCGGACAAGGGGTCCCAGGTTTGTTACCCCCCAGGATGCTCCAGAGCATCTCCCTAATAAAGATCATTTGTTAGATCTGCAGCTGGTGAAAACTACAGGACCTACAATAAAGCTGTCACGTCCCATCAGCTAAGAAGCTGCTCTGATGTTCTCCCTGGTTATAAGGGCTTTATTAACTGGGACTAAGGGAGAGTGTTTCAAACTGTCCTGATCCTTTTAAGTCTGGGTAAAATCCCAGCTAAACTCCAATTCTGGCGTGGCCGGCATCGCTCAGGACAAATCCCCCGTTCCTCACGCCTGGGAAAGGTGTGACTCACACAGGTTGGGGTCAAATCTCTCTTTGGCGTAAGAGGTATCCAACAGCATCCCTGCGCAGATCGCTGCCTTGAAGGAATCTGGTTTTATTTAACCCAAAACCCAGCAAAACAGAGCAGAGCTGGAGCCGAGGCACTCGAGGTTGAGCAGCCAGGCCTTGCCTTCAGCCTGCTTCGATGGCAGGGGTCAGACGCAAGGGCTAAACTGCTGCAAACCACCCTTTTAGCTCAGAATTGGAGAATCCCAGCCGCAGAAAGGCAGCAGGTTTTCCTGCTACGCGTAGCACTAAAAAGCAAGCTGAAAAGCAAATATAAGCATCCGAGATGGTGGATCTTATCCCACTTTACCTAACGTGAACAAAATAGCTGAGAGCAGCAAGGTAAGCTGAAAAATAAAACTAAGTAGTGGAAAACACTAGGTTTGTCCCCAAAAAGCAACGTTACCTTACGATGCATTGAACTTTACCCCGTGCAAAGCTCACCTGATCCCGTCAGATGTCCCGTGGCCCCTGGTGCGCACGTAAAGATGAAGCCGGCGCATTTTCCCCGGCGGGGTTTTGGTTACTTTTCAATCCTGCTCTTTATAGTCGTGTCCCCCTTGTTTCAAAAAGCTGCCGGGGTTTTTCAGCCCAGCTTTCCCGCCGGCTGCTCGGTGCCGTTTCGCAGCGGGTTTGGGGACACGGCCGGGCTCCGTGCGGCGCAGGGGGAGCGCGGGGTCGTTCTCGGCGGGGCGAGCGCTCGTGTTTGCAGGACGAGAGACTCCATCCCCAAATTTCACTGCCAAGGTGTGAGCTCCTCTGCGAGGGAGAGGTGGATTTGTGGGGTGCTTATTGCCTACGGGCGCTTTATTCGGCACGGGGGAAGCCGCAGGGGGGACGTGGCCCAGGAAGGGGGTGCCGGGATGGGGTCACGTAGCAGGGCAGAGCCACGATGTCCTGAGGGACGACAGAGCTGGAACCATCTGGAAAGGTTTTTTGTGGGAAGATTGAGGACCAAGGGGGATGGGAGAAGGGATGCCATGACAACCTTTGGGGGTTTCCCAGGAAACCAGGGTCGCCATGGCAACTGCATCACTCCCGTCCGAATTAGTGACTTCCGCTGGAAGGCATGTTTGCCACTTTAATCTTCTTGCGATAAGTGGCTGCATCTCTCCCAAACACAGTGCAAAAAAAGGAGGAAATATCCCTTTGTCTCCAGCTGGGTGGGTTTGAGGCTGCACAGCCACGGTGAGGAGCCCGTCCCGGATCCTGCATCCCCCGGTCCACGCCAGCATCGCTCCCCACGCACCTGAAACCGCTCCATTTTGCCCTTCACCTCCCTCCTCCCCACACACAGACCCGTTGCACGGCCACAAATTTGACATTGGATGAAATAATGCCGTAGGGTTGCAGGGGAAGGGAATCAAAAATAGAAAATGAGGGGTTTTGGTTTTTTTCTGTTTAAATCAGCATTGATTGCACTCAGTCTCTGACCAGATTAGAATTTCATAAATGATCTAACAGCGGAGAAAAGAGAACCTGTGATGTGCCCGTAACGGCACAACACGTGTTTCAATATTAAGTGTCATTTAACAATGTGGTAACAGAGACTGTCTGCAAAATTAAATGGTTATCTCCTCCCACCCCCCTTCCAGTACGCTCTGCAACATGTTTTCCTCGTCCCCCCACCCAATCCGGGGTTGTTAATCCAACAAGTGAGCTTATGTGATGGAAGGGAAATCGGCTACACGCTGCCTTTAGGGAAAGGGGGGGGAATCCAGGAGCAAAGCGAGAGGTCCCCAAAACCAAGAAAACAAAAGCAGCCCTGCAACATGTTGCAGAACAAACACCTGTTTCGACGGTGAGTGTGTTTTGTCTTCATCTTCCTTCTCTTTACCCTTTAGTCGTCTTCTTCGGAGAATTTTAAATCCTTTTTTTTTTTTTTGGATCTTTAGAAAGGAAGGATCTAAAAAAATAAACGTATAAAAACAAGGGCACACACAGACCGACGATGGTGCATGTTCCACACAATACCGAGTACACAGTCACTTTGCATTATTATTGTTATTATTATTTTTTTACCGCATCCTCAGATTTTGTTGCTGTTTGTTTGGTTTTGTTTTTTCTTAAACATCCGTAAAGATCTTTTTAATGTTCACACAGTTGGGATTGTTTGTGGTTGTGCAGTTGCCTGTCTTAAAGGCAGCCTGTTTGAATGCACTGTGGTTGATTCCCCCTTCCTCGATCACCATGTACTCAGACTTGCTGAGGGTGGAATTGCTGCGAGCCTTCCTCATCTCCTCGCTGGACGAGAGGTGCTGGCAGCTCCCGACATGCATGTATTGGGCTTGCTCCTCACCTTCCGTCTCCCGGTGGTAGAAATAGTTGAAATTGGAGACTATCACAGGCACAGGGAGAGCGATGGTTAGCACCCCTGCGATGGCGCAGAGAGAGCCCACAATCTTGCCCCCAATGGTGATGGGGTGCATGTCCCCGTAGCCCACTGTGGTCATGGTCACCACCGCCCACCAGAAGGCATCAGGGATGCTACTGAAACCTGAACTGGGGTCATCGGCTTCTGCGAAGTAGACGGCGCTGGAGAAGAGGATGACGCCGATGAAGAGGAAGAAGATGAGCAAGCCCAGCTCCCGCATGCTGGCCTTGAGGGTCTGCCCCAGGATCTGCAGCCCCTTGGAATGCCGGGAGAGCTTGAAGATGCGGAAGACCCTGACCAGCCGGATGACTCTGAGGATGGCCAAGGACATGGCTTGCTGCCCGTTGCCTTGCCTCTCAGCCAGCTCGGTGCCCAGTGTGATGAAGTAGGGAATGATGGCCACAATGTCAATGATGTTCATGATGTTCTTGGAGAAGGTGGCCTTGCTGGGGCAGGCAAAGAAACGGACCAGCAGCTCGAAGGAGAACCAGATGATGCACAAAGTCTCCACTACAAAGAAAGGGTCGGTGAAGGACGACACCATGGAAGCGGCTGAGGACGAGGAGTTGGTGAAGACGTCAGGTGGGAGAGGGCCGCCGCCCATCCCAAAGGTTCCCCCAGTTCCCTCATAGTCGTGGTCATCCCTGAATTCAGGCAGGGTCTCCAGACAGAAGATGACAATAGAGATAAGGATGACCAGGACAGAGACTATGGCAATGCCTCGGGCTGGCCCAGAGCTCTCGGGGTACTCGAAGAGGAGCCACACTTGGCGTTGAAACTCCTTGTCGGGAAGCGGCCGCTGCTCCTCCCGAATGAAACCCTCATCCTCCCGAAACTTCTCCATGGCCTCCTCCCCCAGCTGGTAGAAGCGGATCTCCTCGGAGAAGATATCGATGGGGACGTTGACGGGTCGCCGGATGCGCCCACCCGACTGGTAGTAGTAGAGGATGGCGTCGAAGCTGGGACGGTTACGGTCGAAAAAATACTCGTTGCGGAGGGGGTCGAAGTAGCGCATCCTCTTACGCGGGTCCCCCAGCAGCGTCTCGGGGAACTGTGCCAGCGTCTTCAGCTGGGTCTCAAACCGCAACCCCGAGATGTTGATCACCACCCGCTCGCAGCACTCGTGCTCCCCACCGCCCGCGGGCTGGCCGGCAGGGACGGCGGCGGGAGTTGGGGGGTGATCGTAGCGGTCCCCCCCGAGCAAAGGATGAGGATGCTGTGGCTCTTCCAGCAAAGGGTCTCCGCCGCCCCCCACCACGGTCATGCTGCCTTCCTCCCCTTCTTCACCCTCTTCCTCCTCTTGGTCGGGGACCGGCTGGGAGGCGGCGGGGGGCAGCTGCTCGGTGTAGCCCAGGTTGTGGTGGCTGCTGGTCGAGCCGCCCCGCGGATGGCGGCTGGTGGAGGAGGCAGCCGGAGAGTAAAGCAAGCTCCGGCGCTCGTCCATAAAGGTGTGGGGCGGAAGGGGAGGGGGGGAGGATCAGAGAGGCGGCAGCCGAAGCCTCTTCTTCCTCCTCTTCTTCCTCCTCCTCCAGGCAGAGAGGGAGAAACAGCCGCCCAACTCCTCCAGCGGCTGCCGCTGCTCTGAAGAGCTGAGGCTTTTCTCAAAAAATCCGCCCCCAGCCCTGGCACCGCCTCGCTCAGTCACCGCTCCCGGAGACACCCACCAGCACCCCAGCCCTGCCCCGCAGCCCCCAGCACGCTGCGGGCACCCCCTCCCCTGCCCCAGCCCGCGGGGGGGCCCGATCCGTACCCCCACCCAGCAACACGCCGAGGGGCTCCGGTCCCCTCCCGGGGAGCATCCTTTGATGCTCAGCGGGTTGCAAGCGGGGAGAGTTTTTTCCTGGCAGAACCGCTACCTTAGAAAGAGTTTTTCTGCCCTTCCCCCAGGAAGGCAAAATGTAATTTTGATTATTAATTTTGGGGTTTGCCTGTTTGTTTCAAGTCACCGTTTCAAGCCGCGGCGGGGCTGTGGGTAATGGAAAGCAGACAGCGGCAGTCGCAGCCGCCAACAGTTGTTTTGAATCAGCATTTTGGCTGAAGTGCTGGGGATTTTTCTTCTTCTGTATAGAAGAGAGAGCGTGTGCGTGTGCGCGTGTGTGTGCCTGCGTGCACACGCGTGTGCGTGTTTGCACATGCATGTGTGTGTCCGTGTGCACTCCCCCCCCCCAGCAAAATAAACGGAGGAGTGAAGCTGAGCCAGCCTTCGACCAAGGCACTTTCAGTCTGAACCCAAATCTGCAATTCAGACTTTCCTGCAAGAAAGCCAAAAGGCTTTGGATTTTTTTTCCTCCCTTTAATTGATCTTCTTATGCAAATAGTTTAATTTTGATCAAATGGGATTTTTTTAAGGCGAAAGCCTCTCTGCAGGCGCCCAGCGCTGGAAAACACTCTGTCCCCAGGAGATGTGCATCAGTGGCAACCTCTGATCTCTGCACCCAGCTGTGCCCCCCCAGCCCCCCCATGGGTCCTCCTTTTCCAAAACCTCCCTGACAGCAGAAACACTTTAATCCCCAGCCACGTGCCAAGCGGGGCTTAGGCAATTCAAGGAGTTCCTGGCTCAGGAAAAAGCCCGACTACGAGGGTTGGGGAGGGGTGAGAAGGGCGACCCCGCTGCCGCTCCCACGCCGGCTGGGTGGTCCTGCCGCGATGGAGGTTAAAACCCCTCCACCAGCCCCGCTTTAGCTCATCGCCATGGTTATTTCTAACCAGCACAGCCTCCAGAAGGTAGGGAGAAAAACAGATGAAAAGATCACACTTATTTATACTTTAAATTAGAAACAAGATGTACAAAATATACAAACCCGGGGGGTGGGGAACAACAATAAATATTGGTGTAAGAGCTGGCTCCAGACTGTAAATGGCAGATTAAGACTGCAGACAAGGTCTGAGCGAGCCGAACCCACCTTCATCTTCACTGACAGAGGGCAAAAAACCCTCTGCCACAAGAAATCAGAGGAGTTTCCTGGGGGAATGAGCCTCAGCAAGGTTCTGCGGATGAAAAACTGGACCTTGCTGTGCGACCTAACCCAACACAGCCTTTAGATGAGCTCCCCGCTCTGCCTCCACCTTCACCACGGCCAGCGATGGGTTTTTCACACCAGCAGTAAGGCAGCAGCTCGGTGTGGCTATTAGAAGACATTCACCCACGATCACACGCAGGGACGCTCGTTTCCAGGCCGTGTCACCTTGCCCCAGGCTCAGACATGTGTCCTTGTTGCCACCCCCATCCTTGCCTTTAAGCCCCACTTTTGAGTCCTGTTTTGTTCGAGGCTGCAGATCTCCTGCGATGAAGGAGTTGGGGCAATGGGTCCCCAGTCTTGCTCCCCAATCATTCCTACAGCAATTAATAGTGCTAATCAGCAACCTGCTCCCAGCGAAAGCATCCGCCCCTCCTTGCCAACACGCAGCATCTCCAGCCAGCCCAAACCCCAGCTACAGCAGGAAGCAAAGCCCTGGAGCATCATTAACCCTTGAGCTGCCCGTGTTGCGTGGAGGTTGAGAAAAATTCCTGGAAACAACTGTTCACATCCAAGTTTGAGGCTCTATTTTCTGCAGGTTTCATGATCATGAAATAACCATCATCTGCTCACTACATACACGTGTGTAGCACTTCAAGACTTGTCTGCCTCATCTCTTTCCTCTGCCAGGATTCCTGCCAATAAATCACTGTCATCTGGTCTAAGGCAAACAAACACGGCTGCTTTAAACCATAAACATTTATTGATGACAAAAGGCTTGAGGCCACAAGGCATAACTTCCATAATTGCAACAGTTTACTCTGGATCTCAGCTGGGGGCAAACTCTTCGGAAATTGGTTCCAGCCCTATTGAGAGAGCCACAGACCTTTGGGATGCTGCTAGGAAAAGCCCTTGCCTTAAAACCAGGAGGAGGATTAAGCTGTTACACCGCCACCCACCCCCCATTAGCTGCAACACAGCAGCAGACATTAACCCTTGAGCTCTGGGCAGCTTTGGTCCAGCATCTCGCTGGCTCAAAGGGTTTTGCCAGGGGCTGCAGCCTGGTGGCCCCCGGCACTGTGTGACCTCCTGGCCCTGTTTGCTCCTCTGCTGCTTCAATAACCCTATCAAAGCCAATTAAGCTGTGGCAGGAGAGCAGCAGCAGCATCGCTGCAGGCACAGAGAGGCCGGAGGGGCAGATCATCTCCTCCCAGGCAAAGTCCCCTCAGCTCCTTCCTTCTCATGGGCTCCCCAGCCAAGGCTGGGTTTAGCGTCCAGGATACAGCAATAGCATCACCTCCTGCTTGGCATCAGCCACAGCCGGCTCCACACGTGTTCCCTGGAGGGGTCTGCACACAGGCACTGCACCAAGCCCCAGATCTGTCAAGCAGCAACAGAAGTGGCCTAGGTCACATTCCAAAACCAGGAGGGCTGAGCGCAAGGGCAGAAGCAGAGGAATAAAAGCCATGGGGAAGGGATATCTCTGCAATGGCTGACCTGGGCGGTGCTTTCCTGCAGGCTGGGAGCTCACCGTGCGAGGTGCAGCATCAAACCCGCTCCTCGAGACTGTGGCTTTTCTGTCTAATGCAAAATGTCCCAGTCCTCCCTCCGGAAGTTTCTCTCTGCTTTTTCATCCAGCTCTTCTGCTGCATCTGGTCTCAACAAATTTAATTTTATTCCTAACGGCCATTTAAGAAATCCCCCTGTGCAATGATCTACAGGCTGACTTATAACATCAGATGCAGTTTCTACAAAGAAGCAGAGCAAGCATCACTCTTTTCCTCCTTTAACAGCCTTCTCAGGGCAGATTTCCAAGCTACGGGGATACACAGCTTCCCTCTTCCCACGGCCAGAGGGGAACCCCCCCCCAGCATCCCTCCCCAGGGGCACATGGGCTGCAGAAACATCTCAGGACCTTCACCCCAAGCCTCAGCTCTTTCCCGGCATGGGGCTGCCTCAACACTCTGCTATCACTTGGAAATTTTGCTGCCTCCTTTCTGAACCCCATCATCTCTCAAGCAGCCTTTTGGGGTTGTCCTTCTCCTACCAAAATCCTCCTCATCCCCTGTTAGGACCAGGGAGCCGGGCAGAGCGGGACGGCATCAGCCCGGCTGCCGCAGCGAGCGGGATCTCGCCCGCTCTCCCCTCCCTCGGGCTCTCCCCTCCCTCGCGTTGAATGGGAACCCTGCCTCCATTGATAAATCTAGGACAAATCTGCTATTCTTTATTTCAGAGGATCAGAAACCTTTCAGCGCAAACGCTGTTACAATAATACCTTAACGCACTGTAAATGTATTGTCTCTCCTCCCACAGCGGGGAACGCGCAAAGCCCAGCCGCCACATCAAGGCAGCGCAGTATTAACTCACTGGCAAAGTTTCTCATGTCATCTCGGAAACATGAGCTCTACCTCTCCTGCTCATAGCATGGACAAAAGTTACAGAGAAAGGCTCGAGGCTGCCACTTGGGTCACTAATAATCGCCTGAAACCTTTGCAGACAGGACTGCGGGAGACCACCGGCATCAGACAGACAGTTCAGCATCAGCCCAACTTTTCAAGATTAACTTGGAGCAATCTATACATTATACAGCTAAAACAGATGAATGGATGCTCTAATCCTGCTCCGCTTAGCTTGCTTCAGCCAGGTTCGGCTGCTTGCCCTCCCTGTAACCTTCCACTGGTTCTTCCCCACCAGATTATCCCTGATTTAATGATGATTATTTGCTCAGCAACTGGGGAATAAGTTGTACAATGCAACCTCTGGCTCCAGACTGATGAGTCCCGCCATCCTCACCTTCTCCCTTGCAGAGACACGAGGCGGGAGATCCCCGCAGTCCCCGAGGCTCACATCCTTCCAGGAGAGCTGTGCTGTTACCCCAATGTACATCGAGATGGGGTCAATGACCCCATTCCCAGAAATCATCCCATCTCATCTCCTCATCAAGCCACAAAAGCATCCGATGAAGGTAACACCTCTGGGGTAACGGCTGGGGTAAGATAAATTCTTCACGAATGCCACCCAAGGAAGCAGCAGGAGGGATGGGAAATGCATCCTGATTTCCCAGGATGAATTTAGCGCTCTAACTCTGGAGCGCACAGTCCCTATTCCTGTCCCTGTCTTAGTCAGACTCCGGGTGTAATTCAGTCGTGGAGTGAATCCTTCAATCTCTCCGTGCCTCAGTTTCTCATCTGTACATTAAGAGAATATTTCTCGCCTCCCACCTAGAGTCTATTTAAATCCTACACCAGAAGCCTTTTGCTGTGCTCATGGTTGCAGAAAATGAGAAAGATACTGAAATTTGGAAGAGGGAGGAGAACTCAGTGCTGTCTAAATACTGCGGCTTGCTTAGCACTCCGCTCAGGTGAAGCGCATCGCCGCGAGTTCCATAGGGACACCTGATGCCTCTCTCTAACAGGGTATTTAGCACCAAGAACAACAGGACCTGAACACCCCGGGATCCTCTCTGACTGCTGTAGTCCAGCTACTGAAGGCAGCACGTCTCTAGAGAACAGTCATTACTTGTTAATAGATAGGGGGAAGTGAAAATTGAACCGTGAACCCAAAATAACTGAGCATGGACAGGGGCTATTTTTCATATTTTTTTCCAGGATGCTGTAGATTTAGCAAGAGTATTACTTGGCCAGCAAAGAACAAGATTTGATGGCTAAAAAAGATCAGCCAAGTTGCTCTGCATCGCTCGGTTATTTCACTCAGTGACTCCGTCAGCTTTTACGGAGCTGCCTGAGCTAAATCCCATCCAGCCCTTTGGGGATCTAGGGGTTACAACCCAGGTTATAGTTAGACCTATTTTAATATTCTAAAAATGTGATTAACTGGGTGGGATTATGGTGGCCAGACAATGTTAATGCAAATTCTGCTGTAATGGGGATCGTGTTCCAAGGCCTTCACAATGACAGCAAAATGATACCCAGCGACTTCTTACTCCGCTCCTGTTGCTCGCCATTATTTGGTCATTAAGATATAAGATTACATTGACAAAGCAATTTAACCACAAATCCAGGGAGACAACAGGGAACCATTACTGTGTTTTCATTATAAAGGTAAAAGCGTCTGCAGGAGTGGCAGACGACCTGCATTTCAGCCACTGGGAGGAGGAAAACCAAGCGACTCCTCAGGGACTCGAGGTGATGCTGGGAGAGCATCGGTGCTGAGCCAGACCCAGCCTCGGCGTAAAGATGTGGAAACCCCAATTTCTGGCAGCAAAAAGCATCGCACGGGCGAGGAGTGACCGCTTGCGCCCTGAATAATTTACTCCACGGATGTCATTTCTGTTTGGGGTTGGTGACGGTCACCCAGAGAGGTGGCACGAGGCAAGGCGCAGCCTTCGCAGCCTCCTTAAGCCGAGCCAACCGCAATGGCCATCCCACGGCAGCAAACACTCTTGATGTCAGCCCCTACAACCAAACCCAGCAACCGCTCTCCGACTAAACGAGTGTGGTTGGAGTAGTTTGCCCTAAAACACAGGAACGGTCTCTTCACAGTAGTATTTTAGGTTGAATTTTCAGAGGATGCTCAAGGTATTCAGGGTGAACTGGTGCCTAACTCCCTTCAGCTGCACAAACAACTCTGGTTTTAAGTAATACGATTTTGCTTTGCACAGAAATACCGGAGAATCTATAAGTCACCGCTATGCCACAAAGCATCCCTTGTACAGGCTAAAATGTTTCTGCTTAGAACATGCACTCTTCACCTTTTTCCCACTGTTTAGCCAGTTATTTTCAGAAAAACAAATTGCATCACAGAAAAAAAGTGTTTTTTCCTGTGTTGGGTAGCTGGGACGGGAGCTGCCTCAACCCTCCTCTGCCCCAGCACCAGGCACTGGGGCCTCCCAGCAATTAGATCAGTGGGAGCTGGGCAAGGAGGGGATTTATCAGGGGCACTGAGCTGTCTCACCCAAGCACAGGATCGCCGTGACAGCCGCTGTGCCGCCTGGAAAGCAGGCAAGGACTTTCAAAGTGTGTTTTGTCTCCCGGATTTCTCCCCCTTTCCCCAATCCTCCCAATTTTTCCCTGACATTTCATTTGCTAGTTCAGTGAACATCGTGTTAGAGGGGAGAGAGATGAAATCTGAGCTTGCAGGAGTTTGATTGACAGAGCCCGGGAGCAAATGACAAGGGATGAGGCATTGCCATCACGTTGTATTCAAGTGGGACATGACTTCCTTCGACACGTCTTTGGCATCGTTGGGGAAGAGCCATCATTTAGCAAATTTGGTGTCAGTAAGGAGCTAGCATGAGGAACGCAAGCATCGATACATTCAGCTTGGGGACAGGCCAGCCCTTGGAGGACCAGGCTTGTCCCCCAGAGCACCCCAGTCCCCTAAGGCCTAGCGGGACTGGGGGAGCGGTACCCAGCTCTGGGTACCTACAGTCCCCATGCGGCTATGCTAACCGGAAAACCAAAGTGAGGAAGTTCTCTGGTTTCTACCAAAATCACTCGACAGATTTTGCCGGAGGTGAAACTGCTGGTGGTTAAAATGGGGATGACAATGGGTAGGGGAGAGCCAAGAGGTGACAGAAAAACCCTTTCGTAGCTCATCGTGTTTCGCTTTCTAACAAACACAGAAGCAAACTCACTGGCAGAGTCATTCTGGAGCCATCAAACTTCCATCAGAGTTTGATAAAGTCACGGAAAGAAACAGGGCAATAGCTGCCTGGCTGCAATTAGAGTGCCACGCTCCAAAGACAAGGATGCTCCAGTAGGCTGCATCCCCCAGCAACACGGTCCTCGGGCTTTTGGTCTCAAAGGAAATGGCTAAATAGAAAATTAAAACTCGCACAGGTCACCAGGCAAAACACATTACTGCAGCCCTGGCTTCCTGGCTTAAGTTAATTAGTTCATGTTTGTACAGTGCTTTGAAACAAAAAAAAAAACCCAAACCCCGCATTAAGTGCTAACATTGCCATCGTTCACTTTCTAGCTGGCAATCCAGGGGAAATTATCTTCTGCCTGAAAGCCCTTCTGTCCGTCCTCCCCATCTTCCCGGGGAGTTTAACCCTCCATCACTGGCACTGGGAACTGCTTTTTCTTAAAAAAGCCCTCCCTTAACTGTTACATTATTATATGGGGGGTTATTTTCTGCAGGGGAGATGCATTTGCGCAGGGCTTGCAGTTTCCAAACACAGGCAGTAGGTTGGTTTGGGTTTAGCTGTCACATCTGGGTGCTGGTAGAGCTGCAGAGCCTGCAGGTAAGGCTGGAGCTCCTTAACGCTTCCCAGCCATTAGCCAAAGGCTTCATTTCTAGCTGGGAAACCCAAACCAGCAAAAATCCGGAGCAGAGGAATTTGTGCAGCATCCCGGGGAGCCTGCAGGAGAGCTCAGAGACCCAAGCTCTCAGCAAGACCCCATGATTTCTTTGTAAGCAGTGCTTTTTAGCTACAGCACTTCTTCTCCGGGATCCCCCTTCTTGCACAGCCCGTTCCTGAGAAACACTGAAATCCTGCTCAGAAATCCCCTTGTACCACAGGGTGTTTGCGAGGAGGAATGCACCAAAAACGGGGTGAGGGGCAGCAGATGAGTCGGGTTTTTGTCTCCTTAAGCCCCCTCATTGGGACCAAGGGGTGTGATGCTGGGCGGTGGGTGACACAGTCCTGCCAGGAGGTCACCGGTGGATGCCACAGCGGCCGTGTTCGTGTTGCTGACTGACAGTCTTTTTAGCAAGAGCTAATAACGAACGACGTCTGCTAACAATTAATGCAAGATTCTCTCAAATGACTTTTCTTACGCAACCTCCAAAGCAAAAGTAAAAGCCACCATGTTCCTCTTTCCCATCTCTCTAAGCCCAAAATGACAATAGAACCAATCTGGGGATGGTTTCTTTGGATGGGGGGGCTTCCTGGAGCCTGGCTTTTTTTTTTTTCTATGATATATTAGGAAAAACAAGTCCTTGCTCAGCTTGGGGACACCAGGAAAGCTGAACCGCTCTGTCACCTGTGACAGTAACCCCAGCAACAGCTCGGCTGCTGGCAGAGGCAGGAGAGGATGCTGACTCACTGCCTGCTTCCCTTTTGCAGCTCATCCTTCATAAAAAGCATTGCTGGAAGAGTCTTGCTATTCCTTTCCTCTAACCCTCCCCTTAAAAAATAATTAAGAAACCTCAGTTATAAATGAACACATGAAAAAAGTATCAGTGAATATCAAGGAAAAGTTTTAATTCCACGAAGGAACTCATTTTGGTTCAAAAGGCAGCACCCACCATTAATTCGCTGAAGTCATTACAAACACAAATGACTTCCGAGATGGAAGGTTTTGCTGCAAATATAAATCACTGAATTATTAACGGCCTAGAGATAGCAAGAAAGGGGAAGAAACTTGAGAAGACCTTCTTAAAAGACGTATTCTCCCCAAAATGACTGAAAGTCTCTTCTCTCCTTTCCTTTGACCTTATTTCTTTGTCTGCTGCTTGCTTTCTTTTTTAATGCAAATCTTGTGCTTTCTCTGCTGCTTTGTTCCCCTTCTTCTCTTGAGGAAGCACAAAATGAGATCCAGAACAGCCAAGAGAGAGGAAATCAGTTGCCTTTGCCTTTTTCTCACAGCTTTTCCTCCCAGTAAAGTCATTTTGGCCAGAGAGCGATGGGAACAGAGCGCAGGCAGAGCGTGGAGACGCTGGCAGGAGCGGGACCCAAGGGTGCCTCCCAGCATCCCGGGGAGAGAGGGAGCGGGGAGGGAGCCGAGGTGTCACGGGGGTCCCCACCAGGACACACTTCTGCAGCTGCCCCTTGGCAGCAAAGCTATGTGACACCCCTCCTAATAAACAGTGAATTTGGTGATGCTTTTTTAACTGCCAGGATTTATTTCTGCTTTTGATTCACCCCTTTGGTCCATCATGAGGAGAAGGTCTAGGTACCCCCGACTCACTGTAAAGCTGCCCGGATGGTCTTGCCCGTCGCGGTCATGTCTGGGCTGGGTTCCCTCTCCTGCCACCCAGCAGTGATGGAAGACCCTCGCCTTTCGCTCAGAGGGTGGGTTTCCAGCCCTCGCGCAGAACAGAGCCAGCAAAACCCCGGCACAAGGTATTATTATTGTTATTATCTTCTCAAAACCTCATGTGGTGCCTGGTGATTTCGGGGAGGGGGAAGAGTGAGGATGAGATGTGACTCACGGCTGGGAAACGCACGAGGGTGGCAGAGCCTGTTAGAGAAAAATCTACCCAAAAGATGCTTCCTTGCTCAACAGTTATCATAAGCCAGAATTTATCAGGGAAATCCTGCTAAATCCTCCAATTTCTGCAACACATACAACCCTGTTCAGCACTGCAGGAACCCAACGATGCCAGAGCCCAGGGCACAGGGAAAATGTGGGTCTGGGGGTATGGTGGGATACTGAAGAAGCTCTGCTGGCCATAGAGACCCTACACACACCTTTTTTCCCCGATTCACCCAGGCTCAGGTGACAACCATCACCTATAGATAAGCCTCCCTAGGAGCCCCTGCACCATAAGGCCAGGTCCCTCCGTGCCCAGCAAGCAGCCTCTGTGCCATGGAGATGCTGCCGGCAGATCCAGTCTCTTCCTCCTGCTCCCGGCATGGGAAGCGGGTGAGAAAATGTGTTTTTTACCCCATACCCTTGGCAATGGGGTTTCAGGCTGTACCTGCCTGTGCCTATTGTGTGCCGCCTGCCTTACATGGGAGCTTTTAATAGCTCCATTATGGCAGCAAAGGCGGTGAGAGGCATCTCTGCAAAGCTGAACTGGAAATGCTTTTTAATGAGGATGATTCATGGTAGCAACTCGCCCCGGTGTCAGCCATGGTACTGCGGACGGGCGCTGCCTTGTGCTGACATTTCATCACGGGGGAGCCTGGAAGAAAAGCTTACGACTGCCAGCATCTCCCGGCCTTTTGCAGCGCGGAGCAGAGACTGAGGTTTGGACCTGGGGCTGTTCTCTGCTCATCTGAATCTCCAAAGCAAAGAGGTAAAAGGACTTTTTTAACTCCAAAGTCTGCAGGGATGCCCCAAAACATGATGTGAACAACACTGCAACCACCTCCTCCACCAGCCTGACTCAAGGAGAGGGATAAAGCCCCAGAGCAGGGACAGGAGGAGGTCCTGGACCTGTATTTTGGAGGCGGCTTCACTATTTAAAGATACGTGAACTGCAAATCAGGGTCAGGGAAACACCAGGAGACTTGACTCAGTGACCACATTTGGGTCTGGTTTAGCCCATCATTCATTAGTCCATTAAACAGATGACTTTGGGACTATTTCCCAAGGTGATGCATAAAATTGGGGCGAAAAAGGACTAAACTTGATGTCCCCTCATCCCTGTCACCAAGGCTCTGCAATGCCCTCAGGGAACAGTGCCTCAGTCTCCTCATCTGTAAAATGGGTTGCAGATATCGACCTTCCTTCGTGGAGTGCCCTGAAATCTAGGGAAAATGTGATTAGGGTGGTAATTGTCGTTATTTACACCACCCTAACGGCATTTCAAAGCCATCATGGTTGTGGCTGGATTTCTAACATTTGTTAGAAAGAGATAAGAGCTTTTTCCTCTGGTCAGTCTGAAGGCTTTCAGGCTCTCTTTGATGTGCTGTGGCTAATATCCCCTTCATTTGATTTATTGTCATTTCTGCCGTCGGTCTTTTAAGAGCTGCCACGCAGACTTTGTGAATGGATTGGAAGAGACGGAGCAGCGATCCCCCCCGAAAGCTGCTCCAATTCTCATTAATACAAATCCCCGCAGGGCGAACTCCCAGCCCAGCGCTCGTGTGCGAGGAAGCCGAAAATAGCAACGTTTATAACAATAATAAATAACGGGGCGGGTGCTAGAAACCATTAAGTGCCTCCAACGGATTTGGTGTGTGTGTGCGTGTATGTGTGTGGGAAGGTCCCAAAACGCAAGTGACAGCAATAATCGAGGCTTTTGTCAGAGCGTGAGTGTTAGGAATAATTGAATCGCTGCCTTGTTACATACGGACCGATTTAGACCCTCATTATGCATTTGGCAAGTACTTAGCATAACGAATCAATTTAAAATGGCACATGAGACTCAAGTAATTCATAATGAAACTCCAAATCAAGATTACAAGGCAAGACTAAGCCTCCTCAGCTCAAATTAACAGGATGGAGAGGCAGCCCGTGATGAAGATGAGCTGAGGGTGGGGAACAGGATGGAGGAAGCCTCGAAGCCTCTGCCACCGCCTCCCACGTGGCCTTGGGTCAGACATTTAAGTCTCCTGGGGCTCTGGACCCTCGTACTAAAATTGCACGTGTGGTATTTCTGTTTCGGAGAGTAATTCATGGCTGGCTCCTTTCACAGATGAGAAAGGCACGGTCTGGTCTGTGATCGCTGTTGGGTGTCCCTGGCTCTGTCACGTCTTCTCCTCTCTTGCTATTCAAGAAACAGCCCCAGATCTAACTAGTTTCTTCTCCTGAAATTAGCCCATAAAAGCCCCTTTGCCACCATGGCATATGAGCTTACTGCAGCTCTGCCGTCCCTCTCGGCCCAGCCACAATACTTCCCTGCCTCCCAGATATCACATAGTTTAATGGGCTTAAAACAGTGAGATGGGGAAGAGGCATCAGATGAGTCGCGTGGGCAAGATGGGGTAGCCAAGACAGGACTGAGGTGGAAACGAAGCACGTAAATCCAGGAAGGCTTCACAAACATCCCTACACAGGTGTACGCAACAAATCCAGCACACAACAGCAAAACTCAGCAGAAAGGAGCCGGCTGCTGCCCAAGAGGCCCAGAGCAAGGCGGAGCCTGGCATAAGCTGCGCTCAAGTCCAGCTTTACGCACCCAAGGCAGCAGAGGAGCGTAACAGCACATTCTCATAGAAGCTGTCTGCTAAGGCTTTACCTCTGTGCATTTTAGGAATTATCCAGCTGGGATTAAAAATGCCTCCCACCCTTTCATATTTAAATATAGGTTTTCAGGCTAACAGAAAAAAAAAAAAAGACAGAGACAAGGCTTTGCTCAACCAGAGCTGAATAATTAGGGATGACTAATATGGTGTACTGTGGGGAAATGCAGAAGAGACTCTTGCCAGGATGCAGACCCTGACTGATAAAGCCTACTACAACCACAGGACAGGTCATCTGGGGTTTCTGGGATACTGCTGTTTCAAGTTTGCAGCCTTTCCTTCTTCTAAGTCTCCAAACAGGCTGCTTCGCTTTAACATCACGGGTAAAAGATGAGTCTATGGGGAGTTTGCTGGGCTGGGACCACTCGTTTCGTCCTGTTCCTTTGAAGAGGTCCCAAATATACACCAGAGCCAAGCGGGTGCCCTGCGGGATACAAGCACAGCTGGGAGGGCTGGGAACTCTGACTTGGCTGGAGCTCTTGGGTTACTTGGGGAAAAGAAAAAAAGCCCATCTCAGTAAATTTACACCCAAGCGACAGCCTGGGAGTCTCTGGCGCAGGGGTTGTTGCTTGACAGCAGGAGGAGGATGCTCCTGCAGAATCCCTTTGCTCCAGGTGGTCCCCAGTTAAGCCCTATTCTCCCCAAGAAAGATTAGGAGGGGAATTTTTCATAGGTAATTCCAAATCTCTGCTCTTTGTGCTCAGCCTGACATCTCACCCCAGCTTCTGGCTTAACAGCATAGGTCAGCTAAAAGATATTTTCCAACCTTGCTGCTCCATGCAGTAATTCCTGGTTATAGAGGGCTGCTGCTGTAGGGTGACAAAAGGAGGCTACTAGGCTCCTGACAGGCACAAGCAGTCCTTAATCTCTGTATTATAATGTCAATATTTGGGATCCTCTGATATTCCCAGCGCTGCTAAAGTTACTACCCAGTGCTACAGAGAGATACTAGGCACGTGCAGCAGCAGCTCCAATGCTTTTTTTTGAAGATCTCAGGGGAAAAAAAAAAAAAAAAGGAGATCTGCACGTGCATGAATATTTAATGAAAGAGATTTAAAAGAACAGTACCATATCCAGTATCACGGTGGGGTGGTTTGGCTGAAAGGCACCTCTGGAGGAGGCTGTGCAGGTGCACAGGAACTGTTAGGGCAGTCAAGCATTGTGCAAAAAACATTCACGGAGGCTGGTACGTTGTGATGAATCAAGCTGCTACTTGTTGCATTAAGTCACCCTAGCCATATTTTTTCTTTAAATTAATGCTTAAGTTCTTAGAGGTTCAGGATTTATCCTGCAAAGTGCAGGGATGAAGTGGCAAGATCCTTTACAAGGCTATTTTGTCTATTTTTCAACATATAGCACCTAATTATTCTCTTCTCAGTATTACATCAACAGTGCAATAGCCTGTACCGGTCTTGGTTTGTAGCATATTCCACCCAAACCTCCTCCGTGCTACCCTGTGTGTTACAGTTAAGACAGAACAACAGATGTTTTACGAGGAATATAGAATTTTGGTGGGATGGGCCCCGTTGTCTCCAAGGTTTTAGCAAAATTAAGGTTCCTGCTGCCCAGGTGCTGGCTCGTATCTCCCATTAGGGTAGCTGGATCCATAAGGTTCTTTACATCAAATGCCCAGAAGCAAGTCTTTCCTGTCTCCACATTTTTCCCCAAATAATCCTTTTTTGCTGAAAACGCTGTGGTACATTTCCGTGTTAAAGGCAGGGGTTTTTCTGCTTCCTCTAAATTCTGATACAACTCAACAGAAAACGAGAGAAGTTCGTTCCCCAAAATGTGGTCATAATGCTGCTACCTAAAATAGTTCAGGGGAGCCAAACCAGAATGAAATATTCCGCTTTCATCCAAGTTTGCCCATCCTTATAAATTTATTTAGAAAACCACAATTCCTATGAAATCCCGAGAAAAGGCGGGGAGGAAAAAAGAAAATCAAAGGGGGAAAGCATGGGAAACTGAAAACTTGGTTCACAGCCAGCTCTAAGGGATGCGCTGCAAACGCAGAGTCTGTCTCCAGTGAAAACTCAGGACTTGGAGCATCTCTAGCGAGATTAGAGCGTTTGGATAGAAAACGGTGAACGTGGTCACCTAAGCCAGCGAGGGAGTGTGTGTGCGCGGGCACACGCGTGTTCACGGAGCACAACTGGGACACGGGGGAGTGTGGACGGTGCATTTTATTAGAAATTCATGTGCTCCAGTGAGGGTTCTTCGCCAGTCCTTTGCAAGCTGCGTCCAGGAGGCAGTGCCTTCCCCGGGTCCCACGGAGCCAGCTCCTCCGCACACGGGCACAGCTGGTTTCAGGGCCGCGATGCTGACACTGGGTGAAAACCAAGCCCGGGCAGCGCAGGATTGGTGCATCTTCTGTTGTTCCAGCGGGTCACTGTATGTGACCCAGAACGAGAGCGGGTTTATAGGTTGTCACATAACCTCCTCCTGCCATTTTGTGGCTATGTAGGACACGCAGCCTCCAGGGAGGCTCCAACGCTGATACAGCGTTCTTGATTACTGAGGTCTCTGCTGCAGCATGTTCGCTGGCAGATGGATTATCCGGGCCAAATCCTGCACTCAGGGATACCCAACACATCTCTCGATGACTTCATTAAGCCTCCTGAGTGACACAGGCGGTGTGACCCTGAGGTCTATGTGCAGCTACTGGAACAGCCTCCCATGTGTCCCCGGCAAGCTGTCCCGGCACACGGCCACGGGGCACGGCGGGGCAGGGGGGGACGCAGCCACCCACGGCCAGAACATCCCTCTCAGCACGACAAAGAGCGTGTGCCTACCCCAGGCACTCAGAAAGGCAGAAGGAAAAGGGTGTTCGTCAGCTCCCCAGCTTGTGTGTTTATTTTCTTTAAGTTAAAGGATGGGCTGGTCAAGACAGATTTCAGCTCCTGCCAGTTGTACTGCGCATTTACCCTGAATCCTCCACAAATCCCAGATCTTGAGAGAAGCCAGGTCGCAGCTGCATGTGTTCAGCCTGTAAGTGCAAATTATTGTAAACCCTTTTCTCAGGAGAACCTACCCTTCCATCCCCTCACCACCCACACAAATCGATGTCTTCTTCCTTGCTGGGAAAAGGAGTTGACCTTATTAACAGCTGTCCCTCCTCCAGAGCCACGAGGGAAGGTGACACGGTTTGGAGATCCAGCTGTGGCATGAGCTGGATCTCCTGAGCTTTGTTAGAGCATCCTGCAAGGTGCTCTAAACTAGGAAGGGTGAAATTTTCAGCACCCAATGTCTTCCGCAATGAGCTCTTCTAAAAAGCTGACTTGCTATTAAAGCACCCAACAGAGCTTCATGCTACTAAAAATTCTTGCCCCTGGTAAAAGACTGCTCTGAAATACCAAGAGCCGAAGGTTAGCCATTTCTTGGGAAATGTCCCCCAAACCGTGTCCCCGAAGCACAGACTAAATCCATTCTTGTTTGGCAGAGAGTTTAAGAAAATGATCTGGGCTTCCCCACATCTGGCTTGATGTTAATACAAAACACAGATTTAAAGGCCAAGAGGAAGGCTTTCCATTTCGTTTAACAGAAAACACCTCCTTTCCCTGTAAGTCCCACACCAAGCCTGGTTTGTGGCAGAGCTGGAGGAGATCTTTAACATTACACCTCATCTCAGTGCAAAATTTCCACTACTTTTTCTATTCCCTTTTTATTCTATGGCTGAGTTTATTTAGCTACATCCTACAGACACTCCCGTAAAGAGCCCCTCAACTGCTGCGGGAGATAGTCTTTGAACTGCAAATCTTAGGGCCTCAGCTCAAAACATGATGGAGCCACCATTTAAAGCAGAGAAAAGAAGGAGCATCTCCCTGCCAAGTATTTTAGCACTTTAGCCTACCAGATGCAGACAGGCGGCTTAGCCCAGCTTTGTAGGAATTCTTTTGGAGATGCAGATTTTGAATGAAAAATGCAATTTTGCTCAGGAAGAAAACTCCGCGAGCCACCCAAGAGAGAGACAGCAGCACGGCCCTCAGCACCGGCCTGGAGCAAACACAGCGATTGCTCTCGGCCATCTGAGGTCGAGGAGTTTGTTTCTTATCCTATTTTAAAACCAGCTGGGTCCAGGTGGCAGAAAGACAGAGCAAATGCAGTTGGCCAAAGCTGTTGATTTAATTTCTATTTGTCTCCTTCAATTTTGCTCGATGCTGAACCTATTACTTTTGATACGTCCCACAAAGATGCTGCACTGCTCTTCCCGGGAAGTGCATTATCCAAGCACAGCAAGCTCAGCAGTGGCCAAATCCTTTCTGGTTCTTGAATTAATCCCCACTCTCTCCATTTTACCTAATAATCTCTGTGTTGCTCTATTTATACTGCTCTGCTGACCTCCAGCCATACGCTCTCCTGCACTCCCCGTCTAGGAAAGCCAGGGATTAGGCTTGTGAATTTTTCGGTTGTGCAGGCATACATCTCGGTGATGTGTTAAAAATTCTGGTTTCAGATTCATAATCTCATATAGCCATTTTTCTTTCCCGTTTTCTGAGACAGTGAAAAAATGTGTGAGCTGTGGGGTTTGGGGGACAAACGGCCCCAGCAGCTCCCAGCAAAGGTGGCACCCAGCAGCGATGCTAGGGGTGAAGAGCTGAGGATCTCCTGGGTGGCCATTTCACTCCTTATCTCAGACGGACCCGACCATAAATATATGCAGAGAAAATAAGAGGAAAAAAAGGCTATTTTTAGCCATCACTGGGTCGATGGGAAAGTTCACTTCTGAGGCTCAAAGACCGACCTTTGTGGGCCCAAGGACTGGAGCTCAGCCGAGCATAACAAGTTCATCCAGAAAACCTGCTGCCCTTGGTTATGAGCTCTGCTTTAATACAGATGCTACAGGACTCAGCTCTCTGACTCGCGGGTTGGGAAGTCTGTCCTTGGGGAGGCTGTGAAGATACACAGACACCCAGCCTGGTCCCTTCACCTGCACGTTTAGTTACACCTCCCTACACACGCACGATCCCCGTCTCCTTCTCTGAGGCAACATGCAGAGCCCCAGCGCCTCTCAACTTCTGCTCATGTGCCTGGGGGGGATGTGTGTGACAAGCATGGAGATGTTTTCCAGAAAGCAGAAAACCTCACAGATTTCCCCAAGTCTTCCCCCAGACGCCTTCAGCTCCCAACCAGACTCTCTTACAGAGCCACATGCATTAAAATCAGATGCAAATCTCCCCGCTACAGAAATATCCAACTGACACAAGCCTTTGTTCTTTCCCAGGCAAAATTGCAATTTGAGGAATGCTCTCCTCTAAGAGAAATGTCTATTTAACCTCTGCATTATCTAAAGGTGGTTAAACTCCATGTGCCCATCTGCAGCAGCTGATAGGGAAACACTGAAGGAAGCTGATACCATCTCTCATTTCTCATCGCTAACCCCACGGCTAGCCTGCTGCCAGCCGGCTTATTTTCCATTGTACAAGGCACCAGCTGCATCCTTCTTGGTCCTAATAGCCCACTTTTATATCTGTTCAAAGCCTGTCATTTCTACCAATATCATTAATGACAAGATTTGGGACAAAATGTTTTGCACCTTGGGTTTTTGTTCGTTTTATACTCACAGCTGGGAGAAGGAGGCTTGTTTTTTGCTTTGCAAAGGAAGCTGCTAGGAGAATGACAAGCCTTTGTTCTTCCTAGGGCACTCGGAGAATTGGCACTTCCAGAATTCAAGTCTTTAGGAGGCTATTCAGACCCAAGGCTGTTAAGAAAATTGATTATAAATTCCATTAAGCAAGTCAAGATGAACTGAAGCTGGCACCGTTGATTGCCAGCCCTCCTTGCCTCAAACCGACACTCCCAAAAGCCTGAGAGATCCAGGCATGGGCTTTGAGAAAAACCCTTTCTGTGAAGTTCAACAACACAGCTGAATAGCCCCGATGCAGAAACCCAGGGCCAAGCCTTACACTTGGCTCCCACATCTGTGCTATGTCTATGATGTGTAAGGCAGCCTGGTTGTGGCAGAGCCTCCACCCAAACCCATTCATCCCTTCCCACATTAGCAAAACACCTCGCAAACTCTCTAGCTAGAGCTGGAGAATGAAGGGCAGCAAACAAGCAAACCCACCACCCATGTCCTCAGCAGCGAGTCAGGCACTGGGAGGAAGATGGGGCCCCGAGTGGCACAAACTGACTGCAGCGGATGCCCCAGGCTCCTGCCACAGACCCCGCAGCAAGGAGAGGTTGTCCTCCCTCGCCACAAGGTCCTGGCTGACCACAAGATGTGCCCAGAACTCCTCGAGAGCTTTTCTGGAGAGCTTGGAAAGCACTGCATCACCACCAGCACCCAACACGCATTTCTACCACAGTAAGGAGATAACTCTGGGCCTTTTATCAGTCCTGCTGCAATGGGACAATCTCTTCTTCTGTGGACTGATGCTGGTAACCCCCACCACAGTAAGAGCTGAGTGTATCCACCCTTACTCCATACCCAAAAGTCCTCCACCAGGCTCTGCCACTCCCTGTGTCAGGTCTTGCGTACACACCTACTGAAAGACCACTTTTGTTCCAAAAAGCTACAGCTGAAAGTGCTAACCTTGCTTCAGAGACAGGAAATCAAGGTGCAAGGTTTCCTCCAGCAGCCTCTTCTCAGGAACCACTAGCGTCTCACCTCAATGTCCCTGCTGCTAAACCACAGGCACCTCTAAGCCCAGCAGCCCACACACTTACAGCTGCCAGGGGAGCTGAACAGCGGCTCATTTCGGTTGCCTTTGCACAAGGACAGCTGAATTCTCCCCGTTTGCAGCGCTCATGCTGCGGCAGGACCTATTCCCAACCCAAGCGCCTGGCCAACATCACCTCACCAGGTGAGGTGTGATGAGGGGTGTGTGACACACCAGCACACCTCTATTTTAAGGTGCTGCTGTGCGACTTCTGGAGAGGTGTTTTTCATCTTCCAAGTCTTCAGCGGTGTGAACTTCGTGTCAGGGAGAAGGTGGAGACGGCCACCCCGCCAGAGCGCAGGCACGTGTTTAGCCATGCAACGGGAACAAAGCTCACATTTTCATCCTGAGCCACCACAGATGCATGGAGAAAGTAGCCATCCCATCCCATCCCAATCCATCCCAGCACAGCCCAGCCCAGCCCAGCCAGTCTGGGGCATAGAAGTGAGCTTGGGATGGGAGAGCTGATGATTTCACAGGGATAAGGGAATCAAGTGCCTGGTAACACGCAAACCTCCATCACCCCTCGGTGTCACTGGTGCCTGATGACAGCATCTTCAACCACTTCCATCTGGCCACCTGGAGACCCCCACCCGAAACCGCTCACTAGGCAAGAGCGGATCCCAGTGCCCAGCGCAGAGCTGACTGCTCCCGTCCCCGTTCCAGCGGCTCCGTTTGCTTTCCTACCTGCCCGCCAACTTACACACCCGGGCACAGAGGGGGAAGGTATGTGCCCCACCAGCCCTGCCGTGAGAAGACACATTGTGCTCAGCTCCCTCCTGGCCAGGAGTTATTTGTCTGCTGGCATTTGGGAGGGTTATTAATACAGAAGCAAAACTGAGCAGACAATAAACCCACAGTGCTAGAGCAGCAACACATGTTGTTTTAGGAAACTTAAAAAGCCTGTCAACAGGGACTTCAGCCCAGTGGTGGCTAACCCTGTTCTGTTAACCAGGTTTGTATTTATTTTTAATAATAATTCTTCTATTAAATCCACAGTGATTGGAGGTTGCAGAGACAGGAAAGTAAAAATAACGGGATATTGAAGCTGGAAGCCCAGACAGGGACGTCCACTGTTCTCTTTATCCTCCTCAAAATAACCCTAAAAACAAGCAAAAACTTGTCTCCCTGGCAGCCCGTCCTTTCATTTGCGGGGGGGGGATGGAATCTACAAACACTTTGGCAGACCGAGTACAGCAAAGAAGAAAGCCCTATACACTGACCTGCCTCTGATAACTAAGTAAAACCACACTTATGGGATTAGCTCAGCTAATCCCTGGTAAACACAGTTTTGTTGCACCATGTTTGGATTCAGAAAACAACCGAGCATAAAAACCAGGACAAAAAGCAGAGTTGCAGATATTCGGATCCCGACAGGGAGAGGCTGGGAGGGCAGGTGATGGTAAACACTGAAATCCAGCAATCAACTAAAAATTGACCTTAGGGGAGAATTTATGGTAGATGAAGGTAGTGCAGGGAAGGTTTCAGGGTTTTTGCCTTTACACCTGGTTGTGTATTTAATGCTCAACTCTGTGACACCCTCACAGAGCAAGAAAAATGGGTCTGAGGGCTTCATTTTAGCTCAGCTTGGACCCAGAGCCCACCAGAAATACGTTCAGATGGAGCTGCTGCACATAACGAGATGCTTCCCCACCTCTTCATGGCACACTTCAGCGGGGCAACCCAGCAATGGTCCGTACGCCTGGTGCAGCCCTGCTGCTAGTTAATAACCTGCCTGATGGACCAGAGCCCCCGGGGATGTCTCCAGTCCCCCTCTACGTGCTGCAATGACTCCGGCTCTCTGCCGTCCCCCAACCTGCGCTTCCCCCGTCAGGAAACCCGCAGCAAGGGATGCTCTTTCCCCACCTCAACTCCGAGGCTCTCAAAATGGAAAGAGTGCGATGCCATTCAGCGCGTCCGCAGCCACATGAAGAACGCGAATGCCTTCTGCAGGCACGGCTGGACGTGTTTCAAACCCCCCGAGACCTCACCCCAGACAGTGCTTTCCTTTCAGGCCTGCAGCAACTGAATTTCTTGCTTTAACGTGACCTGACATGGTTCTTTTTTTCCCCAGGTACACTGTCTGTCTTTTCCTCTTTCCTTCTGGTTTCTTGATTGCTGCAAAGCTGTCAGCCTCATCCTGTTCTGCAGCAGGGTCTGGCCCTGGGGGATTTTCACTGGAGGGAGAGCTGAGATGCTGTTATCTTCCCTTTAGTTGCAAAAGGGGGTTAGCTTTTGCTCCCTTCTTTCCCACAGGGCCAGCCCTTCATTGGGACTATGTATTTCCACAGCACTTTTTGCACAGGGACACCACGAATTGCAGCTATGTCACCAAAAGGTCCAGACCCCATGGATTTTAATGCAAAATAGGGTGCTGAATAGCTGGAGAGACACTGTGATACTCTGCTGTTGCAACCGCAGAGGTGCAGGGTTACACACGGCAAGCCACAACTCATGACCTGTACGGTTTGAGATTTACTTTGAAGACAAACACTCCTCCCAGATCCCATCCCCTTTGCCACATCCCTTCTCAGCAGCAACAGCCTGGCGAGCTCAGACTCAGCGTGCCAGATGGAGGACCTTCAGGCGAGCAAGCATGGTTGGATTTAACATGTTGAACAATCCTGCTGAAATCCTGGGCCCAGATCCTGCATCTGCTCCCGTAGCCCGACGGCACCTGCAGCCAGCCCCCACGGGGTTCCCTGCGTGTGGGGAATCCCAGCATGACACCGATACCCAGGGTGGTGAGAGAAAACAGGGCTTGGGCGGGGAAATCAATCTATTCCCGTAAAAGCACCTTGGGGACGTACTATCATAGCCTTGGAGCTGATCTAAGTGACACGTGGGGCTACCAGCCAACATCAGGGCCATAAAACAGGGCTGGGTTGCTGCTCTGCTTTGGCAGAGGCTGCGTATCAGTGCAGCGACGCAGGAGACGCAGCCAGGCTCGGATAAGGCTGAAACAGGCCCATGCTCTGCAGCCCGCTTTGTGGCAGCACGCCGCAGAGCCCCCAAACCACACCTGCAATGCCAGCAGCCGGCGAGCACCCGAGCCACCACCAGCCTTTTCGTGCTCTGTGTATACGTTTTCTAGTCTACTGCAGCAGGACAGAAAAGTCTCACAAACTCCAGGTCTGGCATCCTTTCAGCGTGCCGGGAGACCCGTCATGAAGGGAGCTGTGGATGCCAAGTGTGGCAGGATCCTTGATGCAAGCTACAGCGTGCTATCTTTAGAAGGAACACATGCTATGCTCAATTCCTTCTGCTCTATTTCCTACATGAAACCCTTCGCGGTGCACGCTCGCAGGGGCGCAGAGGGAGGAGGGGGCTCTCCATGTCCCACAACTTGTGCTAACGAGACTAGTCAATGAGCACCAAGCAGGATGGCATTTAAGCTATGATATCATAACGCACCTCCTCCTGCTGAAGACTTTCTTGTCACTTTATCAAGAGCCACAGGAGCATGTCACTCCGGTGGGGCATGGAACGGAGCCGCCTTCTGCACAGGCACCAGCACCACCCACAGCCAGCTCCAGGGCCAGGAAGGCTGGTGTAAGCTCTGGGCAAAGAGTATCCAGGATCCATCCTCCAACTCAGAGTCCAGCATCCAGGCTCATCCAAGACTAGGAGCTGGTGACTTCCATCCTTTTATACACTCACAAATGTCAACCTTTTAGCAACAGTTGTACAAGTGTGCCCTATGGAAGCCTCTAGGGTCGGTAGGTCTCTGCATGAAAGGACTACCCAGGAAGCTGATGCTGTGAAAAGCCAAAATCAGGACTCAACAGTCTGAAGGACTGTTAAGCAGGTATTCTTTATTGCAGCACTGGACGAGCAGGGGATCACTCCTCCTAATGTGCATCCCGCAAGTCATGATGAACAAAGCCTATATTGCTCAGTTCTTACTCATGCCTTAGATTTCCTGGAACTAACTCTAATACTTGCATCTTAATTACCCATGCGTTTTAAGTCCCTTCTTCCACATATGGCCATGAGTTGGCCCATCAAGTAATCTTGTCACAGTGTATTGCAAGGTGTGTTGGTTTCAACTGGTGTTCTGACTCTTATCTAGACGGAGGTGTCCTTAGTCCCTTTTGTCTTGGTTTGGACTGGTGCCTGCTGCTAGGTTGCCTGCATCCCCCCAGGACGTTCCCCATCAGGCTTTCTAAGATGATGTCCTTGAGTGCCTCCTTGCCCGAGGCCCCTTACAACAGTGGCAGTCATGAGGCTGTTGCCTGTTTGTCCTGGGCGCTTCTGAGTGGAACCTCAGGGATCATGAGGTGGTTTCCAGACAGGAGTTTGGTAGTTCTGCAGTGTCCTTATCTTTATGGTTCTGTACATCTGCGTCGTAAATTTTGTTTAGGCGTTTCTTGTCTTGAAGCCTTTCTGACTCCCCCAAAGCAACACGTTTTAGTCACAACAGCTCTAACTAGCAAAACCATATCAGCCGCTTGGGGTGGGTGCTGCTAAGTGAGGTCCTTCCAGCAAGTTTCTCCATCCTTGGTAGAGATTAATTTCAACAGCCTTGGGCTGGGGTCCAACCTCTGCTTCCTGGTGGAGTGTTTTCACTGCTAGACACTGCTATAAATGGGACAAAAGGGTATTGCCTGACTTGCAGAGTCTGCAGGAAAAGTGCTGATGTTTTTTGTGGATTCGGGTGTGAACCCAGCCAGAGGTAGACCTTACGGTCCCCTTGAGACTTAGTTGTACAGCGCCCTGGTTTGCAAACCCCAAAGAGGTTAATGCAGTGCAGAAGCTCTAACCTCAGACCAAACAAGTCAGCTTCATCATTTCCCCTAGATTTCAGGGGCTTCCATGCTTTATGGGAATCTGTCCCTAAAACCCAGGTCAGAAGTAAATGGCAAGTATTTACACCACCTGGGAAGGGAGATGGGAGAAATAAACTCCCCTCTGGGGGACAAATTAAACCCTAGTGCAGCCCCAAAGGAGAAACAGGAGTGAAGGGACACCCAGGCTGTCCCTGCCCTGCTCTGAAAATCTTCTCAGTGTGCCCCCACCTCTGGGGTTTACAATCCAGCCAAACCACGTGAAGTAGAAAGAAAAATGTTTGGCAAGGAGTTGGAGGCTGCTCTTCTGCACTGCCAAACCTCAGAGCTGCCTGTGGGCAAAGCGGGGCTCTGCCGCCTCCGTGCAGCACTGCACACGGCCACCCACCAGCCCCACCGCGGCTCCAGGGCAGGAGAAAAACATGCTGCCAGCCGAGGTGAGCAGAAACCAAATACACTTGTCTCCTGATAGACCCAAGGCAGGATTTTTAACAGAAGACCATTCTCTCTATTAAAAAAAACCAAAACTAAATAGAGAGACTGGTCATTTATTGTCATCAGTGGACTTACACACTATCGATACCGCACTGGTGCGTGATTTATCAGCAGGGTGACAAGGCTGTCACCCGTAACAACCTTTCCTGTTTTGTGCTGACAGTCACCCAAGGCGGGAGCAAGCACGCAGCCCCCGCTCAGGCAGGGCTGGTGGACGCAAGGCTGACTGTCGAGACAGCTTGGATGACTTCTGGGCCATTGCACCAGCGGAGGGGATGTAATCACGAGAGCTTATTGCAGTGAGAGACCTGCTCAGCAGCTTCAATTCCTCTTTTGCAAGCCATTGCTCATTGCAAGGTGCCAGCTCCTGTTTTCTTTGCAGGAGTTAAGAGAAAGGGAATGTGGGAATCTTTCAAATTAATCCAAACTGCCCCAACAGGGGAGGGAGCAGCGTCCATCCTCGGTCCCGGCAAAGAGGGAATTGGCCTCCTCTGCTCCCCGAAGTCGCGCACATAGAAGGGATGCAAGCAGCTGAGCGGTTCTCCTGCTCTCTGGGCATCTGGAGCACAACTCTGATACACCCCGTTTCTCACTGAACCCAGGAAGGATGGCGGAAAACACAAGGCTCCTTGCAGATATTTATTTCTCCTTTCTAAGAGGAACAAGAACAAAAAAGCTCCAGCGGTCTGCTGCAGCAAGCAGCCCAGCAGACCCGCTGGCCAGGCAAGCAATTAACACATTGTCAAGGAAGCAGAACAACAGCCCTAACGACTGCAACTGCAGAGCAGCCTCCGGCTTCTTCTCTTTTGTTTTGGAGCCAAAGCAAAACAGAGGAAGGAGCCGCTCTCCCTGTTGGCCAAAGGTCCAATTTGACTCAGTCACATCAACACAAAGCAGCCTGATGCACCCTGATCCCAAGCTGAAGTGGATGTAAAGTGGCTGTGGCCAGGCAGCCAGGGGCTAGAGGCTGACGAGGAGCTCTCCTCTGCCACTGCTCTGCCACCGGCCTTTAGTAGAGGCCACTTTGTCATCCCGAAGTGTTCAGCTATGCCTCCAGCCAAGAGGGGTTGCCCTGACATTTCTTGCGGCTTCCTCCACCCACCACCAGAACTCCAAAGGGATAAAAACAAAGTCTGGAGGTAGGAGGAGAGGAATCATTTCTCAAGACATTTCTACTGAAAATTACTTGGGGAGTTCCAGTTTCAAATCTCTTCTGGCACTGAGGAAAAGAGGCAGCGGACCTGTTCTCCTGGGGGACACCCAGCGCCGGCTGAACCTTCTCTTGTAGAAGGCATCTCAACCCACCCTGTTGCCGGCTTTAATGCCATGAGCCTGCTCCATCTGATACAGAAACCCAGGCTGGGAATGAGGTTTCGAACTGTGATTTTCAGTCTCTGCAGGAATACCGAGATTTTGGACAGCCTCGCAGGGCTCAAGCACCATTCGCAGGCAATGTCAGGAGCAGGATCGGGGGATGCTCACACCAGGCCGGGTGCTCTGACCCTTTGAACATCAGCAATAATAAAAGCAAAAGAACTACAGAGCCACAGAGGGGAGTGTTAAGCCCTGAGACAGGGGAGGTCACAACCCAGGGCTGGCTTTTTAGATAGCACAGCAGTGAGTTTGGCTCCTTCTACCCAGGAATGCACTTGAACTTGGCTGAAACAAGGAGGAAAAATTAAACAGGGGGGAGGGGGGTCCTTGATTAAATATTCATATGAAAAAGCACTACTCTCCTTCATAAATAACAAAAATGTGTTCTTCCTCAATTAATATGCATCACTACTAACTTCTCTAATGAAGCCAAGCTCTATCCCAGGAACTGAACACTAATGCCTTCTGTCAGCAACATGCAGCAGCACTCTGAGGTTATTTTTCAGTCTTCTTTTTTTTTTCCTCCTGATTTTCCTCCCAGGGTGGTAGTTCTCAGCTTGTGCCTGCCCTGAACAGCACCAGCTAAGGAGCCATAGCCACAATATGTAAGAACATCACGCTAGAAACACAGGAGCAATCACGCTGCACCAGGTGGTCCTACCTGCCCTTGGTGGCTTGGGTTTTTTTCTTAACTAGAAGTCTAAGCAATGCCTCTTGCTGGCCTATGTTTGGACTAGGATATTTAAAGCTGCAAAAAGAGGAAGACACGGAAACGACCCTGTGGGAGGAGGCTGATATCAGAAGAGATGAAGGCTGGGGGGGACACATGTACCCCATATTTCCCCTTTTGCCAGCCCACAGGTGGATGATTAGAGGAGGATGATGCTGAAGCCTGTCCCCAGGCACAGTGTAAAGCACCTCAAGGCAGAGCTGAGCTCTGCCTTGCACCCCTCGAGACCCTTGCAGAGGGGGTCTGGGGACATGCCCGGGGCAGTTGCAGGCCCATACCTGAATGCAGATGGATTTTGTGGATTACGGTTCAGCTGAGCCTTTGCTTCACATGTCACTAGAGGTCCTCCAGAAAGGTCCTTGACCGGTTACTTGCTTGAATCATTGCTCTGCATCTTCCACATTAGCTACACTATCTCTCCCAGAGTCCTTTCTGATTGCCTGGATCTGTTCTTTCGCAAAAGGCCAGTACACCGTACTTGCTGTCTCCAGCAGCTCTCTGCCCCCGCCACGTAACGCAGCCAGCCAACACCACCGTCTCTCGCCTCCCTAGCTGCCGTATGTCAGTGCCTGACTTCAATCACTGTCATTTGCAGCCTGCGCTAACGGGGCAGGCTGCGAACAGCGGCAGCGGGATGCAGACACGTGTGAGCACGATGCTGTCCCTCCTGCAGGGACAGTCGCCTCCAGGCAGCCAGAAAGGTAGCTCCTTCCAGAGCTCCAGCAAGATTCAGCAGAGCTGGGCTGTCACAGTGTTTAAGCCCTGGAGACCACAGCTGCTCCACAGAGGTTCACTGATGTCTCCTTAAACCACCCTAAAAGCTCCGTGAGGGTGACTTGCAGTGAAAACTGCAGCATCTGTCACAAATTCCATTGCTTTGGCCACAGTGAGTTGACTTTGACAGAGACCGAGCCGGCAGGCCATGCCCAACAGCACATCACCATGGGTCACTGCTCTCCATTTGCATAGCCACTCTGCCCACCCTCTCCAGCAGCCCCCAAAATGGTTGAGGTGTGATTTTAACATCATCTTGCTGGACCCCCGGCGAGGTGTCCTACTGCAAGCAGAGCGCCAAATGCCGGCTATAGCAGCCCATCCTCAGGGGAAGTCTGGGGCCTTTGCAGCCAAAGAGCAGATTATGGACCCCACACAGCCTGAAGTCCACAAGCAACTCCTGAACCTGCCATGCTGCTACCCTCCTCCTCCTCTCTCAGCTCCTGCCCCAGGGAGGAAAGCTGCAAAGGGGAGCAGAGAGGAGTACAGGTGCCAGACCAGCTCACAGCAGCTTTGGAGATGAGTATCCAAATGAGCTTCCCGATTTAAGCCCTCAAAATCAGGCTTGCATAGCCAAAGAGTGAGGCACAAGCCCAGCTCCTACTGACAGTTCACACTACACAGTGCTTACAACAGCAGAGTGCCAGAGACTGTACAAATAAACAAAAAATAGTCCCCGGTTTGAAACCTCCTTACACAGGTCCCATTCAGGAGGGCCTGGAATTGATGGATCCCAAATTTTCTTTCACCAGGCTGGCCAAAACCTTGTATCTGCTTGAGAGAGCACACAACGTTACACAGCAAGAGAGCCAAGAGCAATACTTTTAATCCTGCATTAACAAACACGACTCACCCATTTATTTTCGCTGTTATGTTCATGGTTATTTTAAGCTTTGTCTAAAGAATGCCAGCTACTGTATAATAACGGGAACGAAAGATGGCAGTGTTTTTATTTTGCTTTACAACCAAAGGTTTATTTTTAGTTCCTTTAAAAAAAAGTTAAGTGAAACTGGCCTGTAAATTATTTTAAATCCTTTGGCACCGGTTTCCTAAAGCAGATCCACATGAGCAAGTCCCACCTTCAGGCCAGAGTCACCACTAGGGAAAACTGGTAACCCCAGTGCCACCAGCTCTGGATCTGGCTCTGCGCTTCCCTGGGAGTCAGCCTGGCTGCCAGGACATCCCTGGCAAATCCCACCTCATAGATGAGGGTTTAAGAGCTAAGACATTCTCTTTGCAGGATGTCTAGCTCAAGCCCAGGTCCAAAGAGCCCTGCTGCATTTCCCCAGCCTCTTCCCAGCACTTAAGCAAGATTAAGTCTTGGTGTGCTGGACCCATCGTTGCTCTGCTCCCCGTTGTGCTGGTTGGCAACCCGGGGCACTCCCCACTCAGGGGCTGCCACGCAGGGTTACACCATACGCTCGTTTCGGGCGGCCGTCTGCTCCGCACGGTTCACCATCTGCTGCCACGGTGAGTGGGTGGCTGTTGTCTAGGGGTTACAGGCGGCAGGGAAGATGCGAGTCAGGACTCCTGGGCTCTGTTCCTATAGATAAATCAATGGAGGGGAGCATAAATATCCAGAGCGCGAGGTTGTCCTCTCTGCTTCAGAAGTGGGGGAAAAAAAAACACAACACAAAACACCCACCCCAGCCCCAGAGTAACCCGTTACCAAGTAGTCAGAGCCCAGGGTTCAATGACCTAGTTAGAACAGGAGTGACAAATCAGCACTCCCAGCTTTCTTCTCCTTGTCAAGATTCAAAAATGCTCATTTGACCCCCAGCACTGGGAGAAGAGCGGCCTGAAGCGTGCCTCCGGTCACGGCCTGGAGGAAAGGAGAAGCTGGGACTGCTGCCTGCTTCTCCCTGCAGTGCCAGACTCGGGCCACAGCATTGCTCTATGCCTCAGTTTCACTAGTGAGCCTTGTTGGATGGACATCTCAAAACACCCTGGATACCCTGTCTGGCAGAAGCTGGAGAAACAGGGGTTAGGCACCTGTTCATGTGCATGATTAGTTTTGCACATGCAAATCCCTCTTACAGCTTCCTTGATGCTGGCAAACATGGAGCTCCCTGGGGCCAAGGCCTGTTGCTTTGACCTGGCCACTGCAGGGTTTTCCCTAGGCCAGACCTAAGCAAAGCAAAGAGCAGCTGCCCTGAGAGCCGCTGTGCACACTCGAGACAATGTCTCCCTGGACACTCCACTGTGCATATCTGGTGTCGGCTGGTGGTTTGCATGCACCAGGGAGAACATATCTTCTCTCTCCATCACACCAATTTCCACACCAGTGCATTGGTGTAAACCACAATTCCTGTCTGGGAACTGCTGGGAACAGGAGAAGCAGTGTTTTTGGGATGAGAGGGGCTGAACTTTAACCGAGCGAGGGAACCGCTAGCCACACAGCCATCCCTTCTCCAACCTCCCACAACCCTGAGTAAATACCCTCCTCATCTCCTCCCATAGCTTCAGTTCTCCCTCCCACTTTCCCCATACTTGTATCTGGAATAAATCCCCTTTGCCCTACCCAGGAGGCAGAGGGATGAGGGCAGCTCACATGAAATGCACAACTGTTCACACAGGGTGCTCACGGCAGGGATGCCCCTGGTTTTGCTCTCTGCTACATGTTTATGCCAGCTCTCCTAGCAAATCTGCAATATACTTCTGCCTCCAAGCAGAGCAGAGCTCCCTAAGAATCCTCCATCAGAAAGTCACTGTCAGGCTCCCAGAGCCACACACGTTTCCACAGCCGTTTTCTGCCCTCTTGTGAGGCTCTGCAGAAATCCACGAGAGCTCTGCAAACCCACGCTCCCATGCTAGCTTGTTTCCTGTGCAGAGGCACAAAGAGATGATGACTTTAGCTTCCATTGCTAAAGATTTCCTGCGTGTGAATGAAGGGCTGTAAGGACCATTACCTCTCCCAAAAAAGGGCATTGCTACCAGCACCATAACCCACACCAGGCTCAAACCTCTTTTATCCTATAATTGATCACTTTTTAAATCCCTGAGCCAGGAGATTCCTCCTTGCACTGCTGGCCTTTGCTGAGATGAAGTTCTCACACTCTGCATCCAGCCTAGCTCAGGGCTTCCCTGGAATCCCACGGGATTAAAGGCTGATCAATCTATTGATTATAAAAAGCCTGAGCATGTCTGTGTGCTCTTCTCACCAATAGCTCCCAGAAGCACACACCAGGATGTTGCAAGGTTCATCCCTCCCTCCCCTTTTCATGATCTTATTTTGGGTATTGCCTCCATGGGACACCCAGATTTGGTGGTTTATCCCAGGGGATATGGCCAGGAAAGGGCAGGGATGCCATAAGCAGCCTGGGGCTCCGCACACTCCTGCCTGCTGAAGACAAAAAGGAGCAGGAACCTTTGGCTCTAATCCACATTTGGTGCCAGTGTGGGCTGTACCAGCATAGCCCAAATTTCCACTTCAATCCCATATCTCTCCCATTGGCTCCAGGTAGGGACAGAAGGGGTGTGACTCATCCAGAAACCGAGACAGACCAGGGACAGAAGGGGAGGTCTGTCACCTTGCTGTGCACATTGCCCTCCAAGCACTCCCCCCACCTGAAACCCTGCCGCCCCACCATCTGATCAACAAGTCATTTTCTTGTTCAGAGAAAATGGTACATCTCGCACTGACCCAGGCCAGCCAGATGGGTCCCTCTATAAATCTCTAGCTGCAACTCCCCGTGCCTACAATCTGTGGTCCCCCTCCTTTACAACAGCAAAACTGAAGCACAAAAAGGGCTGTGACTCAAAAATACCTAGCCTTGTTAGAGACTAGAAGATTCACCCACATGCCCTGGCTATGAAAGCCATGCCAGGTCAAACTCTGCCCAGCAATCAGTATTCTCCTCCTTCCCAAAAGTGTCTGTGACAGATGCCAACAGCTCCCTGGGGTCCCTTTCATCTTCCCAAGGCATTTAATGCTCTCATATAGATCATTACTGGTCCCATCAATTACTTGACTTTGGCATGATGATGCAATACAAAATACATGCTGCACAACCCACTGGCTTTTAAATGCCATGGACATAAGGAGAACAAACTCCATTTGGACTGCTCCAGCCATTTGTCATGGCCATTACAGGACCATTCCTTAAAATGTAGGGTTTTATTTTAGATTGCCTGATTGCATCCAACAGTATAACACCACCACGCCAAGCCTTTTTCCTTCCAAGGGCTCCTTTTCATTGCTTGAGCTCTGAACCATGCAGGTGCTGCCAGGGAGCTGCTTGTATCGATGCCAGATCCATCCCAAAAGCTGACAATCAGCACGATCCAGCACGTCCGGAGCCACACGCCAGATGGCACAGCCACTCCGCTCCCAGACAAACACTCAGCGACTCACAGCCCAACCTGCTCTGACAAGTAAGACAGGAGGAAGGTCAAACCATCTGTTTGCTGAGAGCTCAGTGCCATATTTAAATACAAAGCATTTAAAGACAGGAAAGCCGATCTTAGACTTCCCATTATACAATTGCTTTAGTCTGGCTTCTTGCACCTAGTCTTTATGAGCTTGCAGTCGCTTTGGGTGCTAAAGCTGGATGGCCAGAACAGAACGAGGACGGCACCCAACACCTACGAGGAGCAGCACAGTTGTCCTTCTCAAACTGATGCCACTTCAGTGAAGCACTGTGCACATGCCAGAGCCAGACCTGACTGTATGCCCAGAACAGGAAAAAAGACTCATTATTTTTTCCTGTTTAAGTCTCTGAAGCCCTTATTGCTTAAATATTTTGAATTCTCCCTACAGTTTCCATCGCTTTCCAGTGCAAAGCAGCTGGTGCCTTTCATCACAAGCAGCTGCATTTCATGAGGCTGTAACTACTGCCAAGTGTTTGGGGGAGCCCTGAGACAATTGGGTCCAGTTACTCAGGCTTATTAATTCCTCCAGCAAACAAGGCTTTTTTTTTTTTTTAAACCTAGCACTCCTACACACCTAAACCATATCATGAGTCCCCTGGTTTGAACTCCTGGCTCACACTGCTTTGGAGAGCTGGACTACCTGACTTTCCTTGAGCTCACTCAAGCTGAGTTTCGAGGCTGTCTGTTATTTATAACTTTACATAAGAAAAACCTTAAGAAGCTGTTTCAGGCCGTTTGCTCATTTACCTCCAAGTAAAGCAGCCATTATACTCAGACAGGAGCAACAGGCAGAGGGCTCAGGGGAGGCTTCCTTCACCCCCAGACCCTCCAAGACCTGGGGGACACCCCTGCCTAAGAATAAGCTCTAACATACAAAAACACGATAAAAAGATATAGGGAACAACATACCGACTACCACCTCAGTGGAGGGCGGCTGCCCCCGGCCGGCCGCCCCCGGCCGGCCTTTTATACCCGCGTGAGGGGGCGGGGCCTCCTGCCCTCACCCTTGCCCTTCTCCAACATGGCGGGTCCGGCAAACGCCGGCCTTGCGCACGCGTGCGCCGGGAGTCTTTAAAAATGCGAGGGAAGGGCCTAATAGAGGTGTTTTTTTTCTGCGAATGGATCTTTTTGGCGTTTTATTTAATTCTTTCTGTAGGCTGACATGAGGCGGGAAAGGGAAAATGGAGGAGGCGTGGTGGTGTGATGGTTGGGTGACGTCAGCGCGGCGGGCGGTGTGTGAGGGAAGGAGGGAGGGAAGATGGCGACCGCAGCCAAGGTGCTCCCCGCCTGGCGTGAGCGGCAGCCCGGCTTCTCCTGCGGCAGGCCGGGGGTAGTCCTGGCCTCACACCGGGCCCTTCTTTGTTAGGGGTGCTGTTATATATACTTCTTGGATGAAATGGAACAGCCCGGAGTTACTGGTAGTTAAGAAAGGATCACACCTGAGAATTTTAGAATATTCAAGGTAGTTAGGCCAGATAGGAGGGTATTAGCAATGAATGCCTTATTAACAAGAACCTCCTAAAAATAATACAAATTGGTAGAACTTAAAGGACTGACAGTGGAAACATCCTGCTGCAAAGAAGGTTGTGGAGGCAAGGGAGGGCCACAAATCAGTCAGCAGTGATAAAAGGGGACACCTTGGCCCAGAGGTGCTGAAAAACTGGACAATTGCTGAAGTACAATAACTGGGAGAAGGTAATTCTGGCATGGGGAGATTGCGATACCTGACTCAATTGAGGGATGAAAGGACTGACCCCCCCCTTATTCCTTTTGAGCATGGGCAGTGAATTAGAATCATACTAGCATTGAAGTTAAGCAAAAAAGATACCAATGGAAGAAGAGATGCTCAGTCAGGTCAATGATGTGTATTAGGTGTAGTGTGTTGACTTCCATGTATAAATGGCAAAATGCACTCCAGTAGGTGTGCATGTTAGGCAGAGCCCCTATGTACCTGGCACTGAATAAAGTAGCGCCTGCTCTTTAATGTGCCCAGTGGTAAGGAGTTTTATATCCAGTTTTGGTGACAGTGCTGATGTGAGACCTTCACCCCTCCAGCAGGTTGTGCTGCTGAGCTGCGCCCTGAGGGCCCCCCTGAGCCCCCTCATCCCTTCTGCAGCGTTTCACTGACCCCTCAGTCAGTCCTGGGCCAGTGGCTGGCTCTGAGGTGGCTGCAGGTGCCAGCCCCTTATGCCCACCGTGTGTTGGTGCTCCCAAATCATGGATAAGTTTGGGTGCCCCAATTTTTTGGCTTCTTAAATGGCAGCCATTTATGGTAGAAAATGCTAAATGCCCCAGTAAAGATTAGGAAGGTTCTGCTTCTTGCAGATTCTGAAAGTGCATTTTTTCTCTTTAGAGCTTGAGATACCCCTTTTTGTTAAACTGCCCATGTCAAGTGTTCAGAGTCTGCCTCAGGGCTTGTAGGTTCCAGCATTCTTGCACTGATGAGGGTCTTCAAACTTTTAAGTAGCAAAGTCTGCCTTTTCCTTGGGCTTTTCGCTTTCCAGAATGTGTCATCTGACTGCTGACTTGCTGTCCTGGGTAGCAATAGCAGTCCTACAGCCAAAGAGCACTGAAAAGCTCCTAAGTGGTGTGGGCATAAGCGTAGATGATGAACGTATCAGAAAGGTTGAGTTTTTTGCTTTCTTTTGATGTTCTGGCTGGTTCAGAAGGTTCTGGCTGCCTTTTGATAGGGAAGCAGCTCTTCTCAGGTCTTTTCCCCTACCTAAAAAGAGGAGGTGATGTCACTTTGCTCTGACATCATGTAACATCTACTGCTAAGGTAGCTTATTAGTATAACGGGGTGATCTTATGGGTCTGGTAAGGCTAAAGAATCTCTGCTACTCTGACTTCCTCAGACTGGAGATGACCTACTTCAAACAACTTGTTCTCAAAGCCCCACGTGCGCAGCTGTCAGCAGGAAAAGATCTGCAGCAGAGAGGCCACTGCAGTGGTCCGTTTGTCTGCGAGCACCATATGCTACAGCCTTTGCCTGCAGCTGTAGGGCACCTGTGAAGTCAGTGGTTTTCATCACCATTAGGACACTTCATCCAGCTGCTGGAGACAGTCACATCATGTCATGTGCCTCGATAAGATGCTTGTCACATGAGCAGGGGGAGGGCTTTTCTAACTAATGGGAAACATAGTATAGACTGGAGGTTCATATGCCATATATCTGTTAAAAGAAGAAAAAGAAATGTATCGTGGGGCACATTCTGGAAGCTGCCAAAGTCACAGAAATACCAGTTTACAAGGCAAGGTCTAGGATGGATTGTTAATCCTTTTTATTTTTTTCTTTCCTATTTATAATAAAGGTTGTCAGTGAAATCAGTGGCAAAAATGTTGATTCGGTTGTCAACTCTGTTAAAATCAGTGTCTTGGCAGGGGACAGGCAGATTGGAGCACGGTCTCTGGGACCAGTGTCAGCCGTTTCTGGTGAGGAGGCAGTGGGTGATCTGTTTCCAGGTCAGTGCTATGTGCTGATTTAACACGAGCAGGCTAAGAGGTAGACAAGGTGCACGGGGTGAGCAGAGCACACCATTGCCAAGCTGGGAGAAATGGCATTTCCCCCAGCACGGGCAAGTCCACACCACTGTCAGGGCCGCACCTTTGTTCGTGCTCCTGTTTCAATGCACTAAGCTGGGGAGGTGCCAAGGAAACTCCTTGATGAATCACTTTACAGGCTTTTTAGACACAAACAAAAAATGTTTAAAACAGACACATAAACTGATTTTTGCCAAGAGTAGGCTCTTACATGAGAAGATTTCAACCCAAAATAAAACTTGTCTTGAATTTCTACAATGATTTTTTTCTCCTCCTCAATCTTTCAGTTGTTTCTCCTGCTGTAGCTGGAGGGAATTCCCACTTTCCCTGTTTTGGACGCTGCAACATCACAGGTTGCTTCCAATTATTCACAGAAGTAGCAGGGCAATGAGGCTGGGCTTGTACATGGGGAAGCAGGACAGAGGCTATAGGCAAGGCTGATAAATCCTTTGGTGTTGGGACAGTCTTGCTAGTATTAATGTGAAGCCAAAGCCAGAACTTGCACCCTTTTGTTCCAGCACGTGTGAAAGAGGCTACAGCCTAGGCTAATCCCTGCTGACCCCAAGGGAGAGGAAACAGTCTCCTAACAGCAAGGGGTAGTCTGTCCCTGTTCTGGAAATATCACAGGCACTTTGCTTTTCTAGCAAGCCATGAGGCCTCTCCAGCTCAACAATTTGCAGTCAGTAACTTTTATTCCTGTGCGTTTTGCATCAGCAGCTGCAGGGTTCAGAATTCTTCCTCGTCCTGCACAGGGTTTGTCCCTGCCAGGGACATTCCAACTGTCGTGAGGCTTTTAGATTAGTGTTGGGCATTGCTACAAATATAGCTGGATTAGGAAATTTTGGGAGGTGACTCAGCGCACAGCTTGGATGAGCTCAGCCCCTCCTGACCTCTGCTTCTTGCCCTGAACATCCTGCCTAGCTAAAAGCTTCCTCATCCAGCGTGATGCATTTAGAGTAGCCAGACACTACCGTCTAAGGGGAACAAATTTGTTACACATGGCTGAGTAAAAAAAAGTTCAGACATGGCTTTTCCTTTTTTCTCAGTCGCAGAAGATGATATTTCTGGGCATCCAGTGGTCTGCCTGGGAAGCAATGCACCTGCAGCTCACGGCTAGTTAAATCCTGAAAGGCACCGCAGTACCAGCTCATCTGCTGCACTTTTAATGTATTTGTCGAGGTATGTGTTAGTGCTTGAAGTCTGACAAACTGCACATCTTAAGCAGTGAGTTGATTCATTGTCCCACAGAAATTAATTCCTCAAAGTCTTTCTCTTGAAACGACTTGCACATCAGAAACGCTGTGTGGGTTAGGAACACTACTGGGTTCCCAGAACAGTGCAGCCCTGAGGTCACAGTTTTATCATTGCAGAAGATCTGTGAAAGAAACATTTTGGTCTGGCAGCAGCTCAATGCTAAAATATGCCACCTTGGGGAGCCAAGATAACGTCTTGGCATCTGTCAGCCTGTTCCCTCCTGCGTCCTGACCAGGCTGCTGGGTCAGCTTCTGGTTCATTTTAATGCCATAGGAGGAAAATTCTGTTTTGGGTATCGCCCTGTATTCACAGTAATTTTGTGAATGCACATGGATTCCTTTGTTTCATTTGGCTGCCTGAAGTGGTGCTTCAAACTGACCCACCCCAGATGACCAGCTTGCTCAAGGCCAAGCTTGGCTTTGTCCAAAGCTGGGATGTAGATCTGAGAGACAAACGAGCAGGGTCCCTCTGCTGGGACCTTGTTCTGTCCCAGTAATGGAGACATGACACGTGCCAAAGAGCATGAGGGCACTTGGCCTGGTAAAACAGCAGACCTAAAACTCGGAGCGTCACGCAAAGATGCACACGATCTGTGTCCCATCCCAGTGCAGGGCAGAGAAGGGCCAAGAAGCAACTTCTGCATTTCCACAACAGGATTTCTCAATTACTGTTTATGCCATCTGGGTCGCTGCTTTCTGGATCACCTGGATTAATTCTACATTACAAGCCCCATTGGTGAGGTCTGGATACCCCTCACTCTGATACAAAGCCCACCCAGGGCTGTGTAAACAGGTTTGCAATTTTTTTTTCACTCCTTGCTCCTTTTGAAAGACACCAGGGACAGTCGGAGCGTTTGAAAGACAAGGAGAGGTGGCAGTACCTTCTAGTGATGGAATAAGCAGGTGGAGACTTGGCTTCTCTTTACTCTCCCACTAAAACACTGTTTACTTCTTGATGCTGCAAGATTGGTTAAGAAGTGAAAACAAATGGATTTAGAAACTATCTTAATAATGCAGAGATGCGATTAAGAATAAAACATAGCCTGTGTGGCCTGATCCATGGTTTTGGTTTGCGATTTGAGTAATCCAGTTGTCCAGCCGTGTTTGGAAAGCAGTGCAATAATGCGTCACGTTTCTAGCTCCCTGCCCTGCTGCTGACTTAGGCTTGAACCCGAGGCTTGAAGCAGTGGGGACGTTGTTGCTTCTGCAAGGTTGGCTCAATTTTTTTGCCCTCGTCCTGGAGTTGGGCATCAAAGTTTTCCTTGATCTCAAGAGCTTCCTTTGTGTGCTTCACCAGTGGGTTTCAAATGCCACGTGCCTCTTGTACCCGATAAACAGCACAGAGCAGCTTCTGGAATTGACTCTTCTCATTGCAGTTAATTCTTAGGGGTTCCTTACACTAAAGGGTAGATGGAAAATTATTTCTAGTGCATTTGTTCTCTTGACTGCTCATGGAATATATTTATTCCTCTCTTCTTGAGTCTTCAGTTTTTCTTTGCTCTTCTTACTTTGCAGTTCAGCAGTGGGATCTGCAATGCTCACGCGAGGCGTCTGCAAGGAGCTTAGTGGCTTGGCTCCTGGGTGGAGCTGGGTGGTGACATACACTGCTCCCATGTGGAATTGCGGCTGGATTAACACTGTGCCGATGGTGCTCGGACAACAAGAGCGTGGGGTTTAGTGGAGACCACAGCCCTGTTCGCACTAGCATATCCAGCACAGCTGCTATGTGATCATCAGGGTTGCTTTGCAGCCCCCTTGCATACATCAGGGCTGCATCCAGCTACAAACCTCACCCAGCACTGCCTCAACACACAGCAAGAGGGAGAGAAACGTCTCCTAGGTGGTTTTGGAAGCCTTTTTACCTGAAGACATTGGGTAGATTTCCATTTATCTCAGAGAAGTATGTCCAAATCGTTATTGTTTGTGTTGGACAGCTGTTTCTGCTCTTGCCCAGCTTTCAGTGCTGCTTTTCCCCATAACAGTTTCCCAATGTCTCGCCTAGCTGCAAGGCTAAGAAGGCTTTGCGTTTCTGGATGGATAATCAATAGATCACTCTGTGTGTCAGACTTCTTTTCCCCCCCTCTTTACTTCTTTATTGACCTGTTGCTCGACTGAAACCTCAGCCATTTAGGAGGCAGATTAAGCCACGAGTTGTTACTTGGACTCTGCTTTTACCCTTTTGTAAGCAAACTCAAACCCTGAAATTGTGAAACTGGGAGAGCAACTTGGGTTGTGATTTTTTTAATAATCCAGTCACCTTCTCCAACTTCTCTGATCCCTTGGATGGGGTTTGGTAACCTCTTACAAATGGGGCAAGACAGTTTTGAGCAGCGTCTTGCAAGACTCCTGTATACCAGGGAATATTTGCTGTTCCTACCTCCCAAGAGGCTGGAAGCTTAGGCTGGGACCCCAGGGTACCACTAAACCAGTCCACCAGCTTGAGGAAGCAGCTTTTCTCTCTGGAGGTCTCACTTCTGAGGCCCTGCTGACTGCCCCTGGGCTGCTTTCCCCACACATCAGTGTGACGTGCGGCCCTCCACATCACCTGGGGCTTCAGCTGCTAAGTGCACACCTTAGAAACATATTGCAATGTAGTAATTTTATTTTAATGAGTGGCCTTTGGTATTAAGACATCACGTCATCCACTTCTGACCACTGCTGTTTCACTAGACATTTGGTTAGGGATCTATGTTAAACAGAGAGATATAAAACAGCAAGAGCGTGATCAGAAACAGAAGCAGGTTGGGAACAGCCACAGCTAAGCATAGGCTGGCTGTGGAAAGAAACCTCTGAACCTGTCCAGGGCAGCTGCTTTCTTGTGGCCTGAGTGTTAGCAGAGATGGTGAAAATAAATGGAAATGAGGGAGGATCTTTGTCTATACTGATTAGAGGCTGCAGTTTCATGATACCATACGAAGCTGGAGCGTTACGTGCTTTGCAGGAATTGTCGCCTGACTTATTGAAATCTGCATCCAGGATCTATGGGGCATCTTCAGGATCACTTGTAGCTACATTTGCATTGTGTGGGTGTGATATAGGTAAGAGCTATGCACTTCCATTTATTCTGTGTCTAAAGAGATAGAACGTCTGGAAATTTTGGAGTTGTGAAAGATTTTTTTTTAATTATTATCCTTAATCAGTGGTTAATTCCTCAGAATTTTACTTCATTGACTCCTTTAGAGTGGAAAGCATGCATAAATTAACAAGCACAGAGAAAATAGACTAGATATAGTTACTAAGTCATTGCATCTTATTAGTTTGAATTAATGGTAAGCATATCTAATATGATAGAAACAGAAGTGCCCTCCCTAATAAGGCATTTGGGGTTGTTGGTAGATTCCCAAAACACAGTGTTGAAAGAAAATATTTAATATGGAGAGGATCAGTGTTGCTGTTGCACGAGATAAAAAGTTATAGTCACAGAGCTGAGAAATACATTAGGGGGCATAGATGCAAAGCCAGCAGGAGAAAATGCTACACAAAGGCTTCCTGTCAGTCTTCTCCCATATGGCCAAAAATTTGTAAGACATCTTGTGCAGGGAGTGGAGAGAAATAGGAAAAGAAAATGAAATAATTCTGCTTCCTGCAATATTGAAGGTCCTTGGAAAATCTGGGTCCAGTCATGAAAGCTTTATGAAAATAACAGCCCTTTATGAGTGTTTACCAACATGGTAAAATGCCCCTTTGCCAGGTGGAAGCGCAGCCAGAAAGTACATAAATAATAATATAATGGATGTGGAATGATTGCTTTGCTTTGCTTTAGATGAGGTAAAGCTGATTGCCTTCAAAGCTGTGAAAAGCTCTTTCTGGTGGTGGCTCCCTGGACAAAGAACGATTAACACCTTAAGGAATATCTTAAACCACTTTCTGCCTACGAACGCCCACCAGCTGGTATCTGGAAAGCTGCATGTTATCATCACCCGTGTGCACGACTGGAGAAGCATCGCGGTTTCAGAGTTTGCCTCAAGGGAGGACCTCATTCAGGTGAGAGCAGCCACAGCCACCCTGCGAGGGGAGGAGCTGCAGGAGATTTACTGCCTGTCCGTGCCCCACAGCATCCGCGGGGGAAGCCTGGGGCCTCGCACTGGTCCATGCCATGATTTCTGTCCTTACCACCCTCTGAAGTCAGACTGGGTCACAAGCTGAAAATAGTAAAAAAAAAAAAAAAAAAAAAAAAAGAAGAAATCAACCCTTTTGATTGCTGGCTGAATTACCTGCAGGGCCTGAGTATGCAGGGAGCAAAATGAGGCATTTCACAGGTTACCTTCCTGCTTCTCCATCCCTGGCTGTGGATATCACAGAATCCCAGGTTGGAAGGGACCTCAGGGATCATCTAGTCCAACCTTTCTAGGAAGAGCAGAGTCTAGACAAGAAGGCCCAGCATCCTGTCCAGACGACTCTTAAAGGCGTCCAACATGGCCGGGTCAACCCCTTCCATGGGGAGATTATTCCAACGGTGACTGTCCTCAGTGTGAAAAATTTCCCTCTCGTGTCCAATCGGAATCTCCCCAAGAGCAACCTGTGTCCATTCCCCCTTGTCCTCTCCATGGAACTCCTTGTAAAAAGGGAGTCTCCAGCTTCTTTGTAGCTACCCCTTCAGTCCTTTGATCATCCTGGTGGCCCTTCTCTGGACCCCTTCCAGCCTGTCCACATCCTTTTTTTATAGCGGGGACCAGAACTGCACACAGCGCTCCAGGTGTGGCCTGACAAGCGCTGAGTAGAGCAGGATGATGACTTCTTTCTCTCTGCTGGCGATGCCCTTTTTGATGCAACCCAGCACCTTGTTGGCCTTCTTGGCCGCAGCAGCCACTGTTCGCTCATGTTGAGCTTCCCCCCACCAGGACCCCCAGGTCCCTTCCCACAGAGCTGCTCTCCAGCCAGGTGCATCCCAGTCTGTGCTGCACTCCCGGATTATGTTTTCCCAGGTGCAAGACCTTACACTTGTCCTTGTTGAACTTCATAAGGTTCTTGTTAGCCCACTCTTCCAGCCTATCCAGATCTTGCTGCAGAGCGGCTCTCCCTTCCGGAGGGTCTGCTTCCCCACTCAGTTTGGTATTGTCAGCAGAGTTCATCAGGCTACACTTGATCCATTATCCAGATCACTTACAAAGATATGGTCTGGCCCACAATAGCCAGTGGTGCCCAATAACCCAGCCGTGGGTCCCCATTTTGGCATTCACAGAAAAGCCACCATTCCCAAAGGCAGAAGGGTTTTGTGGCTCTTTGCTCACCTCTGTGCCTTCCCTCTCACCCACAGGCCCTAATATGCAGCTGCTTCATCCCTGTGTATTTTGGACTTTTACCTCCTGTGTACCATGGGGTGGTGAGTAGCCTTGTGGTGTGGAAAGCCTATCCCGGGTCAGGCCGAGGGCCCATCTAGCCTGTGTCCTTTCTCCAGTGGTGGCATTAAGCATGTTTATATGCATGTTTGCCACCAAAGTTGCTTGGTGCTGTGTTCATGCAGTGTCTGCAGAGGGAAAAACTGAACTCAGCTGCCCCACAATCTGACCTCACTGCAGACAGAACTGACCTGCTCACATAAGAGTCCATCCTCACCCTGTTTATGGGGTTAGCTCAACTCCTTTCTGCTGCACTTCCCCCAGTTTCATTAAAGAGTAATTTTTTGGCTGGAGGGGAGGAGGTGGCGGGTGTAGACCTGGAGCACATGGGACAGTGGTCAGGGCTGTTCCCTGGAATGGGATCTCTGTAGCCTCAGTAACCTCAGTCTAATTTGGTCCTGGGTGGGGAAGAAACACCAAATGCATGCACACGTGACACAGCACTCTTCACTCTGAAGAGAGGAAGGCTCAAGGTTCCTTGTTTTCTTTTCTAGCGTTATGTTGATGGGGAACTCGGCATGTGGCGGGCCAACTTCATTTCCCAGAGCACGATCACCATATCTGCTTTCGCCGGCGAATACGACATCTGTCCCAAAGATGGCCCAGCTGCCTTCTTCACTTTCCACATCTCTGACTGTACTTTACAGATATCAAAAAGAAACTTCTACCGCTTCCAGTGTATTTTTCAGCTTCCTCCACTTCAAGTGAGCTGCTTCTATAGGTATCAAGAGCCATGAGGGCCCTATAGCTGGACCATCTTCCCTCACTGCCACCTTCCCCCTGCAGGTTCTGGACCAGCTTTTAACCCAAGGCTATGAGGACACAGTCTCCTACTTAAAAAGACTGAGTAAGTGATTGGGAGTGAGGAGCAGGTAGGTTGGGTGCTTCTCTTACAATGTTGGGTTGCTGACAGAAGGTAAGAGATGCTGCCAGCACATCTAGAGTGACCGGGGCAGGGAGATCCCTGCATCCCTGGCATTGCCAGGGTTACTTGAGTCCCATCCTCTCTATGGCCTCTCCTGCAGCTCCCTGTTCACCCCTTCCCTCTGATGACATTAGGCCCCTCGTCTCTTCCACACTGGGCATGGTAGAGCTTTCCTGGGAACACAGGTCCCCAGCACCTAGACAGAAGTGTGGGCTCGGGTGCCCTGTGTGGTGTTAGACTGATAACCCACACATTGGTGATCCCTGACCCAGAAACCCAACTCAGATTAGCCATGAACTGTGCTCATCGGTCCCCCTATTTCCAGTCAGCCCTGGTCATGCCTCACATTGCTGGAGAGCTGGTAGTTGAGCAACAGGCAGTGAGAAATGGATTCTCTTCCCACCAGGTGAATTTAGAATAAATTACCTTGATGAGGGCTTTATGCTTTCATTGTCCAATAAATCACTTCAGAAAGGTGAAGGGACCCTCAACAGGAAGCCAGAAACAAGAATACTTCACTCCAGAGCCACAGACCCTGAGGATGTCACCAAAGAGAATGCAGGGACCATCCAGGCAGCAGGTGAAGTGGAAGAGGAAGACCTGCACCACCTTCTCCACCAACAGAAAGGTAGAGGACCAGCAATTCCTTTACTCCATCAATTTTCATTAGCTAAGTGGCACTTGCCCAGGGCTGTCGCTGCTGAAAGAGGCTGTCTGGGGTTTTGCAGGCTCCAGTAGGTGAGAACATCAGGAATGGGAGAGAGTCCCCTCTTGGGTCAATGGTTATTAGTGAAGCCTGCTGCTGAACTTGGTTTGGGTGAGGTTTGAGGACTTAGGCTGTGGCCAGGTCAGAAGGGCTCTTTGGAGAAGTAGCTCTTTCTAAGAAGAAAGCCATTTATTCACCTGGCAAGGTAATCCCAGGTTCTACCCACGCATCAAGTCATTAAGGGCGAGGGAAGGAGCAGTGCCCCAATGGTTAGAGCTGGGTTTGCTGTGCTAGTCAAATCATAATTTCTACTTAGTTACTCTGGTGTGTAGCCACATGTAAGTACTTAAGTGCAAGAAAAGCTTATTAGAGCTGCAGGTAAACCGCTACCTGTATAATTTTTAAGCAACATAAGGCAGGTTTAAATCCAAAACAACCAGTTTTCTGCAAACCTGTGCAAAATAATTCCCTCTCCCATTTCAGTTTTGACATGGAAAACCAGTGAACCCTCAGCATTTTGGATTCCAGTTTGTCTTATTGTTACTAGCAGAATACAAAGAAGTATGTGCTGGAGTGCAATGTTTCTTTTAATTTTATTATTTATTTTCTTTTTCTTTCTGAGTCTTTCAACATTTCAGAATTTGTTGGCTTAGGAAAAATTACACCACTTTTCCAATATTACGATGGTTTAAAATGCTGCCACATAAATTAAAGAAATAGTGAAAAAAGACCCAAATATTGTTCTGCTATATCTACAAGGACAACACCAAATGAAGCATATAAAGGGGAAAGAACAGGACCATTACCATTCCAGATCTAAAAATAAAAACTTGGAAAATATAAAATAAAAGCAAAGATTTCCATTGAAAACAAAACAACTCTACCTATGGGAAGGGAGCCACTAAAGAAATGCAGGACACAGGGTTAGGCTGTACAGTTTGCTTCCATGCTTGCTTTTTTAAAGGCTTCATTAGTCTGAGCTACATGGAACTTTTAAAATCAACAGCGTAGGAACCAAGTTTCTTTGGAGGTTGGGCAGGCTCTGGGCTATAAGGAGTCTCTTGGTCTCTGGTTTGTAGCTGGGCTGCTTTGCACCAACCTGAGGTCACTGTGGAAGGAATCAAGACTCATTTGTTAGGCCACAGAGCAACCAAGAGGAGAGCCAGGGCTCTCAGTCTCCAGGGGAGAAGTACATTGGATTTTTCAAGTCTGGGAAGGAAAAGCCTGGATGATCTAGGCCAGAAAAAGACTGTTTTACTGTTTATCTGCACAATACTATAATATCATTGATGTTACCAAATGAGCAAGGGTATAAACCTGCAAGCAACTCGCACCTGTTTTCTTGAATAAGTCAGAATATCCCCAAAGGACTACTGCTGCAGTAGAGCCTGCACACCAGCAGGGCTCAGGCTGGATTAGCAAGGTAACCACAAACATTTGCATTTTTATCCACGTGCCCACCAGGACAGTTGCACATGAGTTGCACCCTCCTTAGTATCTAGACTAGAAGTAGAGTCTGGCATAAAGCACCTGCAGCCAACAGCCAGAGGCGCAAACAGGCTTGGACACATTTGGTTTTGTTTGGCGCAGTTGCATGGATCAGGCCCCAGGACTCCCCTTCTCACTAGATGCACAGTGGGATCGAGTTTTAGAGAAAGCTCCAGCTGACTTGGGTTGTCTCCAAACTCTCATCCCACCCACCCCAGTCTTCACATCTATGAGTTCCCTACAGACCAGGGCAAGCAACAGCACAGTGGTATGGGGGCAATACTTGAAGGATATCAAAACCTGCTTATCCCATTACCCTGTAGACAAAAGGAGGGAGGGAAGCAGCCCTGATCAGGTATTTGAATCCAGTTTGTCTCACAAGAACTGCCACAAGGGTCTGTCAGATTGACCAATATGGTTTTTCTCCCTTTAAAGCCATGCCAGACATACAAAAGCATTTTTGGCTCCAGTTCATGTTTTAAAGAGAGAAAAGGCAGCTTGCAACCCAGCCTGCAGACAGACACCAAGATGCACTGAAGAGCACCCTTGGGCAGCAGTGTCACCAGCACGGGCAGGGCCACAGCCCTCACCCTCCCACAGCCCCCAGGTGATTCCCATGACCCACCTTTAAAGAAGGCATTTCAGGCTGAGGACAGGATCTAGTGCAGCTGGTTTGAACTGCAGCTGGGTTTCCCAGTTTGCTTCCCTAGGGCAGAAACAAGCTCCTTGAGAGCCAAGAGATGCCAAACTTTGCCTCTATCCGTTGCCCCTTGCAGAGCCTCTTTTTGTCATTGGTTCCAAGCTCATGCAAAGACAGTGTCAGGTGTTCTTGCTTGAAAAGGTGGGGGATTAATGAATCAAAAAACAGCTACTTTGAATGATGAGTCATTAAATACTTTTAACACATGCCTGCAGGTTTGGAGCAGGAAGGTTCTATGCTGTGACCAGTTTGTTTTGAGTGTTCCTTGTAGGCTATTTTTTGTTAAAGTTCTCCAAGTTTTACTAACTTTTTATGATCAAGCACCTTGTCACGTGAGGGCAGGTAGGTAGTTCAACATAAGCTCCTGTTTGTGGCTGAGATTTGCATCCAAATTTAGTGGATTTGGATGTCAAATTCCTATACGAGAATTTTCTTTTGGTGCTTTTAATTCCCATTTGAATAGGGATAGTGTAACTGCCTGAGGCTGTCTGAAATCGTTGTATCCTGCCTGGAGGTGGTGGGGCTTGCTAGGAAGAGCAGGAGCCTGGTAGAAGCGCTCTGTCATGGAAGTGGGGCAGTCTGCCTGGGAGGGAAGGCAGAAGTGTAGTATGAGCAAAAGCAAATGGTGGGCTGTCTGGCCCTGCTCCTGCCTGGGGAGTGGTGGGGTCTCTGCACCCTCTCCGCTCTGACCTGTGGCAGGAACATAGTCACAGTTCATGAACTGGTTTGGAGCAGCCCAGCTTGGGCTGTAGGGGTTGAGAGATGTAAATCCATCTGGGATGGGAGGGAGACAGGAGTAGGTTTTGGTGGATCCAATGCAAATAAGCATCCGGGTTTCTTTTAGCAAGCTCATTGCAGAGATAATATTCCTAGGTCATTGATTTCAACCAGAGATAGCAGAATATATTATATAAATCTTTCGCTGAGCATTCATAGTTAACTTTGAATCTGTTTACATCAATGCAGCCTTCAGCTATTCCCCACATTTATGCCTGCAGTCTCCAGGGCCCTTTGGCCATGAACCATTTCCCTTTGTGCAATTACACAAGCTGTTCATTCAGATAAACAGCTTGTGCTGCTGTGATCCATTTGTTGCCCATCGGGAACCAAAAAACAGGGGATATAGTTGGGGTACAGCCAATCCATCAGCCTCTGATGTGCGGATTGTGTTTGGGATGATAAGAGTGCCAATTCGTTCTGCACACACAAGCCACACAAGGTGGGTTTGCCTGGACCGTACACTGTTCATAGCAGTGGGTTACAGAAGATCGCATGGGAAGAACTAAGGTGTTTGTGAAATGTCAGCTCTCCTGGTGCAATAGGAGATGCAGTCTGCAAGACTGTGGTACTTTGAAGTAGGGGGAGGTTAATCTTTAGGTTTCTCCATCCTTCTCCACAGCTGCAAATTCAGAAGGGTCCAAATGTGAGCCTACCTCCACTGTCAGCAGAAGCAGGCCTCCGAAGGTGTAAGAAGCTCAAGAATAGGTAATTGGTAAAATAACTTCAGGAAAATGGATAAAAATGAGTTCCTGCCCAGTGTGATGCTCCCTAAGGCTTCTCCCTCTCTCTGTTTTCTGTTTGATGAATCTCTCTGAAAGTTCTTGAGTGGGAGGCAAACACTTAAAATGGGATATTTCCTGGCAGATGTCTGCCCTGTAATCTGCATTAAAGCAGGGGGAGGGATGCTGCTGGTGATCAGCAAGTGGAGCGGCTAGGGAAAACAGCAGCCGGGATGTGCACCCATGCAAGTAAAGATGCCCAATCCCCCCTGCGCAGACTGCGGTTTGGCCGTCATGTTAAAGCAGGTCAGGCCTGGGCAGGGAGACTGCAGCAGCACTAGGAACGAAATCAGCTGGTTTTCCCAAGTGAAAGAACCACCCCCAAAATACTCCACAAAAACCCACAGCTGTGCCACTGTGTGAAATGGACTCTGGTGTCACCCACCGCTTCCCAGGCCAGCAGAACCGTGTGATGCCTGAGGTCCCCAGGGGCCATCCAGGATGGCTACCTAAGGAACAAACATGGCAGTTAGTTGAGTCAGGATCAGTGATCCAACAGGGGCAAGTAGTCCTGGGAATGTTTGATGCCGAAGGGCTTTTTCACGGCTGAGGAATTGTATAGCTGCCTGCAGCATGAAATCATTCTGTGCAAGTCTCTTCGCCAGCTGCACGTGAAGTAACTTGCAAGCAGGTTTTAGGGAGGTATGGCTTAAAAACTATTTGTGTGACAAGTTATATGCCTTGAATCCTTGAGAGTTTAGTGCCAACACACCTCTCGGGATCTTGCTGAACATGCCTGATGTCCTGCTAGGACAGAGCCCATCAGATAAGTGCTCTGGAACAAGAATATGTTGTTGTAGGGAAGCAACACTGAGCTATTTCATAGCTTCTTTCAGTCATCAGTCAAAAAATAATATCATGGGGACAAAAATTAGCTTCTTTTAAGGTGGGGTACCCCAGATTTGGAATCTTTAGCCACGTTCAGCATCAGTGACCCATGGGTGAGGTTCCCTGGGGTTTCCTGCTCTGCACCCTGCCCTCCCTCCGCTGAGGCTTTGCATCCCCTGAGCACCTCACCTCCTGGCCACGGCTCTCAGAGGCAATCCAGGCACCATGGTTTGGAGGAGCTTCTGGAACCGTTTTACCGTGGAGCTGATACCTTCCAGCACCCCCCACAGCTTCTTCAGCCTGCAAAAACAAAATAAACAGGCAGATTTTAATAACTGGTAAATGCAGCAAAAGGGGGAGGGTGTTAATGGTAAATGCACACTGTAGTGTTCTTTTTCATAACCAAGCAATCCTATGGTGTTCCTGCTAGCCACACCCACTCTCCCTGAGAGCTCCCCTTCAGGGAATACCAAATCCTCCTGCGGAAGAAGGGGATGCTGCTAAGCCTATTTATGCAGTAGATGTACATCAGCTTGCCCTAGTCCATGGAAAAGGAGGGACTCGCCGCCAACGCACACTGTCTGCCCCGTGTGTTTCCCATGGAGCTGCCATCTGAAGGATGCTACAGCCCATTGCACACCCCAGCACTGCGCTTGCAGGGCTGCCTGCCTGCCTCAGGCTAATCTCGCACCATTTCCCTTCTGCTGTCTCGCCACTGCTGAAAGCCCAGCCACTGGTTTCGGCATCACACTCAGCTTCGACACCTCTATCAAGATGTTCTTACCCCTTCCTGACAAAAGCTGGCAGCCTATATGGCTGCAACAGGATCTTCGACAGTGGATCCTGCAGTCCAGTCACCTGCTCCTTCTTCCACAGAGCCAAGCCTGTGCCCATGAATGACAAAACAGAAGTAAATAAAAAGCAGTAATTAGAAATAACCCAATAAATGCAATAATTGCTCTTGTCCAGCAACTCTTGCTGCAGCTCAGCCTGTAGGTACTGAAGCCCAAGCCAGCAGCCTGAGCCGCTCTTACAAAGCTTCTTTGAACAGCTACTGCAGATATAGAAATATTTACTATAATAAATACCTTAGTAACATCTTAAATATAATACTTCTCCTCTCAAAGACTGCAGCAGCCCTCAGGGGCCTCAGCCATCCCCAAAACCCAGGATCAGTACCCCAAATCCTCTACCTGGCAGGAAGCAAGGAGCCAGACACTGCGGTACCCTTTTGCACAGGCCGGCAAACATCCTGCTGGGTTTTGCAAAGTCGTTCTTCCCACACATGCTGGCGAAGCGGAAATTGCCATCAAAGTAGTTAAAGCCAAAGGCATCTGTGGGACATGAAAGGGCCAATGTTTGGCTGGTTGCATCGGCCGCGCAATGCTGATGGACAGTGGGTCACACTTCTAGGCTGCCATTGGGGTCTTGAGGTAACACTTACTGTTCCTGTACAGGAAAAGGGCAGTGTCCTGGTACCCTTGGGAGAAAATGTCATTCAAGACCTGCAAAGAGAAACACTTGAGGTCACTAAAGAGCCCTCCATCAAGTACCGGCAGGACCTATCCAAGGCTGTTTGACCGTGGGGGGTTGGGATGGCTCATTTGGGAAGGCAGCAAGGACAGGCTGGTGTCCAACCACCAAAGCACTGGTCCTTTGCAGGTTGTTAAACCAAGGTGGATCCCATCCCAGGCTGGCCACCCATCAGCAGTGTCCGCCAAAACAATGTGCTGCCCTTGAAATCTGATTCATTAACAGTGGAGATTGAGCTGAACCTTAAAGCTTGGGAAGGCAGGTCCAGCATGAATTTGTTTTAACTGAAACACAGCTGGGAAGAAGACCTGGTGGGCTTACCATGGTGCTAGGCGGAAAGAGAGCATAGCTAATCCTGCAGAGGTTTTCTATCGAGATCTGAATGCTGCCGTTGAAGATCTGGAAGCAGAAGAAGATAGCGGGACAATCCCGCGGACAGATATCGAGCTCTCCCGTGAATGGGGACACAGTGATCACGGCTTCTTCCAAGCTGGAAACAGGCTGCAGGCCGGTGAATCCTCCATCAACGTATCGCTGAGGGGGAACAGCAGAGGAGGGTTTGCTTTGAGGATTGCTACAGCGTACGTGTGAGGGCAGCGTTGCCAAGAGGAAAGCAAGCAGCTGCAAAGGCAACATCTGCCACGAGCCAGTCCCAGCACGTCCTCTCTTTCCACTTGCATCAGCATCTCTTCCCACCCCTTGCTCTTTATCCTGGCCTTTGCCAGCTCCTTCTGCTGCCCTGCCTATGGCACCCCACTGGCTCCTCAACCAGGTGCTGTAATCCACAGCAGTTATTAAAATGGAAATATAATTATTTTAATTCACAAAGCTTTGTAAAGTTGTTTTGGCAGTCATTAACCAATTCAAACATCACTGAATTCACAGCGTCATATAAATTTCAAGTCCTGAGCTCAAGCAGTAGGGCTTCTACATTAAATGATTGCCTGCAAATCCCTGGAGGATTACTCACTGGGCAAGGAAAATGTCATTTGCTGTATTCCAAAAGGAATCTGAATTTACCACCCACCTCAGTGGGGTTTGAGGTTGCAAGGACTGCAGCTGATCAGATTAAATGCTTATGAAATAACAGTGCAGAGGAGCCTCATGCAGCAACACCACTGAGCTCTGGGTCCTGCAAACTTTATGCACTTTGTAGGCAAGCCCTGCAGTCCAGGGTAAGCTGGAGATCTGACCTGGCAGCCTGGTACAGACATCGGAGGGCTAAATAGGCTCAATCTGTGCAGACCAACAGAGTCAAGGAAAGATCCTAGCTCTATCCCAGCTGCAAATCTGGTATCATGGCTTTGCGGGCTTTGACAGACAAGCGGGTCACGATGCATCGGCTGCTCCATGGTCCACCTGCACATGCTTCGCCACTGCGCTGCTGTGCTCCTCCTTTGCTGAGGGTTAGCAAGAAGCCAGCCAAAATTTATTGGCTTCACTGTGGTGTTTCACAGTTTGTGAATATGCTCGTGGTTGGGGGAGGATCCTTCCATGAACTTCTGATATTTCAGCCATGCAAGTCTGCACCTGAGCTAATGGAGACATTTGCACTGCAGACAGATCCTGCCCAGGATAACCGGACCGTGTGTCAATGTCCTGAGTGTGGGCGTCCTCTCATCTCACTTTGGAGATCTGCAAGGCAAGATCTAGTCATCCAGGCTCTGTCTGTAGGCAAAGCCAGAGAGGGCTCTCCAGATGGCAATTCCACCCAGCTATCATGTTAGGATGGGATGAAGAACAAGCTAAAATGCTTTATCATCCTCCGTTAACTAAAGAAGAAGCCTAGACATATATATCCTTCTCTGCTCAAGGGAATGTGAAGTTCAGACCCAAGAACTTACTGCTGGGAGCGTATCTTTTATGGGAAATATCACTCACCACACCTCGGTAGGACGGAGGGATGAATCCACAGTAGATAGGAAGAAAGCAGCTGCAGAGGAGAGCCTGGGGGAGGAGAGGGATTGCAGAAGTAAATGTTCTTGTCAAAGTTCTCCTGGACAAAAGCTGTTGACTTGGTGCCTGCAAGTTTAGGCTTGACAAATCGCCTGGAGCCCGGCTGGCAGAACCGCCTGGACTTTGTGCTTGCGTGTGTCAGGAACAAAGGTTCACGAAGAGGGAAACATCTCCTTTCAATAAAGTTGAAACACTTCTCTTTAAAAGGGCATAGCGCTTCATTTTTTATCTTTATAGCTGCCAGCAATATTAGAGTTGTGTATTTATATATCACAGTCCAAACCCTGCCCTTCAGTGGTGGCAAGGTGAAGCTTTGGGGTCATTTTTCATATTTGCAGGTTTTTGGACAAAACCAAGACATCCTCACAGTGCGTTTTCATTCTGCTGGGATTTGTCAATGGTGAAGCCACTGCTGGGCTGTTTGCAACCATTTTCCACCAATCTCATCAGCTGGGAGTGAACATCCCAGGCTCCTGGGTTGACCTAGGGCAGGGAGTACATGGCGAACTCCAACATCTCCATGGGCTTTGCCATCCACTACTGGCTCCCTGGGACAAGCCAGCCCACGGCCTCATGGTCAGCTCTTTAGTGTTTTACCCTGGGATTCTTTCTCCAGCAGCTAATTTACTGGTTAATCAGCTGCTTGTTGTTTGGCAGCACAAACACTTTGTCCAGCTCTTTCGTCCCAGGAAAGTGCTGAGGCAACGAGGGAAACTACTGCCAATGGGACTGGGCCAAGGAGAGACCTGTCCAGAAAGCTGAGAGGTCGTGTTAGCATTAACGCAGCTCTTTGCAAAGAGTCATTAGCACTTAGTAGAGCTGGTCAACATGTCAGCATCAGCTTTTTGAGGCTGGAAACAAGCCTTCTGCTTTTTTAGTGTGATTTATTCTTGCCTGACTCTGGACCTAACAACATCTTCCTCCCTCTCTCTAAGCTTCATGGAGCTCACTGTGGTGGGACCACAGCTCTGGCAGAGCTTCCTGACTCTCTCCCCATCTTGGGTAGAAAACAGTGCAGTTAAAGTCATCAACGCTTTGCTACCTCCACCCCAAGCAGTAGGTAGAGATCTTCCTACGGCATCAGAGGAGAGTCCCTTTACCTGAATGAGCTCCTCTTTCGAGCTGAACTCAGAGGCCATAACATTTTGGCCATCCACCACCCGCGTGAGCGAGATGTGCAGCCGCCCTGAAGCCATCTGGTAGGAGTCCTCTGGCAGCATCTGCTGCAAAACAGTCTTGATATTCGCCAGCAAGCTGCACTTGGGAGAGAGAGGGCCCAAGATGGTTTTCCTGACTTCCTTTGCCATGGCAAAGAAAAATTCCTTTAGGTCATCTGACACAGAGGGGGGAAGATAGAGAGAAGTCAATATCCCTGCTGCCCTAACAGTTATATTTTTAATCCTATTTTTAACACTCCTCACAAATAAAGCCTCTTGCAGCCCCTGTGCATGACACAGGATGATAGTGCTGCTACAGTGGGAGACATTGTGGCAGGACAGAAGGGGGGAAGTCACCCCCATGATGTCCTCAAAGGACAACGTACTGCTGAGCACAACCCCACTGGTGAAATCCCCATTGGCACCAGAGACCGGTGCTCAAGATGTTCCTGGCTGGGGATTAGCGAAAGGCTCCAAAGAGCCCCGGGAAGGGGGATGCAGGTGCAGGCACCGAATTATTGATGTCAGCGTGACTTGCGCAACAGATTCCTGCCTTACACCTCCGATTTTGCACGTGGGCAGCCCCGGGCCTCATGGGGGAGCTGGGACAGCTCAAGGGTGAGGATGAGGGGCAGACCCCCACCTCCTCTGCTTAGGGCTTTCCTGCAAGCCGGGCACCCTGGCTCCACCATGCTGGGACTCCCCGGTGACCTCCCAGCCGGTGTTAATAGTCATTACACATTCCAGAAGGTGGATTAAAGGAGCAGAGCTGCAGAGCTGCAGAGCGCCGGCCGAGGGCTCAGGAGATGCCGGGTTTTACCGGGTGACTGGGGGGAAGAGGGGTGCAACAAACCCAGCCGTCAGCCTGATCCCAGGGAGGAGCCTTGGTCCCTTTGCCGAAATGAGGAGCTCACTTGGAGGAATACCCCACCTTGGGGGGCTAAACTCTTGCAGCAAAAGCTTATCCAGCTCCCCAGTGCTGCAACGAGCAGCACTGCTCCTGGGGGGGGCTCCCCAGGACCCCGCACTGGCATGGAGCTGCGGGGTTGCCTTAGCGCCATGGCTTTGTAGAGGCAAAGGTTTCTGGGCTGTCTCGTGAGATTGCTTTAAAAGCACAGACAGACAGATTAGATGGAGTGTCCCGAAGGCAACTGGAGCAACACAGGTATTAAGAGGGGTTATAAATGTTTGAGCAGATGTTCAGGCCATGTGGTGTGATGATTAGTGCTCGGCAGGTTCACGCAGGGTCCTCAGGGACGCTGAAAGAGCTGGAGATACCCCAGGCAGGTGATACACCCACTGTCTGGCTGCAATGTGTCCTGGAAGTGGGGTAAGCCTGGAAAAACTGCCTGCAAGCTGCCGGGTAGGAGGTGGGAGCCAACCCCAGCTTTGGGAGCTTTGGCTCTGGATGGGGCTTTGACTCGGGGCGAGTGAGGGATGACCCTGGCATGCAATGCTGCGACTGCCCTGCCTGCTCCGTCTTGCTGGTGACCAGCATGTGCCCAGGAGGTGACCTGCAGGGTGGCAGAGGACAGCTGGGCTTGGAAAGCTCAGAGCAGCTCACCCAGCCCGGGTCAGGGGAGGGGCTGGGTACACAGCCACAGCCCCGCCATGGGACCCCAAGCACACCTTTAACCCTCCTTTTGCCCCAGTCCTCCCCAGTGTGAATTTGGCAGAGTTTGTGCCACATTCATTTTCCTTATTAGAAACCCAACCAGAGTCATCACTACCCAAAAGGTCTGTTCTTCCCCTAGGGAAGACGTTTTGGGCACAAGATCATGTCAGTGCCTCTAAGTGGATGGTGCCTACCACCCCCAGTGAAGCAGACCCCCATTTCAGCACTGGTGCCCATAGCAAGAGCGGTCGCCAAACTGGTTTGTACCTGCTGGACGGCCCCAGATCCATCCAATTGCACCAGCATGAAGAATCGGTGAGGAAAGTTTTGGGGCACTTGCTGATTTGTAGAGGAGTTCATCCCCATGCGGGCAGAAAGGTTCCTTTCTCCTTTGTGTAAATATACTTGCCAAAGTTTTGAATTCTTTTTAGCTCCAGCAGAGTGGTTCTAGTATCCACCAGAGGTTTCAGGAACTGCGTGTTTCCTCCCTGCTTCCTCCATCATTATTTGGGCCCTAAAACCCCTGCTCCTCCTAAATGTCCCCATTGCTTGAAGTGGGGCTTGGGTGAGCCTTCAAAGTCTTAAGTCTTGTGTACACTTGTTTACGCAGGACGCTAATTGGAAGTATGGGAGGGTGTGATTGTTAAAAGTGGATTAACTGCTCTGAACTAATTCTACACATAGATGATCTTACTGCTTGCGGGGTGCTGCTTCCCCATTGTCTAAAGGGATTCAGAGTAAAACCTCATTTGCACAAATAAGAGAAACCCCAGCCCCGGGCTGGAGCGGGGGCTTCTGCTCCCCCAGGCACGTCCCACTGATGAACCCTTGAGCTTTTTCCAAGGGGGAAGGTGCCACATCTTCCCTTGTGCTGGGAAGGTTGAGTGGGATAACCCCACGCACCACGCAGACAGGGCTGTCAGCTCTGTCGGCACCTATGTGACTGCCACTCGTGCCCCTTCGTACCTAAGGATACCAAAGGACCTGATCTATAGGGGACAAGGGCACCTCCACCCGCCACAGCCGTGTAGACTTGCTTTGGGATGCATCCCGGCACTCCTTAAACCTCGTAGCGGTAGAGGAGGAGATCTGCTTCTTCAGCAGGAGCAGGAAAATGAGGCAATAAAATACAGGTACGTCCAGATTTACCCCTGCAATATCTACCCGACCATCAGAGATAACATTCAGTCCGTAATAACTGGCTTTTTCAGCTTACGCCACCCAAAAGTGCTCCAGGGTGGCTGCCAAAGGTGGCAACATCTGCAGATTTCTGTTATGCCTTGTGAGTGATACGAGTTACACCAGTATCGCGTCCCCACTGGTGCTTTAAGGCATTAGCTCCTCTATTTCTATTTTGAAATAAAACATCTACAGTAAGGAAGTCTAGGCAATAATTGTCTTACCGAGGCTGATGCCGCACACCACGGCGGCGGCGATGAGCGAGCCGGCGGACGACCCATAGACCTTGCACGCGGACTTGAGGAGTTCGGGAGCCAGCTCCAGGAGGGACTGCACCACCCCAACCTGGTACAGGGCAAGAAAGCCACTGCCGGAAAAGGAGAGCGAGAAAGGGGTGCTCGAACCCCGGAGATCCTCCTCAGCCATCTTGAGATCAAAGCGGTGTATCCGGCTTGATGTCTTGGGTTGTCCTTTTTCACCAGGTGGACCTCAAGCTCTCTCCTCTGCCTCCTCCAGGCTCATCTCTGGCTGCGGAGGAATCCAGAAGATGGATTTTCTACCCCCTTTTATGACAGCTCCCCGAGGTGTTTAGATTCATGAGCTATTTTAATTGCTGCCTGTGCTAAAAACAGAATTTTTCCCCTGATCAAAACAGCTCTTGTAATCCTCGACCGCAGCCAGCTCAGATGCTCAGGGCTGGATCAAGGCTCCCTTTTTATACCAAGTGATCTGAAGTGCGCCAGGAGCCCCCCGCGAGGTGGTGCCCGCGCTACGGTGCCCGTCACACTTGGAAACATCCATGCAAAATTTCCTCTTTGCTTTGTGCTTCTTTCATCAAAGGTGTTTTCCTAAATAGGATTCTCCATCAATCCTGGCTTAGGCACAGCTCAGTACTGAGTGAGTAAAGGCTTGTATAAGACACTTAAAGCCAGAGGGTGTTACACAAGGGGTGGATGCACAGGGCGTTACGTTGGGTTGGGTTTGGAATTACTGCTTATATTTGTTCCCTATTGGAAGAGTTTTGTCCTTGCCTGACTCTTGGATATCCTTTGGGAGGCAAAACCAGGGAGCTGGATTTGCTTTTCTCTTCCCTGCCTCCAGCGCCGTGCTCTGTAGGGTCCAAGAAGGATGCCTGCAGCAGCACCGTGTTCCCCAAAGCTGGGGTTACTGAACCAAACCCAAACTGCCTTCAGGCTGTCTTCATCGGCTGGGTGGTAGTTAAAAAATAGGGGGAAATTCAGTACATTTCTAGTGTCTTTTCAGCCTTAATACCCTAATGCTGCTGCCAACACGCAGAACAAAAATAGCCATTTTAAACAGATGTATTTATTAAATATTACTAAATATTGTGTCGCTTATGTTGTCCAAACACATATAGCGTGCGCACTGTGTAATGAATATTATGTATGGTACGTTCAAGGTTGTGTCTATGTACAGAACAAGGGCATGTGCTTAACCACAGGCTGAAGGAGAGAGCTCTCATTCCCCGCGTTGGCCCGCCAGCCTGGCCCGGACCGTACAAGAGAACAGAGGGTGGTCCCAGCACCCCGACACAACCTTTGCAATGCTGTTTCACCCCAAATTTTCATATATTTTTTCCTTGGCCTCTCCAGCCATTGCTGGGTCCCCACGACGGGCGTCGTGTCCTGTGCTGTACCTGGGGGCAGAGATCCCCACCTCCATGTGCAAAATGTCCCTGGGTTGAAGTTTCGCCAGTAGCTGCCCATCAGCAGGTGAACACTGCCTGCACACCCCCCAGGTAAATGTCACTTGGCATGGCCAAGGCTGTCCTCGACGGCTGCTCCCGGCACGGCTGGACAAGCGGGAGCAAGTCGTCAGGTCAGAGGTGTTTTGGAACAGCTGGACTCTCCTGGAGGTGAACAACTGCTTGAGTCAGGGCATTTGCATGCGGTCCCGTCCTGCCGTAGGTACACGGCCTGACTGGGTTCGGTCTTCTCACCTCTCGTCTTCCCGGTGTTTGAAGTTGGTTTTATGTTATCCCCTCGCTGTGCGAGTCTCCCACACGTTCCAGCCTTTCTGCCAGCTTCTGGTGATATCTGGGGTCTCAGTGATTTGTACCTCTGTCTCCTCCAGCCCTTGGGAAAGCAAATTCCTTCATTTAAAGGACTTTTTTCCAGCGCTGGTAAACATCTGCAGGTCAAAGGGGAAAAGTGTCATCTCTCGCTGCAACCGATCCAGCGCGCAAGTGCATTGGGAGCGCACGAGTGTTTGCACGCTGGGAGAAGTTTGTTCCATGTTCTCTGTGCATTAACTAGGGCAATTATGTGCACCAGGTCCCCAGGAAACTCAACAGGTGCTGCATGGAAGGGGCGTAGGATGCTCCTGCTTCACTCAGCGCTTGCACCTCCTTGGTCAAGCCCAGACCCAGCTGCCAAGCTTCAGGAAGGGTGTAAACGATCCCATGGGACATGCAGGAACGTGCTCCTCTGTCCAGTGCATGGCACGAGGATGGTTTCCTCGCAGGAGCTGGGCTTGCTACAAAATGTGGTGCTCCAGGAGCGCCTTGTGAGTGCGAAGCCCAGCCGAGCGGAGCCGGGAGATGTTCTCCCCCCAGGCTCTCCTTTGGGCATCTTGTAATAGCTTCTTCCCTTGCAGCTGCCATGAAGTAATGCATTAAATGGGATTTTCCATTCCCAGAGCCAGATGATGAAGGGCAGTGCAGTGGCCACGAAAAAGCTGTTATCCCTGCAGGCAGGCAAGTGAGTAGCTCCGTGGGGAGGTGCACAGCGAATGCAAGAAGGTCCCTAACAAGGAGAAAGCCCAGCAGACAGCACAGCCCCACGCCGAGGCAGGGCCAGCCCCAGGAGAGGGACAGGGGGGCACGGCAGGACCGACAGGAGGACAAGAGCCACCTGACCTGGCCAGGGCAGGGCAGCACCCCAAAGGGCAGCGGCTCAGACCTGCGAGGACTTCGTGGCAGGCTCAGACACCCCAAGCTCCCCTTGGGATCCTCAAAACCCAAGAGGGGCCAGGCTTTAGGGCACACCTCGGGGGTCTGCCAGCCGAGGGGGTGCACAGCCACATCGCAGCATTTCCCACAAATCGCCCTGGCCTGCAATGAGCTACGGGGGGCATCTCAAGGCAGGGGCCGGATGCAAAATTTGCCCTGCATCCTCACCCGCTGCAGACACCGAGGCCCCGGGACAGCATCTCAGGAGGCAGCATCCTCCCTGGCCCGGTGCCACGCTCCCGTGAGATGAAACCTTGTCATCATCCTCTTAGTGACAGCGAATTTTGCATTAATTGGCTCATGAAGTGCTGGGCTGATTTTTCTAAGCTGCCCTCCCCCCACCTGGTGCTCAACAAAGCAGGATTAGCGAGGACTAATGACTTCGGAGATGCCAGATCCCAGAAGCAGCCTGAGATGCTTTCAGGAGAAGGCCCCCGGCTCACGCTGAGCACCAGGCGGGCAGGGGGCTGTGTGGGGCACAGAGCTGCTTTGTGCCCGGGCAGGATGAGTGCCCAGATGGCCAGTGTCCGTGATCCCAGGGATTTTCAGGCAAGGCGATTGCTTTAGCTGTTTGAAGCCACAGCAGGGTGTTTAGGGAAGGATGAAGGTAACACCAAGAATTGGAAACTGATCAAAACCCCGGGGCTAATAACTCGCCCTTCTTTAATACCTTCTTAATATCTTCAGCGGCCTCAGGCAATCAGGGTCTCAATTTTATAACTAAGAGATTAAGCCAAGACGCTGGAGTTGCTCACGAGAAGGCACCTGGGCTCTGGGAGCCACCGGCCACAGGGTGCTGCACCAACAGCAGCCGTGGCTGCTCCTGTCCTCGTCCCACCGCGCCAGGGCAACATCCCTGCTTCGGGCTGGGTTATTTGGGACCAGGAGCCTGTTGTGCAAAGGGCTGGGCAGGTTTTGCTCCTCGTTTCCCCAGTCACCGCTGCCCTGATGGGAGGGGAAAGGTCCAGTGACCACAGAAGGAGGATATTTGGTTCAGCCGTGATATCAGGAAAAGCACAGAACAAGGAAATGGGAGACACGAGTTGTTTTTCTCACCAGGGTTTTGCCCGGCAGGCACGTCCCATGTGCCGAGGCAAGATGATGTCCTCTGGGAAGTCAGCGAGGCGACAAAAACCCCTTTGCTGCTCTGTGCAAATGCCAGCCCACACCTGGCCCCGCATGAGCTCAGATGCAAAACAAATCGGGGCATCACATGATCGTCCCGCCAGGTCCCCACCTTGTCCCCAACACCAGCTCGCCCTGCCCCGGTCACAGCCCAGCACCGTTCCCCGGGTCGTCCTGACAGTTTGCAAACAGGCGAGAGCGGTTTCAGTTTCTCCTGCAGTAAATCTCTCCCGGCTTGGTTCCCGGCCAGAAGGAAACATGGTGCTGGTGCTGTGCTTGTTCCTGGCATCACCGGCAGGACCCAGGAGTGGGATCTGATGTTTTTCACAGTCCTGATTACCCTGGGCTAAATTAGACAAAGCCCCTGCAAGGTATCCCCCCTCCTTGGGGCCTTTCGGCAGCCAGTGATTCAACCCTCTGCAGCTTTATCAAACGTTTCCTTAAAGGCTTCGCGAAGGGGGATGTTGGTCTGTGTGGGGAAGGGCTGCTTCCTTCTTATGAGGACTGCTTCTGTTTCATTTTACTTAGGGTTTTACAAGGACTGGAAATATCGTGTCCTCCAGGAGAGGAGGTAAGAGAGCGGTGCTGGGCAGACACAGGACTGTCACGCCATGCATGGCACTAACCCAGACCCACAGGTTGGTTTGCCACCACCACCACCTTCAACCCACTAGATCACCCCACCTCTTGCACACTGTGAGCCCCAAAGTGTTGTGCCCTTCGCTCCAGGCTGGATCCCAGCCTGCCAGGGGAGATGCTCCTGCCTGTGGCACCGCCCTCAGCGCTGGCAATCCCCCCTGGCCCCAGGCTGCCTTAATCCATGGCCCTACTTAGGGGTCTGGGTGAAGATTAGCTAGGAACTAATTCCCAGGGATTAGGGTTTAATCTCTTTGACATTTCACATCTTCTTAGACCTCGTAGGTGAGACCCCGGCAGCCGTAAATCCCCTTGGTGCTCGAGGGAGCGACAGCGAGGGCAGCTCCTGCACCACTTGGAAACAAGCTTTACACAGTTCTTGGTGTCAGATCAAGCTGCTTTGGCCAATAAATCTCCTTCTGCCAGAAATAGTAAATATAAATAGTAAAAAATAGCAGGGCTGCACCGTGTATCTGCTAAGACTCCCTTTGTGCCACTTTGCATCTGGCTTGAAAGGAGCAGCCCACAACAGCTGTAGCAAAGCAAACATTATTCCATGTACAACGTCTGCACACATCACGCATTAGACAGGCCTGGCAGTCATTTAGGGACCAATTTATTTGAGTTTTAGGGTTTTTTCCCTGAACTGGATAATTGGCTGACAGCAGAAGCTACAAAAATTATGTTGCGTAGAAAAGCAGGTAAATAAATACACGCACATAAACACAAACGAACCATGAGGTTCAACACATGCACTTGGTGAGAGCTAAAATGCAAATACAGGGTGAAATTTGGGGTTTGTTTGATTTACAGACTCTTCGCCACCAGCCAGGTGAGTTTTAAGCATTTCATGCTGCTGTGGCTATCGCTACGGTTTTCCTTAGAAGATTTTAAATCCACACGTCAGAAAATCACCCCACCTCCAGGTCACCAAGAGGGACTGTCCCCCCCATCAGTAAATCGGCATCCTTGGGTTCCCCAGGCCCCGCAGGCCCTTCGGAGCAGCCGATGTCAGTCCGGGCTCTCGCAGTTGTCTGTGCTGAACTTTTCTTTGTCCTGCTGAGGCAAAAGAAAGCATCCGTGAGGCCCCTTCCAAAACTGAGCTGGCGCTATTGGTCTTCTAGAGGAGGAAATTCTCCCCAAGGAGAGCTGCGGCCACACCAGGCTGCAGCAGTGCCATGCACTACGGGGCATCTGGCTGCGGAGGTGCAGCGGGCAGGAGGCAAAGCAAGTCCTGCTCCTTGTGTGTGCCTGGGCCATGCTCGTGTTGGAGAAAAGCAAAGGCAGCCCCAACAGCATGGATCCAGCACCCAGCCACCCCCCAGTATAAGCCAGTATGATTGCTACCCACCCAGGTCTATCGATCACCCTAAAACTACACCCTTTGCCTTAACTTGCTGCTGGAAGCTCAGCCCCGGACCCGGCCCTCCTCCCTACCTGGAGAATTTTGCTGTAGGACAAGGGTGCAAACGAATCTTCCAGGTAGCGGGTGCCGAAGCCCATGATCCTGTTCACCGCCTGGTTGCAGATGCCCGCCACCTTGGCCGTGAGGTGCACTGTTAAGGCAAACTGGATCTCTTGGGGGTTGACATTGGGTCTGCTGGCCGTCATTTCCTTGCGGACGTAGGCGTCGGCCAAGTCCTTGAAGGAGCTGTAGGACATGTCTCTGAAGAACGTCCGTAGCCGTGCGTCTTCCTTCACCTGGTTGAGAAGCAAGCGAATGCACATTATGAGTCAATAACTTGGTGTGTCATCCTTGCTTTCCCTCCATGCTAGGATTGCAGTTGAGGGAGGACAGACAGACAGCCACGATCACACCCAGTTGAGGAATTAAAAGATGCCATTTCCTTGATTTTACTGAGCCTTTGCCTGCACCGGGAAATCGATGGTGTTGCTGTATTTTACAGCAGTGCAGAGCTTGGCCTAGATCCCCTCGACCCCAGCACAGCTCTCACCTGCCTGTCCAGCTCATCTCCTGCGCTCTGGAGCAGGGCGACAATTCTCCTGATGGCTTCATCTGCAGAGAGAGATCCCACGTTATGTCCAGCCCTTTCTCCGAGCCTCACACGCCGGTGCTCTGTTTAGACTCCAGGAAAAATTCCCTGAGCAACGTTTATCCACCTCCATCCCTCCAAAACCCCTTTCAACCTATTGCCAAGTGCCTTGTTATCCTCAGCCAGCAACATCATCCTCCTGCCTTTGAATTTCTCTCTCCCCATATCAAGCCCTGACGCTGCAAATCTCCCCCAAAGTCTTCATACGACTGTTCGGGTCCCGTAAGACCCTGGGTCAAGCTTGAAGCAGGGTTTGGGTCCCGCGCAGGCTCTGCATGGGGACAAGTCTCGTGCCCGTGTTTTCTGTATGTGCCAGCGATGAAGCTCTTGCGAGGGCAGCACTCACCGATCCCGTCGGCGCTGGCCGGACGTGGTGGCTCCCTGCATCCACGTGCTGTGCTCCCCTTGCTCTCGCTGCCCTGCACGATCAGCCCGATCTCTTCTGAGAGTCGTGCGTAGTAACCGTCGGGCTGCTCCACGTCTGCTGGAAGAGAAACACGTATTCAGAAGCGAGGATTGCTTTTTGTTTTGTTTTGTTTTGGCCATTGTTTGATGGGGAACAGCAGCTGCAGCGGTGACCGCGTCCACGTGGTGCTCGTGCCCACCCTGGATTAGTGCATACGGCCGGTGAGCAGCGGGGCTGTGCCCTCCAAGCCACAACTGAGCGGCTGCAACTCGCCCTGAATACACCGAAGCTTCACAAAAATCACCTCACGGGTTTTTCGGCAGGGGAAGGGACGGGGGTGTCCTGCGGGCTCTGCCTGCTGTGCCGGCTGCCCACACCCTTCTCTGTAGCAAATTGAAAGCAGCTTAACGTTGGCCCTAGAGTGGTTTAAGATTTAATCTCGGGTCTTCAGCGCAGGTTTAAACTAAACCACCATGTCCCTTTTTTGCCAGAGGGGGAAAACCTGTGCTTGGATGGTTACTGCCGAGCGGCTGGCTTGGGGTCACTTGCTGCGCTCACAACTTGGAGCCATGACGTGCGCTCAAAGCACGGGCAGGTTGACCCTTTCCTGGGGCAGCATGTTGAGATTAGAGTCCCCAAAAGCTATCCCAAACCCCAGAAAGCACCGGGAGGGTGATGCTTAGGTTAGAAACCAGCACCAAATACTATAGCTTCCCAAAAGAAGCCCAGCAGAGGTGCTGTTGACAGTAGGTTGGTTTGGGGTCGGGGTTAGGGGTGGTGGGGGTCCCACCTGGTGAGGCCGGTGCCTGGATGTGCCGCAGGGGAAGGCAGCTGGGTCGCTTGGCCCTCGCCCCAGCTGCTGCCTCTCCCCGCTCCTCCTCCACATGCTTCTTGAAGGAGAAAGCCCTCTTGAGGCTGGGCCCCCTCTTTGGGGCTCTGCCCAGCGGTGGGGACGTGTGCGAGTCCACTCCAGGTCTTTTAGCCCCTTCTGGTTTGGAGCTGTGAGCAGCTTTGGCATCTTTCTCCTTTGGTTTCTGCCCTGCGTTTTCCTTCTGGTCCTCAGGGCTCTTCTTGAAGAGGAAATTCAAGAAACTTTTGAACCAGGTGCGTTGGGTTTTGCCCCGGGAGGAGTTTTTTGTGCTTTTCGTCTTGGGCTTCAGCTCCTCTTTAGGGACTTCCCCAGGAGTTTTGCTGTCACAAGCCAGAGCCTCATCCAGGTCTGGTGCTTTGGGTCCCTCCTTCCGGTCCTTCTTGGGGCTGAGTTTGGCACATGAATACTTGGAGAAGTCACTTTCCGACCGTTGTATCCCACCTGCCTTCCTCCCCCGCCCTCCAGCTCTCTCCTGAAGCCTTTTTTTGGCCACCAGTGAGTTTTCGCAGCAGCTCAGCGAGCGCCTGACATAGATCTCCAGCACTTTCTTGGCCTCTTGCCTGTCCAGTGAGAGGATCTTCCCCGACGGCTGATTCCCTGCATTCCACCGAGGTTTCTCTGCAGTCAGAGCTTGCATGTTGCTGTGGAGGAGAATGACATTTTCAGCCTGATTTTTTGCTTTCCCCTGGATGCTGCGCGGTCAGGCAGGGCACAATGGAAATCACCCCCATTTTGGCACCTGAAGGTGCTTTGTGTGTCCAGGACTGTTTATGTTCCCGGTAAATGATCAAACCCTTTGATAGCTGTTATCTGAGAGCTCCTCACGCAGACTGCACACGTGGGGTTTTACGATGGGCTGTAGACATGGCTGATAAAGGAAGCGAAACTGCGGGGAGGGGGGAGATGAGGAGGGAGATCCAGAGGGTTTGATCCAGCAGGGGTATCATGCAGATACCGTGGTGCTGTCTCTTCCTATTGCAACATATTCCCATCCTACGATGAAAAACTACACGCCAGGAGCACCGCTCCTCCAGTGAATCGCACAACCCAGATTTCTGCATATCTTCCCTTAAAGTATTGGCTGCTAAAAAAGTAAACCCACTCCCCATCAAGGCCAGGTGCTTCCAGCCCTTGAAGAGGCCAAGGGCAATGTGGGCTCTTGCAAATATCCTCAGTCACTGCCACTATTGGCTGAGCATGTTGCGATGATGCTGCCCCTCCATGAGCTCTCACCAGCACAGGGCTGCTAACGGAGCTCCGAGTGCTGCGTCCTTGCCCTTCCCACCCCTCTTTCCTCCACATTTACAAGCAACATTGAACAGGAGATGTTACTATTGAAAAAACAGAACACCATGCCTATGCCTTGTGGGGGCTCTACTTCAGAAACCAATTCCATCCTTCAGAAAACCAGACCCAAACCAGACCCAAACCAGACTTTCTCCACCACTGAACAGCTCACGGGAAGCCAGCACCGAAATGTGGCATGCTCGGCTGTACAAACCGCCCTGGAGCCGGGCATCAGCCTCCGTTTGGTCTTGATGAGCATCACAAGTTCACTCACATACCCCAAGCTGGCCTTTTTTTGGATCAAGAAGACAAGTTTCCTTCACCCAAGCCAACACCAAAGCCACCCGAGCACTCGATAATAAATCAATTAGATTTAATCACAGCAAAGCAACAACCCCCATCCTACTTCGATTGATTCCAGTACATTGGCTACAACATTCTTTATTTTCTCTTTGGGTATTTACCTTTCCGTCAGTATTTCTGCCCTTCTGGATATACGTCAAGACAAGCTCCTCGGCCACGGGTGCTAAGGGTTGTCAGACTCTCCTGGGAGGTGCCTTTTTTATACCTGGCTCATTTTATACCAGCAGCTGGCTGAGTTGGGTTCTATTTTTAGCAGCCATTCAGGTAGGAGAGCGGCCTAAGCTTTCGCCGGGATCCCTGCTATCACCTCCCTCGTGGTAGAAAACCAGTGGACGTGAGTTTCATTGGAGGAGAAAACAATTTCCTTATGACGAATAGCAGCAAAACAGCATAAAAATCACCTGTCACCTGGTGTAAGCACTGGCCTTTGAAACCTGCTATCTCAGCTAGCTGTTTGGCATTGGGTTTTGGTTTGTTTTCTTTTTTTTTTTAATGGGTGTGATACCATGTATGGGCTTTTCTGGGTTGTTTTTGTAAGGAGAAGTCATAACTTTCTCAGATAAATGGCGTTTCAATGCAGCAAGCAGATCACTCTGCTCGCATCCCTGGAGCTTCCAGGAAAGTGGATGTTGCGGGCTGTTGTGGGCCTGCAGGCACTCTGGGGCACGGTGCTGTCAGGTTGTTGCCTAACACCGAGCATGGCTGGGCTGCAGCCTCTTTGAAACCCACCCTGGGGTCCTTCAAACAGCCCGTGCACCCACCCTAAATCATGAAATGAGACGGCTTCATGACCCGAATCCTTTGCACCCACGTGGCTCCCACTCAGCCTTGCCCAGGGACAGAGCATCTCCCAGGGCTGAACCCACACAACACAGGCCTGCCCATCCCAGCTCTGCAACCTGCCCCCGGGCCAAACAAACCTTCCTACACCTTTCTTACACCAGAGATCCATTTGGCCCCTGTGCCTGTTGCACGTTCCCGCAGGCTGCTGCTGGCTATCCTCATTGCTATTTTGCCATCTGATGGCAATATTTCACACTGCACCTCGCAGGGACGGCGCTGGATGCGGATGCGTTTGCCGGGTGGCGGCTGCTGGCACGCAGGCTTTGGAAAACCCCTCGGCAAGATTTCCACCTGAGAAGTGCTGCATTTTCTCTAGTCTTCAGCTAGGATGATGCGCTGCCCGTCTGCCTCCCGGACACAAACGGTCTTTTCCTGATAATGGGTTCAGCTTGCAACTGAACGAGTCCAGGATTATTGTCTTTCTGCTTCTACAAACTTTCTGTGCCATAATTTCCTATAGCTGGGAGAGATCCAGTCCATTTCCCTCCATTTCTCCTGAGCCTACACCGATGAATCAGTCTAGTATTGATTAGGAATTACCTGGCTTTGTCTTCCAGCTCCCCCATCTGCTTCTGATAAATAATTAAACCATTCATCAGGAGCTCCATGCAGCTAACTAGCACATGACCACATCCTTTCATAAGCAGATCGATTCCAGTAGGTGAGAAGGAGTTTCACAATCAATTTTTTCTCTTTAACATCCATAAAATAAAATAAAAAGCCACATCCACTCTGGCACTGGGGCGCAGTTTGGCCATCTCCAGTTTGGAGATCTTGCTACTGGAGATCATCCAAGGCTGAGTCCAAACACCGTCCCTGCTCATGGAGGACTTCTCACGATTAAACTGGGAATCAGCATTGTCTTATGGCCTCTTACAGGCTTTTCCTCTTTGTAGCAGCATTTCTGGACACAGCCTGAAGATGGGATACCCAAAGTGACTCCAGAAAAAGTCTTGACCTGAATTGTGATTTTGGATCTAGACCCTTATGCAAGTTCAGATCCCTGCTGGGATTTGGGATATGCCCAAACCTAACGGGAGAGAGGCATAAGAAAAAGATGTTTGCAAGAGGCCAAAAGCCCGTTATCAGAGTTGGGGAAAGAGAGCTGGACCCAAATATGTCTGCTTTTCTCACCAGTAAGGGGAGAGAATGAGGAAGCTGACTGAAAACATGGTCACGTGGAGGGAGCACGCAATGCCAAGGCTGGTATCTTCAGGCCAGCAATATTGGAGGAGAAAGCAGAACTAAAAGCATGGTGACACAGCAGGGTATAACTGGATTATTTAGAGGAACTTGCTCCAGAAGATGGAAAAAAACAAGGGAGTGGTTGGAGCTGTGCGGTGCGGAGGGTTGCAATGGGCTCAGAAGGCAGGAGCCAAATCACCCAAATTTCTTTGGAACAAGAGACAGGCCACAGGCTGATGCTGGACATCAGGAAGAACCTCTTCTGCAGGAGGGTGGAACAACCTCAAGTGGGTGTCCAGAGGTGTAGGGGATCACCATTCTTGGAGTTCTTCAAGATTTGGCTAGCCAAAGCCACAGCCAATCTGACCGGGTGTTGGAGGCAGTTGTGTTTTAAGTGAACCACAAAGGTCCCTTCGAGCCAACACCAGCCACCTGGGCACAAAACTATCTGCACTTTCAGATCTGGTCCATGGCAGGGGTGTTGAGGGCAGCCACTGCTCCCTGCACAGCCACAGCTTGAACAGACCAACACATGGCCTTGGTGGAGACCTCTCAGCCCTGTTGTGCGGTGCCACTGATCCCAGAGCGTGATTGGCGCCAGCCCCCAAAGCAAATCCTCTTCTCCTCCAGCCCTGGGGCTGATTTTAGCCGCTTGCCTCAGCAGATGAGCAGTGCAAGACAGTCCCCTGCCTCAAACACCACCAGACCAGGCGCCGCTGAAGCAAGCACGATGACCTTCAGGGAACAAAGCACCTGCAAGCCTTTGGGAAAGCCCCCCTGGGGCACCCACCCGAGCGCCACTGCCCCTGGACATCAGCCATGGTTCGAGTCGCCGACTGCTGTGCGCCCTCCCTCCCCGCACACCCGCGCCAAACACCCCGGCACAGGCGGCAGTTACTCGGCTGTTTACCAAAAGGGATGGGCCCCCGTTCCACAAGAACGGCAGGTTTACAACAGCCTTTCTGCCTCTGTTTACCACAGGGAAGAGAGACGCCTTGCCCCAGGGAGGACACGAGGGCTTCCTGAGAGCACGGGAAGAGCTCGCCATTGCAGCCCATCCTTGCAAAGGCACCCTTTGATATTCACCCTCCAAGATCCCTCCGGAGCTGCAGTGGCACAGCACAAGGAGGGTTGAGTGCTTTTGGCAGCTTCCCAACCAGGAGAGCAAACCCCTGTCCAAGTCTAACAGGATCCTTGGTCATCGTAGGAAAAACCGACGAAAGGGCACCCCGCACATTCCCTGCAAGCACGGCGCAAGCACTGGGGTCACCGATCACCTGCTCCAACAAACCATGCAGGCTGGAGAAGCGATGGGACGCTCAGGAGGCATCAGGGCTGTTTCCACAGCAAGAAAGCAGGGGGGATGTCCTGTTCGGAGAATGTCAGGGAAAATGCACCCTTGGGTGTATATCCCAGGAGCGACAAAGGGTCAGGATGGGACAGTTACCAAGGAAAGAGGTCTGCTTTCCCACCAAAGCTGTCCCTCAGGGCTGGGTAGGACTTGCACTGACTCTGCTGGATTTCACCCCAAGAAAGATCTGGCTTAATCTTCTCAGGGACAAAAAAACCCACCACCTTTTGTGGAAGGAAGGAGGCGGTCTGGGTGCTTCACTGCACGTTCCTGGCGCATCCCCAGGCTGCAGCCTGGCTGAGCGCTGGGTAACCTCCAGCCCCCTCTCCTAGAAGAGATTTTGGCCTCCCTTCCTAGCCAGGGCCTCACAAACACTCTGATGCTGTGTTCATTTACCCCACTGGAGCGTCTCATTTCTTCACTGCTTGACTTGTCAAGCACATGCATTTTGCCAACAAGCTGGTGATTTTTTTTTTTCTTTTGGAAGTGAACCTTCTCAGCCGGCGTTTCCGGAGATGTCCAACTGTTGACATTTTGCCAACCAGCCACCATGCGTCCCACCACCATCTCTTGCTGGCTACACCCCACCAGCATCTCCAGGGTCCAGTTAACGTGTGTAAAATAGTTTTGGAGAAGCAACACCAGTTACAGCAAACGGAACTGTAGGTTCAAGTTGGCAACAACCAGTTTTGGTGGAAACATCAGTCGCCAACCCCTGCTAAAGTTTTTCACAAGGCTGACAGTGCCCAGACCCATTCACAGCACAGCTGCCCCAAAAGCACTGCTGATGGGGCTCTAGATGACAGCCTGGGCTTGGGAAAGGGTCCAGAGCAAAGATACAAGGCAGCAGATTAATTTCTGCAGTGGTGCAAAAACCAGGCTTGGAAGGAAGTCACCTTTTCCTATCGGCCATGAAACACGATGCTCTTTCAGGACCTGTATCAGTGCTTGTCCACATAGCTACAAAATGCCACGTTTGCACTGTGTTCAGGCATCAGCTGCTGGGCAGCTCGGGCTGTTGCACTCTGGTTTAGGGGCTGCTGAGCTGGGGGAACAAGATCTGGGTCTCCACAGGAACCACCTTTGAATGAGGAAGGCTTAGATTCCCCAGTTTCAGACCTTCAACCCACAAGAAGTTGAATTTTCAACCTTGCACAGTCACGGTATTTTATTTCCTCCACTGAAGAACAATCTGAAAATATTGGTGGATATTTTCAGATTCAAAAACACACACATTGTTTCTTCCAGGTCACTAACAGTGCCTGGGCTTGCAGGTGTTCCTGCGTCAGACTCAAAGCACGTGTCTGATGATGAGTGTGCTCACTCGTTACTGTCTTTGTTTCTTTTCACATTATTTAGTCAGCTAATTATAAAAAGCATTACATGGATGGAAAGGAGTTAAAATGAGACCCAGCTTAGGGCATCTATGCAGCCTGGAACTACAGCCAGGCCTGATGCGGGCGGATATTTCAGCACACTCCCACCCTTAGTCACCAGAGCAACCCCACAGAAGACACAGAAGAGTACAGTGTACAGCGTATCTGCAATACAAGTCCATTCTCGAATTGGGGAAATGGCTCCGATTCAGAGCAGCGTGTCCACGCTTAGGGCCACTCGTCTCCAGAAGCACTTCAGTAGATGTTTAACCAGGAGCACGTGTTCCCGTGCTCTCTGCTCAGCACGTCTCGCTGTAAGAACAGAGCGGTCTTTACCAGCCAGTTTAAATCTTAAGAGAAGCATCAAAATTCACAGAGCAAAAATATCACATTCCCTCCCAGCGGACAGAAGAGAAGTGAACAGAAGACCAGCCCACACGTTCATCTGCGCTTTGGGGGCTGGGGGACAGTTTCTGGGTGTGTTTTGCTAATGAAGCCCCAGAGATGTCACAGCTTTTTGGCTCAGGGCAGGTTTTGAAATCCAGGGCCCGCTCCGTGGCCTTCTGTCCAGGAGACGCAAGAGATGCCGGCAGAGCACAGCCCTGTCTGCAATGCGCTGCTAGTGCCACCTTCAAAGATTTCCTTCTTTCAAATCCTCATGGTCCTCATCCTCCAGCTGCTCCAGTTTACTGGATTTCTCATGGATGATCTCCCCAGGAGTCTTCAAAAACCTACAATATATTTTTTTAATGGCACATCCAAATCCAGCCCCAAACCAGGCTGTAAATGCTGGAACCCTTGCCTTCATCAGCTGAGCTCTGGAGCTCGCCAGAAGGTATCTGCCATCCCTGGGCTTTGCTGGGGAACCCAGCTCTTCCTTTGCACCCAGGATGCACCAAGCCTGGGGAGACAAAGCTCAGCCTTCATCTAAGTTTAAACTAGTCCCAGGGAAGCAGCCAGCACTGAAAACAGGAGGCTCCTGTCCTGTTTGGAGGTGGACTTCAGACCTTGTGTCACTGGGGATGTTCCTGGGAGGGACCTCTCCAGCTTGGGCGTGCTCAGGGGCATTTCCTCCAGCACCAGCTGGATTCCTTGCAGGGGAGCAGATGGATGCTTGCCCCAGGGCAGGTTGCTGGCCTGCAGCCCTGGACCGTGCATCGGATGGAACCCAGAGCCCAGGCACCCAGCTCCTACAGGACAGAGCCCAGACACACACCCCCACTGGGGTGTTGTGTTTGCAGGGGAGGATCTTGCTGGATGAAACCACTATCAACATCTGGAACCCACTGCTTTTCTGTGCCGCATCTATGCCGTCCCAGGCAGCTCATTTCTCAAATCTGCTTCATCTCACCTGAACAACAGCTTTTGCCCTGGCTCCTTTTTGATGATGTTAAGCTTGTAGTAATGTCTGAGAGCTCGAGACATCTTTTCGTACGTCATGTTCATTCGGTTCTGGAGGGAGAAAAGAATTGGGGGGCAAGGGAGGTGGAGTAGCAGGAAGCATCAACACCTGGTTTTGGTCTGGCTGCAGCAGGACCACACGTGGGACATTCAAGGTGGTTCTTGGGCATTGCAGGCTGCAGTGGGGGTCTCTAACCCAGGCTTGCTTCTGGGTCCACAGCCATCATGGTTTGCTTTCCAGGGAACAAGAGCCTCCCTCTAATCACCAGGAGGCTGGCATCTCTCAGTAGCCCTGCGCCCACTCTGTCCCACCCTTCCCTGTCCCTCTGCCATCAGCTCAAGGGAACAGGTCACAAAGGTGACATGCAGAAGCCCAGGAATAACAAATTTGTTCTCAATTGCATTTACCTTGTGGTTCCCCCAGAGCTGGGCAAGTCCATTTGGGTTAACGACCCGGAAGACCTTGGCTTCCTTGTCTTCCCACTTGATGTAAGGCTCATAGCGGCTGTCAGAGAGGAGCTGGTACACGTATTCCCACAGCAACCTGCAGTCTGAGGGTTCATGGAGAATAAATAGTCACAGAGCTCCCACTAAGGCTCCAGTGAGTCAATCAGCAACAGGAGCACACATGTTAGCAATGATAATAAATATAAGAGCCCAGAGCTAATGCACAGCACTTTCATTGCTAGATCTCAAAACACTAGCAGGAACTACAGTTTTTCAGGTGGGGAAACTGAGGCAGGGAAGGACACACTGATATATAGAATAAATGGAAAGGAGACAGATGGGCAGACAGGACAAAGCACAATCTCATTTCCCCAGGGAACCAGGCTATAAAATCATATTTACCTGCAATTTTCCCATCCACTGGGGCCGAGAAGGCTGTAGGAAAAGAGCCAATGGGATCTGCCCTGCAGCTGCCCTCTGGGCTGTGATGGGAGAGGTTCAGTGGCTCTGAGCAGCTGTGAGACACAAGCTGTTCTACACAACCCAGGCAGGAGAAAACAGCAACCGGGGCAGCCTCAGCACTACAGTCTGTCCCTGAAAAAAAAAAAAAAAAAAAAGAAAAAACCCAAACACCCTGTGGTGCTTTATGGCAGGTCCCAGGAGATCTTCCAAAGCCCTGAAACAGGGACAGAAGGAACAGCCCAGGTTGGTATCAGCCCAGCCAGAGCAGGCAGGTGCTAAGGAAAGCCTGGGATTTTCCTAAGGCGGGAGCAGCAGAAGGCCCAGGGTGGTTAGAGGAGATGCTGAGCAGGGCAAGGGTCAGATACAGAAGAAAAACTAGAATAGGAGAATGCACAGGCACTCCCTTATAAATTGTTGTGGGCAAAGCTAAGATACTCATTATCTTACTCCTAAGCCAGCAGAAGAGCTCAGGAAATCACTCCCAGATGCACCAGCCACTAATACCAACCTACCCACACCCTAACTCCTACTAACCACCCCCAGGGCATTTATAAGCATTGCTGGCCCTGACCAGCCTCACCTGGGGCCTCTTCCCACTCCACCCATCGGCCCAGAAATGCTATTTAAGCTCAGCCCTGTTTCTTTAATCCTTTCCTGGGTGTACTGCAGGAGAACTAGTCTCTAGCTAGGGCTGTGCTACTACCTGGCTATTGACTCTCCCTGCTCCAGATCTCAATCTGCAGGTAGACTTCCTAGTGTAGACAGGGCCTTACCTGGTCACCATGGACCCCCGGTGCTGTCTAGCCCTGATTCTGACCAGACCTGCTTTATCACTACAAAATTCCTGGATGACCTGGACTGTGTTGGACCTGGTTGCCTTGCTCAGGTAGCGTGGGATGGGTTCAGCTGGCTGAGCTTCAAACCCCAGATGTGTGCAACCCACTAGCTGAGGGCAGGCTCTGCTTGATGGACAGCTCCCATTCTCCATCATACCTTTCTCTGTGCTCCTGGTTTCCCTGAAGGGTGAGTTCACCAAAGGGCTACACACCAGAGCTCTTCTTTGAGTTTTAATGTAATGGAGTATTTCATATAACACATCACCTGCAGGGAAGGAAAGCCTACTCAGATGATTTTGGATTATAGTCTCTCTCAGTTGATGTTGCTTAGACTTCTGTGCTACAGAGTAAGAGGTTATTCCCCATCCCAAAGCATCTGCAGTCCAGATGGACTAAAGGAAGGAAGAGAGTTGTCCTTGTCTCCAGCACCCAACTAAAGCCAGAGCTAAAGCCTGGTCTGCTGGGATTCATCCAGCCCCTCTCAGCAGCCCACAGCTTGTGCTGTACTTGGATGGTCCTCAGAAACACCCTTGCACTCAGTCTAACCTGAGCTCGGAGCTCGGTATCTGAAGTCATCCTTGGTGAGGATGCACAGGGCTTTGCCGTTCATTTCAAACTTGCTTTCGTCGGTTTGCCGAAGGGAATACTCTTTCTCAGCCCATCTTAGCCAGTGGATCACGTCATCCTTGCTCCACAGCGAGGGCTGGATTCCTGAAACCAGGGGCAGCCTCTGAAACAACTCAGTCTCCATCTTCAAAACTGCTGAGGGGCAGGGTGGGATACTAGTCTTCTCCATCACCAAACTTTCCCTCTATATTAAGCACTTACAGGTCCAAAACACCCCAAAGAGAGAAAATGAATGCTGATGACTGGTCCACCTTGTCCCCGTTGACAGCAGGGAATGGTCCCTGGGTGGGACACCACAGCTGAACCCACCATATTCCACCCTGTGAGAACTCTTTTTAAGCAGCATTGACTTGCCTAACATCTACTCACTCAGCCTGCCTGGAAGCTTGAAGATCTCCCCCTCGCTGATGGGCGCGTGTCTGGGCTGGGACAGGGGTGGTAAGGAAGCTGCGACGGCGGGGCTGGACGAGCTGACTGCCACTTTACCCTGGGGAAAAGAGATCAAACACATCAGTGGGAGAAAATTCCCAGCTCTGGACCTGCTTTTGCTTTGGAGATGCCTCCAACACAGCAAACACTGCTCAATCATTTCTAACTGCTTTCTCATAGCAGCATGTTGTGCTGTCTGCAGCTCTTCCACACTGGTTCTAGGTCCTTTGCCAGCCCCCGGGTGAATCTCTGGTTGCCCAAGAAGAGCATTAGTAGCCAGAGATCCCCCTCTCTTTCTCCAGCTCTTCTCTTTAGCAGAGGCACCTGCCTTCATCCAGGCTCTGGATGTGGGTTATCCGTCCCTGCTGGCCCATGGCTGCAGGGAAGTAGAAGATGAAGCCAAGACTGGCAGAGCCTGTGGTGCCCGTGCTGGCACCCGCTTCCTGTGGCATCCTCACGTGCTCATTGCATGCCCAGGGTTTTAGGATGGACAGTACTTCAGTTCTTTGGAGTTGTGAAAATACAGCTGGCAGTAATGCTTATGTTTTGTCTTAAAAACACAGCATGAAGAGATCTCCAGCTTCTGCCCCAGTGATCATTTGGGCATGACTGGAAATAGCAGTCCTGTGGTTTAGAGAGATGTCCTCTCATCTTGCTTCTGCCATTAAATCCCAACCTCTCAACAATTACGCATCCCTCTCGGCTGCTCACTGAGGAGCCCCTCCAGCCTCACCACCCGGGTGATACGGGCAGTGCTGGGAGGAGAGGCAGCCCCAGCACCTCTGCTGGGCTGGGGGGGCAGCGTCGCCCGGCTCTGCCTCCGGGCTCTCGTCCAGAGCGCGCGAGCCAGAAGGGAGCTCGGCTCCTGCTTTCAGCCCCATCTATATCTTGAAATATTACCGGCAGCCAAGCAGATAATGTTTCCCCTTAAAAACCTATTAACGTGAATCCCAGCAATTTCTCAGCCTCATTCTCTGGAAAATTAACAATTTTGCCTGCAAATAGTATTTTCTGAAGCGGTTGCCAACTCTGGGCACTTCAGTACAGCCTCGGGCAGATTTTCGGAGGTGGTTAGAGCAGCCAGTGCTCCTCGACTATGTGGGGGCAGAGGAGATAAGCCCCCCTGAAAATCAGGGGTGAAGAAAATCACAGCGTGTGCTGACAGAGCAGGTGGTGGTTGGACACATCTTAAATGCAAAGCTGGTGTCCCCAAACCCGGGAGCGTGGGAGAGGGGAGCAAAGCGCTCCATCCTTCCTGGGGAAAATGCTTCCCTGCAGTCCCGGGGGAGTTACAGCAGGAGGAAGGCATTGGTTTGGTGGTGGGTGGTGGGGTTTTCTTCAGCAGAAGGATGAGTGTTAATTTCTCTGCTAATGGTGTAAAATCGCTGGTTCTGTCAGGGTTCTTGGTTTTAGCAAAGCAAGCAGCTGCATAATATTGTATGAGGAAACCAGGGAAACTCCAGTATAAACTCTGAACAGGCTTGATAGCAATGAAAACTGCGTTTCGGATTCATTATAAGCAATAAGCTATGGGGAAAAATAAAAGTGAAAGAAATTAGCCATGGTTTTTTTTGTCTAGAACTCCTCTAAAAAGGTATTTTAGTTTTCTCCCATCGATGTGACTCACTTACAGTGAGATTTTCAGTAAAAACAGACCGAAGTGTGATATTTTTCTTGCTCCTAAAGATTTCTAGGGCATAAGAGATGCATTCTTAATTTTTATTACTTTGTACTGATTTTATGTCCTTGCTTTTTTTCCCCGTTAAGCTGCTTTCCCGCGTTTCTGAGGCGGCATTTCCTCGCTTCAAGAGGAAATATTGCCCTTGGGAAAGGTTCGAGTGGGAAAATGGGTAAAGGGGGGGTGGAAACGAAACCCCAGCCATGGGAGAGCGGCTTCGGGCTCGGTCCCAAACGGGGGGGGGGGGCTGGAGCCCCCCGGCTGCTCGGGCTCCGGGAGGCCGTTCGGAGGCCGGGGGTGTGTGTGTGTGTGTTACACCCCCCCGCTCCGGGGCATGAAGCCCCCGGTGGAGACCGGGGAGCGGGCTGGGGGCGGGCGGCTCTTACCTGCATCCCCGGCGGCGGAGGGCGGCCGCCCCCCGCAGCGGTGCTCGGCGCTGCCCGGGTGCCCGGCGCGGGTGGGTCCCGTCCCTGCGGCCGCTGCGGCTCCGGCGCGATCCTTCCGGGAAACGAAATCGAAACGAGCCGGAGCCCCGGGAGGCAGGAGAGCGGCTGGGTGCAGCCGTGCCCCGTCCTGCCCTACCCCGGGGCCGGGGGTCCCGCGTCCCTCCGGAACGGCCACCGCCTCCACCCGGGGGATGCCCCCACATACACACGCACACACACACACTGCCGGGATCGGGACGGCGCCGGTGGCCCGGGGGTCCCCGAGGACCCCCGTCCTCCCGGGGGATCTTGTTCCCCACCTCCCCGGGCATGGCCACGGGGGTGGACGCGGCGCCGGAGGCGGGAGGGGTCGTGTGACACGCCGCGGGGTGGGGGGGCAGCTCGAATATTTGCTTTTCTCCCTTTTCTCCACTGGGACCGGACAGGGCTGCTGCGAGCGGGACCGGGGCGGGGGGTTGGTGCGGGGGGCCATGGGAGGATGCACACAGGAGGACGCCCAGGCGGGTGCACGGAGGAGGGGACACACGGGTCCGTGAGCACCGGGAGGCGCGCTGCGGTGCGCGCGCACCGGGCGGGGACAGGGGCGCGCACCGGGCGGGGACGGGGAAGCGCACCGGAGCCAGGCGCGCGCACCGGGGCGTCCCCGCCCCGCTCCCCTTCTCTCGATTCCCATTGGCTAGCCGGCACTGCGAGCGGGGCCAATCGGGTGGCGGCGGGGACGGGGCGGGGCTCGGCGGCGGGGACGGGGCGGGGCTCGGCGGCGGGAGCCCGCCCTCCGCCCGCCTGAGGGAGCGGCCTCGGCGGGGACGCGGTGAGTGAGGCCTAAAGGTGGGGGTGGGGGCGGGGGCGACTGGGGGCCTGTCCTTGCCCTGCGTAGGGTCTGGGGTCACCCGTGGAGCCTTCCCGGCCCTCCGTGGACCTCCGGGTGGGGCTGTGGGGACCCTTCCCAGCCCTCTGTGAGGCTTTTGGCGCCTTCCCGGCCCTCGCTGTGCGCGGAGGGTGGCTTGTGGGCCTGGGGGCGCCCGTTGTGCGCTGTGTGCTCGGGGGAAGGGGGGCACCGCGGCGGCCGGGGAGGCCTTCCCGGTCCCCTGCGGGCGTTGAGGAGGATGTCTGTGGGGCCCAGGGGATGTCCGTGGGGTCACAGTTGGCCGCATTGTTCTCTATGGGCTTTGGAGGGGCCTGTGGGGCCGGGGGGGTGCTCTTCCCCTGGGGGCGTTTGGGGAGGTGAGTATGGGGCCTTCTTTGTGCCCTCAGAGGAGGGGCCGGCTATGGGGCTGGGAGTGCCGCCCCCTGCCTCGTGTTTACCTGGAGAAGGGCCCTTTGGGGCCTCTCCTACACTCTTGCCTGCGTTTGGCGGGGGACGGGGGCTGTTACCCCTCGAGAGAGTGCTGCATCCCTGCATCTCTGGCGTGTCACCCCTTTCCCCTGCGCTGTGTAGGAGGCCTCGGGGCCCGGGCTGTGCCCAGTGCCCTTTGATGGGGCTGCTGCTTGTGACCGCCACCCCCGGAGCGCGGAGCGGGGCGCTGGTTGCTCACGCTGCCCTCCTACGCGCGTTCTGGGGCGGTAGGCTGGTGCGTTATTTTTCTTAAGCATGTTTTTAGTCTGGAGGTTACCTTCCCTTTCACCCCTGCATTCTGGCCCCACTATGCTTTGAAAGGGAGGAGGAGTTTCTAAGGGGTTTTCCCCTAAAGGGGTACAGCAGGTGAGACCTCAGCCTGCCTCTGCTCATAGATGCCTTTTTGTGTTGTGACTCTCCCCATCCCTGATCCTGCTCTCCCTGTACTGCCTTCTCAGTGACCTTAGGCTTCTCAGGGAAGGGGTAATAATAATGCTGACAATCTTGGGCATAAACCTGGAAGGCTGAGAACACACCTCTGTAGGGAGGAGAGTGTTTTGAATTACTCTGCTAGGATGGCTGCAAACCCAAATACTGTTGTAGCAGTAGGTTATGGCTTTAAAGCAGAAGGTTTACCTGTGCTCCCTGTGCCTGCATTATCCTCACCACAAAGTCACAATCCTTCCTGCTGCCATTAGCAGCAATCACAAACTGTTAACTGGAAGGAGGTTGTGTCTGGGGAGTCACCAGAAAGGCACAGCTCTCCCTTTTGAGGTGTGTCCTTGTTTACCCCGGTGCCCGGACTGTGGGTCTGCACTGCTGACAGTCACCTGCATTTAAGGGTTATAAATACTTCTGCCTCGGTTCCTAGAAGCATTTTCATTGATGTAAGCATCGAAAGAGTGAATTAGTAGGCTCAAAAACTGTGGGTTAGTCTGTAAGCAAAGCTTCTTGCAAAGAGTTGTTAGTTATTCTTCACACTCAATTTCCACATGCCTTTATTACAGTGGAGCAATTTTATTTAGATAAAAAGGTTACTTTTTTACTAAAATTAATTGATATTGTTTACAACTTGTACGTACTTCTGTTGCTAAGAAAAATGCTAAAAGCAGCCTGTACAGCTTATACTGGTGCAATTGTCCCTATTTTCTGTAATAACATCCACATTAGAGGGTCTTCTATGGTCTGATCTTATGGTTGAAATGGAGCAGTTTATGTATACTGATCCTAAGTGAAACCTGTGCAGAAGAATGTGTCCAGATTTATTTCAGCTTATCTTAAAACAATTTAAGAACAGGTTGAAGTAAGTTACTCTTTCAAGGAAATAATAAGTGCGTGCCAAGTTAGCTAAATTGGTGGTTTTTTCAAGATAGACTTACCTGCAGCGTGTGAAATGCTTTTTGATCTCTTTCAGCACTGTCTTTTGCTACTAGAGTTGAAGGGGATGAGTTTTCTGTTCGATTTGGGATTAAAAGGAGGAGTGATCTTTCTGGTAGGCATTCACCACATAATTTTTTTTTTTGGGAGCTTTCTGTTTTGTAGTTATCCTGTATAAAGTTGAGCGGACTTCAGTGAGCCAAGCCAAGATGCAGGTGTCTGCCTGGAAGAAGCTGTAGTCGGAAGGACCAAACTGGTTATTTATACAATTCTCAATAGTGGTGAGAAACAAGTTATAGCAAAGACATTTGAGCTGTTTGATGTAGATTGCATGTACCTACAGGCAGAGAAAGTGGTTGGGGTTTTGGGGGTTTTGTTGGGGTTGTGTTTTTTTTCTGGAAAGGTTTTGTGACACTTTTTTGAGTGGAAGGTAAGATAATCATTCCAGACCCTCAAAAATAGGAAGCCTCATCACTGGTCATAATTGTGCCAATAGAAATGTATCATCCAAGATCCATGTGAATGTGGCCAGGTTTGTTGGATGTGGCCAGTATAAAATTACTCAATGTTACACTTTATTTTTCTCTGCTCAATAGGTAGCTTTCCCTGAGCTATATACATAAGTCATCTTTGTTTCCTTCCCCAGAGTATTTTTAACCACAGAACTGAGAAAACATCTTACTTTATCTGATCTGATCATAAATTTGATCTTACCTTGGTCTTTTTGAGGTGCCTTCATATCTTGGCATGTTCAGTCTCGTCTACTCCAAATCCAAGAGGTTTCATAACTACTCGCTTTGAGTTTTCTGTTCAGGATATAGTAACATTTTTTGTGTGTTGATTCAGTCTGTCTTCCCAGGTCATGAGAAGTAAGAATCATGTCTGGTTTTATTAGTTCATGCTTTCAGCACAAAGTGTGGGGCATGCTAGGATGTGTTTGTCACTCGACCTCATCTTGAACTCATAGCATGTGCCCATGACAGGCAGCCAAGCGTTTAGTTCACAGTGTAGCAGCGTAGTCAAAGGAAACAGAGTATAATATTGTTTGAAAGTAATGCTTTTAACTCCTATTTAAGTACCTGAAGTACCTGAAAACCCGTAAGTAGAAAATTTGAGTGTAGAGAGAGGTCAATAATACTTAACCCTTTGTAATGAATTTGCTGTAAGACTTCAGTGCTGTACAGCAATGAACACACCTTTGTCCCCGTTTGCTGAAAGCTGTGATCATAAAGGAGTATTGGCCAAGCTGTAGGTAGTGGTGGTACTGCATTAATAATTGCATCACAAAGTTGCAGTCCTGTTATGAAAGTCGCTACATGATGACAGGCCAACTCAGCAGCCAAATAACTTGTGAAAGGAGACTTTCAGAGCTACCTGAAATAGCGCGTCCCTGTGCAGTCTCTCTTAGTTACATGGTCTTGACAAAGATGGTGTCAGAAATGCTTCCTCCTACCAGAAAGTAAATTCCTGTTTAATGAATCCGAAGTGAGCCTCCCTAAAGCCTTTAGCTTAGGAACAGACTCTGGGACTGCTGCTTTCTGTGTAAAGATCCCAGAGGAATATGTAGATAATGAGCTCTTTCTTTACAGGAAAAATGCTGAATTGGTGCCTGCTGATAATGGCAGCTTCAGCTGTCTACAGGATCCCTTGACTTTTAAATGAATTGCTTAATAGAAAGTAAATTTAGCTAGATAAGTTCATTACTGGCTAATTTAACCCTTATTCAGATAAGCAGCACAATAAATACTTTTCTGTGGGGAAATGTAAAAGGCTGGGGAGCCACCACCATTTTTAATTCCGCTTTAGCTCTAGTTATCCTATTTATGAATAATGATGAGTTCAGAAACTACCAATTTGGTAAAATTAACATTTTCTGTAGAAGCAATGTGACTGCGATATCTGTTTTTTGGGGGACTTGGCCAGACTGCTGATGTAGGCCCCTCAGACTTCAGGTGTCTGATCCCAACATCCCCTCCAACTCCAGCATGACAGCTGGGCAGAGCTTGTGGGCCGTCTTTTACCGAGGTTAGTAGAATTTTGGGTCCCTCGCTTTTGGACAGCCTTGCCATGTAAATTACTGTCCACTGTACATACTCCCTGTTCTGAAAAATTCCCAAACTTCATCTTTTGTCCCGTAGCCCAGGCTGATCCTGTCTGCATTCTGAGGAGCTGAGTTGCCTTCCAGTGCCTGTTTCTTACCACTGTTTGTATAGAGAAGCTGGGACTTGTAATCTAGACTGCTCAGGTGAGATGAGTCCAACCCCCTGTGTGCCAGGGTAAGCAGGGAGTGCTTTAGCATGCCCCATGCAGCCCTGCGTTACCCTGGGGAAAAGGGAGGCAACCACAGCTGCGTGAGGAGGACCTAAAGGAGGGACTCTGTCCAGCCTACAGCATAGAGGATGGCAGATTAGGAGTGTGAATATCAAAACTGCAGTTTTCTGAGATGAGAATGGCTAGTGGCTAATCCCTGCTGCAGAGCCTGACAACCTGATTTTGCTACCACTTGTTCCCCAGCGGGGCTCGGGTGGCTCACAGCTAAGGTGGAGCCCTGGGATGTGTCTGTGCATGGTGGGGGGGGAGGCTGTGGAGCAGTGTTTTTGAGAGTCCAAGGCTGTCCAGCTTTCCAGAGGAAGAGGTTAATAACAGGAGGCCATAGCTGAGGAATATGTCCTTCAGTCTCAGGTCTGGAAGTAGTGGAGAGCCTCTTTTTATCAAGACCTTGTTAGAAAGTCCCCATGGAACTGGTGACTGGAATTCCTTTGCAGCAGACTGGTGAGCGAACTAGGCTGGGCTGTAATGTAGCAGAACCACAAAGGCAGAGCAAAGTGGGCTTTCACATGGGTGTGTTTCAGGAGTCTAGTACAGGGAAATAATTACAGATGTTCTAAGTAGCTGAAGCCCTGGGACTTGCCTTCCCTATGTCTCATTTCATCAGCTTTCATGGCTGTTTCTCCTCCTGTCTCCTGTTCAAGTTCTAATTTGCAGTCATGATGTGTCGTCTGACCTGAGCCCAGACAATATGTTGCCCTGTGTGTTGTTTGGCTCTGCTTGTCCGAGCACGAAACAGGGCTGTGACTTTTGAAGGACAGCTGCTTTGTGAGCCCAGGCCTGAAACCGGGAGGTAAAATCAATGGCTGTTAGTCTTAGAATAGGCATTGACTGTGGGCTGTAGTCGCTGAAGTTCAATGTTCAATAATTTTGTCAGCAGTGAACGGATTTGTTTTTTTCCTGGCTTTTGTTCTCAGGACAACCTCAAATGTGTTATTTGCAGCTAGTAAAAATTACATTAATCCACTGATTGCTCCTGAGTGTGGCAATGTTCAGTCATTGCATCGGTTTCGCTGCTGATCATGCAAATATAGTAATACCCTTGTGAACTATAAAGTGGAACAGGTCATATGTATCCCACTGCCAGAGTGACTAGAGAACTAGTCAGCAATTTACTCTGAGAGTAAAAAAAAAAAACTGCATGGGATCCTATACTGAAATAGCCAAAAGAAGGAAAAAAAAAAAAGTGAGGGAAATTGAAAAAAGAGAGAGAAATGAGAGCACAGCTATGTGAGTGTCAGGTCTGCCTTTGCAACTTGTGGAAAAATAATATGGATTAAAATTTATTAGTCATACTTTCAGTGGCAAAAGTGTGTATTACAAGAACAGGGAAATGAATGCAACTACCAACCAGCTCTCATAAAATAGCGCTACATCCCTGAGCCGTGTGTTGGGATGTAGTAGTTTAGTCCATTGAATCAAAGAGTATTCAGGAGGAAGTAGAGCTTGGCAGCCATAAAAGTAGCAGAACTGAACCTCATGCCCAATGCTCATCACAGCGGAGCAGTGCGAGAATGTCCAAGTCCAGCGACAGCTGCTCTTGTGACAGCAATAAAAAACATGTAGCATAATCGGTGATTGCTGCTGCCAGGTAATGCTCTTGTACGTAAGGTTTTGGCAACAAAGCTTTGAAAAACAGATTAGGCAGGCAAAAGTAGTGAGGCTGTATTTAATAAAAGAGGGTTTCATCAAGAAATGTGATTCTGGGTCTGGAAAGTGTAGCTGGATCTCTTGGGGCCCAGCCCCGTGGCTCACTCAGCTGGGACAACAGCTGGTGACATTTCCTGAGATTAATCTGTGAGTCCGCATGATGTTGTAGCATGTCCTGTTCACTGTCTGGATTAAGGACATACTCCAGCTTTAGCAATTTTCTGAGTTTAATAATAATTGACGTTATTTATCTCTAAGTGGTATCTGTCTTATAACTTGAATGACTCAAGGTGTTCTGATAACTTAGAGAAACTGAAGTGAAAGGTCCTTCAAGGAGGCGCGCAGGGAAAAGGCAGGACGAGAGAAACTGTTTGCAGCTACTGTGTTGCAGCAACAGTTTCTAGTAGGAGTGGAAATCAGCTGGGTGGATTTACAAGTCTCCCAGTTCATGTGCAGGTAATATCATCTGCTAGTTAATGTAACTGGAACAAATAACAGAGAAACAGAATGAGGGAGCTTCAACCTGTGTGAAAGCTAACTAATTTCTTCTTCCCCTGGGTGAGTGGATTCAGAATCATAGCATTGCATAATCTCTAGCCATGGAAAAGGTTACATCTGCCTGGAATGTTATCTCTGTAGCAGCTGGTGGTTATGAATGAGTTTCCTAATCCATTGACATAAGTGTTCTGGTGGGCACTTGCAAACCTCCCTGTAGTCTGATGCTCTTTGAGAAACTGCCCTTCATCAGATGTTAGTGACTGGTGCGGACTCAGGAGATGGAAGTTTATGGTAGCAGAGGCCTTTTATGCAAAAATGGTTTTTAGAAAAAGACTGTACTGAATGTGTTGGCAAAGGAGACTTTGGAGGTTTTAAAAAAGTTTGCCTTATTTCTTGTAACTTTGTTCAGGAGGCCAGCTAAGGAATAGACAAGAAATATAGATTATTTAAATTTCAGAAAGTGCTGATTTGCTGGTACAATTTGATTTGTTAAATCTATGGAGTTTCTCTAATATATAGGAGCACAATCTTTTTTTCCTCTATGGGCTGTTTTCTATAGGATCTACGTTGTTCTTTTTCCTTTCAGACAGACCAAGTTGCAAATATGAAAAATCGTAAGATTATTCAGTGATCTTCAAATTAGATGATTCAGGTATATTTGTGAAATGGTTTAGTTTTAATGTAAAGCACCGCAAATCCTCAAGTTTTTTGCTAATCTCCAGTTTCTATGAGATACATTGTTATGGTGTGTAAATCAACTAATGTGTGAGTCATAGAATCATGAAGGTTGGAAAAGACCTCTGGGATCATCAAGTCCCACCCCCAACCCAACACCCCCAGGCCTCCTAAACCATGTCCCCAAGGGCCACGTCTGCACGTTGTTTGAACCCCCCCAGGGACGGTGACTCCCCCACCTCTCTGGGCAGCCTGTGCCAGGGCCTGACCACTCTTGCACTAAAGACATTTTCCCAATCTCCAACCTAAACCTCCCCTGACGCAGCCTGAGGCCGTTCCCTCTCGTCCTGTCACTGGTGCCTTGGGAGCAGAGACCAGCCCCCCCCTCACTCCAGCCCCTCTCAGGCAGCTGCAGAGAGCGAGAAGGGCTCCCCTCAGCCCCCTCTTCTCCAGGCTAAACCCCCCCAGCCCCCTCAGCCGCCCCCAGCACACTTGTGCTCCAGACCCTGCCCCAGCCCCGCTGCCCTTCTCTGGACACGCTCCAGCCTCTCAAGGTCCTTCTTGTCCCGAGGGGCCCAAAACCAAACACAGTACTTAAGTCATTTTTGACCAGACAGGTTTTAGCTTTTACCCTTAACGCTGGCTACTTCTGGATTAAGCTGTACAGCACAGCAATTTAAAACCTTCTTTCTGAGTATGATCGAAAGCCGTTGACTTGGATGCTGCACTAATGGAGAAAAATACTGATGATGCACATTTCTTGGGCATGTGTGAGCAGCAAGTGGGAGAGGATGCTTTCTCGTTACCACCTCCCAGAATAGTCCCCCGTTTCAGATCCTGTAAGAGGGCCCATGCGTGTGTCTGTCCCCCTCCCTGCAGCAGCCTGTCCGCTTTCAAATGTACGGGTGAGGCTGTGGTCAGACATGCTGTTCTGGCGGCTGTTGAGTGGTATGAAAACGTTGCTGTGACTCAGTTCTGCATCACTGCTCCCAGCCTGCTGGAGATGGTAGTCCCCTGGGAGGGCTGCATGATGTGGCGCTCTCAGAAAGACCTAAATGAACATATTTGATAGTGAGGAAATGCGTTTACATGCGGTTTTGCTGTCAGACTTGAGGAGAGGTGATAAACAGCTGGTTTTGAGATGGTTAGCTTTGAATGTCCTGTGCAAGATACTGAAGTGAAACAGTCTAATTATGTCTGTTACCTAGTGTTGGATGAGCAAGGGGGAAACTGGATTTCTGTTTACTGGTAATTATAAAGCTGTGGAGAGCTTAGTGCATTAGGGCTGTGCTATATTTAAATGGTACCCTGTCTGTCAAATGTCCCTATTACAAAATGTTCTGTGCCAAGGTCATGGGGTGAGCCTCTCCTTTTAAAAGCTGTTTTTGAGACTCTCAGTTGTTTTCCGAAAACTGGTTAATATGACATGGCTGTGGCATCTGTATCTGTCTTCACTTTGCGCGGTTAAGTTGCTCCAAGACCATTTTAAAGGTGTTGTGGGCAGCTATGGGAAATGCCATTTCACCACTTGCAGAGTGGAATTATTTCATTTCTGAGAGATGAAACTGTTATTCGTGCAGAAAATAGACTCTTCTCCAGTCTCTCACCCTGTGTGTTGCAGACACTTAGTGCTATATTTAATTAGGAGACTGTCACAGCTAAATTAAAAATAACAATTCAAAACAAAATGTCTGTGAACTCGGGCCAGCCAGGTTGGCAGCCATGGGACTTAAAGGCTTTCCTTATCCCCAGAGAAGCTGGAGCCCTGACAATGAGGATGCCAGCACCCTCGTGCTGCCCCGGTGGTATCCCGCAGACGGGGTGGGAGGAAGCATTCACCCGCTGGTGTTGAGTGTGCTGAGACTTCTGCCAACATGAATTTTGGTCCAGGTTTACCACCAAGAGGTTCACTTAGTGATGGTGGTTTCTTCTAAGTCTCTTGGCTAGTTGGCAGCCAGACTGAAAAGAGCAAACTTGTTTCATTCAGTCCACGTTAAGAGCTCTGAAATGTCACGGTTTTGGTCACGTCTGATCAGGATTGAGTTGAAATCCTAGGGTTAGAGAGCGCTTCTTTGTACGTTAATAGACCCTTTAATTAGGCTTTGCAGTAAGATCTGCCTCCTTGTTAAGGATTTGTAAAATCATGCGTAAGTACTACTACTGGAATATGCTCATTTATTTGTGAATCTCTTGGATTATTCAGCAGAGGAGTTCAATATTCCTCACAAGGACAGACTTTGAAGACTGTTTCCTTGAATCAAATAAATTTTAAAAAATCCTAGCCTTTCTTTTGCTTGTTGTCTTTGAGATAAGCGCTCATAAAGCCAGCTGTAATTTTGGCTGGAATATTGGTGAGTGGGTTGCTTGTCAAAAATGAGCTGGAGTGGACTGTTCTGGAATACATTTCAATTTTAGAACTTTCCACTTTCAAGAGCCACCTTATTCAGTACCTAAATGGGCACCTTTCCTCTGCACGAACACCTCATTATGTGTGTTGAAATAGGCATCGTCCCTGCTTTTTCAATTTTGTTTTTTCCTTAGTGGTATTTTCCTTTTTTTAAACTGCCACGAAATATGGCTATGGTTCCTGGCTAATTTTGCTGAAACATAACACTAGCCAAATATTTTTGTGAGAGGATTATTAGTCACATAAGAAAGAATGTAATGGAATATTCTTAGAAAGTGTTATAACTATGCTTGACATGTAAAATATTTATCCAGACATGTAAACAAAGCATGAGGTGCCTTGCCAATGTACCATCGTAAACCTTAGTTGAAATCTTGAGCAAGATGTTTTTCAGTTCTTGAAAATAAGGTATCGAGTTCTCTGCTGACATAAATTGACAGAGTGCTAATGGTTGGCTTTACCTAGCTGAAATTTTAGCCCCTGCTCTTGCCTCCCTAAAAATAAATAAAGATGTGTGTTCCTGAAGAGCTGCAATTGTACTAAATAAAACTCTTCTGTTTATTTTGGTTTTGGATTACTGTAGTATTACTTGCAGAGGTTACTAACGCTCCAAAAGGTAGGCCTTATGTTTGTTTTGCTTGTTATTGTCTCTATCTTACTGTGAACTAAACAACTTTCTTGATTCAGAGAACTCCTTTGTTTCTACAGTCAATGCTGATAGTCTTCGCTTTCCTTGTGCCACTGCTCATAAGGAGCACCTCAGCCCTTTGGCCGGACAGTACAGCTGTAGCTTCAGCGGCATTATCTGAGCTGGCTTCCAGCGACTTGCCGCGCTGACTGTTGTGGTGAGATATGGCCCTGCCTGGTTGGGATGCCAGATACCCTGGCAGGGATCCCACGCCAGCCTGTCTCGTACCAAAGTTAGGTAAAGATCTCCTGTGCTGGGCTATGACACATGAGTTTTGCTGAACCCGGTTCTGCTCTTCACACTGGACACAAAATTGCTGCTGGACCTTTAATCAGCGACAGGAGTGCCTGGCCCAGTGCACCAGGGCCCTGTGCTGCAGGTAGAGGAGCTGGCTTGCAATGCTGTGCCCTATTCCCATTCCCGTCCCCCTCGTACAGCCCTCCTTCGGGCCCTGAAACAGAGGCACGGCTGTATGGGTAGGTCAGAGCTTATTCAGGTCCATCTGTAAGCATTGAGCTCCTCCTGACCGTAGTACCGCTGAACTGTTTTTACAAGACTGGAATATTTACTTTCAAATTTAATTGCTTTTCATTAAATGGTATGCAGCTTCCCTGTTTTGGTTTTGGGTTTTTTTTATACTCTATGCTCTGTTATTCTGAAACTTCTTCAGTGAATAGCTAGTGTAACTGCATTCGACTTTCAAAAGTGTGGCATCTATTGTTAGTTTTTCAAGCTGCTGCCATGTAATTGGTTAAAAATGAATGGCAGTTGGAGTTGTAGCAGATGAGCTGGGAATGAGTGAGCAGTTACTTGTTGGGATCCCTTCCAGAGAAGGAAGGTGGAGTTTTAAGCTGCTCGCAGCCTTTCTAAAATAAGAGTCAAAGCAAGTAGGTGCTTTTTGCTGTGGGTGAAACATCAACTAACTTTTTGTAGTAAACTAAGAGCTCAGTAAGTGGGGAGAGGAATTTTTAGTCTGAATATTCTCTCCACAGATATTCTGCTGTAAAATAACCCACTCATATTAAAACTGTTGTGTATTTCAAAATACCCTGATTCTTCATAGAGTGATCCTCATCTCGGGAGGATGCACACTGGCTAGTTGCTATGCTGAAAGCAAAGAGGTAGTTTATCCTTTATGGTGCTGCAGGGTGGGTGTTGGTGTTGGGACCCTGCACTGCAGGTCAAAATCGCAGGTGGCAACAGCTCCAAGTGTGGGGCTTCAGATGCTGTCTGCAACTCCTGGCTCTCCTAAGGCTGCTGTGGTGAAGGAGATAGGAGGGGGGTAATGGTGTGTTCAGCCCCTCAGTTGTGAGCTGAAGTGTTAATTCGTACCCTGCTGTCATGCCCTTGCTGATTTTTGGGGTGAATGCTCTTCTGCTTGCTTTGAAAGTGCAACAAGCTGCCTTGTTCTCGAGCACCGTGTGCTCTGTGTGGAGAATGATGGTAACCCACCTCACCTTGTGTGGGACAATACACCTTAGTGGTTAGAGGCTGTTGCTCTTCCCTTACATCCCCCCAATCTCCTTAACAGGCTGCAGGTGCTTTGTTGCACCTGTATCTGGATAGACTAGATAATTGGGCATTAAAGAATGGAGAGCTTGCCCCCAAATCAAGAGCAATAACAAGTGCAATGCCTTGTGTGTAAGTACAGTGCAAACATGAGTCACTTAATAAAAACAAGTTGTCACTAATTTACTATGTTGGATTGATTTGTTTTTCAGTAAGATATCTCTTCACATGTGTTTTCATTAATCAGGTGCTATGGAATGATGAGACTTTAAAACTTGCCAGTACACACACATGCTTTATCACTGGCATGAGTCAGGACAAAGATAGTTTCCTACCTCAGGTTCTGTTGCATTAAAAATGATACATTATTGATGATATGCGATATATTTAATTCTGTTCTGTGAAATTGTTGGAGCAGTCTCTGAGCAATGCAGATATATCTTAGGGGAAAGCATTAAGAACAACAGAATAGATTGATTTAATATTTGAACTGATAGAGGGTCCATTTCCAGGTGACATAAACAAGTAATGCCCCTGCAATGCTGTGCATAGGCATCCAAGCTCTGAGGAAAGAAGGTACTTATTGGGGCTTGTTAGTGATGTGTCTTGGGGGCAATTAACATATCAAAATAACTAATTTTATCCTCAGTTACTGTAAATTTGTTTGGGCCCAAGTCCAAGGTCTTTTGGACTCAGGAATCTGTATGCACATGGTTGTGTGAGTATTCAGGAATTCTGGTAGTTAATTCCTTTCTGCCTGCATAAGGGCTGTCTGGCAGGTGAGTGGCAGGAGTGTATTTAACCATATGGCATCAAAGGTTGAATAAAACTGCACCTTTTCTGCCATGCGATTCCTGCAAAAACAGGCTGAACCAGGCATCTAGGGAGACAGATTTGAGGGGACTTTTGCTGGAAATAGGAGGCTTAAAACAAAGCTATTTGTTACCATACAGATTTTTCTATTCAAACTTCACATGAATCAGCTGGGGGGGCGGGGGGAGACTCTTAAACTGAAATATTTACGTGAATCAGACATCTGGGCTTTGGGGGAGTGACCATTGCCGCACAAACAGTTTAAACTCCGAAGCTTTGCTGTGACTTAGTGCTTCCCTCTATTAAGGATTTCAGGATATTGGTGCTGGTAGCACTGAGAACATATGAGCCGCCAGTAAGTACAGAGCTGCGTTGTTTGAGAGGGGGTGATTGGCAGTGGGTTTGCTCCCGAGTTACAATAGGAAGCATGGGTGATTATTCCTGTTCGGAAGTTCTGATTGCTGCAGGTATATTGGGCTTGGGGTTAGAGCCTGCTCGGAAGTACTGTTGTCCTTATGCTTTATTTCTATAGCTTGTATGATTGAGAAGCTTGACTTCTTGCAGTGTAGATGTAGGAATTGGTGTGAATTTGAAACCAAGTTAGATTTAACTGTCTAAGAAGGAAAATTGAGAAAGAAAATAGCATTTAAACTCTAAAGAGCTAAGGTAGGTCTTGCTTTTATGTCTTGTTAAAACATGGGGTTTTTTTCTAAAACCTTTGCCAGTAGTTTTGCAGAAAATGGTGGAACAGACAATACAAGACAAAACTATTGTCTGCTGCTGTTGCTCCTGTTGAAGTTCTTTACATGAGTATTTGTAGCTTAATCTAACATAGGTGAAGACAAAGTGTAACTCATAGGTGTTACCTGGCTTAAAACTTTATTTAGCTCAGTATTCTGTATTTTAGCAGGGGAACATTTGGTTTTCTAGCCTTTAGGAAGAAAATCCTGCTTATATTTGTAGAAGTTCATCTTTCACCAGGGTTTCTCCCCTTACCCTGGTCAGATCTGCATGCTCCATCCTTCTGCCTAGAAAGGAGGTATATATTCTATATGGGCATGGCCAGCTTTATTTAAATTGCTGAGTGAATTTAATCAGATAGCCCTAGCAAAGCTGCCATCACTATAGTGTTAAGAAGCTCTTTATGAGGATCAGGTAGTATAACTTTTCAGGTGACTGTCTTAAACCCAGTGATATGAATAGTGAAAATTGCCTTTATAGGTTGCTTGGTTGTGCTCTAACACTAGTACCTTGAGCCTCACAGGGAGGAAAATAGCCCCAGCAAAGCATTAACCTGTTGCCTTATTCAGAAATTTGGTTCCCTTCTGAGCCACCCAATGGTAGGACATGACTGGATACACTTCATCTGTTCCACTTGATGAGGCTGTCATTAACTTGCCTATTTTGGGAAAGATACTTCAAGTTCATAAAACTCAACAAGTTTTCTGCATGCGTTAGTCTTGGCGATTATAGGTTGGCAAAAGTAGTGATGCTGTCAGTGTGGGGCACCGATGTGGGTCAGTGCTATCATCAGCGATGCGAGCTTTCCGCGCGTAAACCGGGCACTGGAAGTTATGGAAGAACCTGCTGAACCATGGGTCTTAAAAAACGAAGGTGTGGATGTGCGGTGTTAAACCATCAAAAAACGTATTGCAGACTTTAATTTTGAACTGCACTTGTAGAAACAGTGGATTTTTGTTAAGCCTCAAGTAAACGAGTAAGTCTGTAAACTTTGCTAACAGTGAAGCACTATGCACAGAATAGGAGAAAACAATCAAGTGTTTCATCAGCCTTCTTGCTGTCTCTTGCCAGAATTTGCGGGCTGTCCTGCATTGCATCAGTCCTGCTGGACATTATTTTCCATCTATATTTCAAAGCCAGATGGAAAATGATTCCTCTGTATATTGACAGAGTTATTTCATAATGAGGGAAAAGCCTTTTGTAATGTGCTTGTGCTAGTTCAACCTATAAATCAGCCTTTTATTGTCTGGTTATGTTTGTGTTTATAGCAGAGAATGAAGCAAGGATCATTAGTAGGCATGAGAAAAGTACATTGAAGGCTCCAGGTAGATTTTCTATCTGATGCAATTTGGGTGAATGCACTTTTATGCTGTTCTCCTGTGGTACAGGCATATCTCCAGGTGCCAATGAGTGGCTGACCTCAGACCTGCCAAGTCTGACATTGCCTTGAGCTTGCCCAGGGTAGCCTGATGGCACCAGCTTCCCTACTTATGTGAGACTTCACACGTGGCACTTCACCTTCTGGAAGAGGGTAAAAACTGATCTCCTAGGCAAGTCCTATGTTTAAAAGAGAAGTAGTAACGAGGAACCAGACTTGTACTTGACAACTGGAAAAATGCTTTTGAAAAAAAACGAAGACCAAAAAAAACACCTGCTGTGGGAATGAGAGACCCTCTGAATCTTAAAATGGTTAAAGACTGTAGAATTTGGCCAAAAGCAGGATGTGTCATTGCTTTAGAAGTGCCTTTCTTCTAATGTGAACTGTGCAGTACTGACAATGCGGGCCTGTCGCTCGCTTTTATTTTTAGCGGATAAAGAATCGATAGGCTTGTGTTTACTCCAAGCAACTTGTGAAAGGAAAGGCGGCTTCTTGCATTTTAAACTCTAGAGGAGTTTTATATTATTTATACTGAAGATGTGTTTTAATAGGCGTTTTTTATACTTATTTTGCCTTTTCCAGTTTCCTGATGGTGCTGTGTTTCCCTCTTACTGGGAATGCAGCAGGGAACAAAGCAGAGCATAAGACAGGAGGCTCTGTCGAGACTAGAGCAGGCGCAGCCTGGCAGGTTTTTTTCCCAGTATCCTTCTATGCTGTTTTATTTCCATACTTTCTCCATTTTCTTTTGTAAAATCTTTCAGGGACTCCCAAGTTACAGGTTTGGGAACAAACAGAAGCTGGGGCCAAAATTCCTGGGGTTTGATTGCAGTCTCATTCATGCAAATTCAAACCTGCCTTTTTCAGTGGATTTCCATCATATTTACAGAGTGAGACCCCCAGATCTGTTCTCTATCTTTAATAGAGCAGGAAGTTTTACTTCTTGCCTTTCTAACGGTTGGATTACTCTCATTCTGCACAGCCCTCTGGAATGCTTCCCTGCGACTGGGGAATTTTTATTGCCACTGAACTGAGCTGACAAGCGGTATGGATATTTTTTTCTTCCTTTCTCTCCAGGAAAGGAAGCATCTGATGATGAAAAGCAAATAGTTTTTGTGAAAATTAGCAAGTTGGATTGCTGCCTACTTGCCAATATGATATTTTTTCATAGCAAGTTTAAGCACTTTTTTTTTTACTTAGCCCAGTTGCAAGAATGTGTAGGGGGCACAAGAGCAGGCCAGGTGAGAGAAGATAAATGTGAGTGGTGAGTACTACGAGAGAGGCCAGGTTACTAACTCGGCGTGGGACAGGACTGATACTGCTAGGCTGCTTCTGGCCTCCAGCTGACAAATCCTCACGTTGTTTACGGCACAGCGAAGCCTTGGGCAGCGGATCTCTCCTGGCTTGGGTATCTCCATGCTGCACTCCCTGTTGTGGTTTAGCCATACCCCATACTGATTCGCTAATCCTTATGTACAGGGAAATGCTTCTCGGTATTTATCTTAAGCCTGTGAGATTTCCCTTTTCCTCTCCAGAGGGAGGAATTCAATCATTGCTAATTTGTTTTTCTGATTTTATGTTTAGAGGAACTTTTGGCGTGTTCCAAGGATATCTTTTAAGAAATTAAAGCAAGGCTAAACTTTTGTGAAAGGCGTGCAATTATATTAGAAATACATCTTGTTCTAAAGCAGTAGGCTGGAGAATTGGGTCAGGCACACCCTGCGTATGCGTGTTTCCTGCTTGCTCATATTTCTGAGAATAATTGTACATGGGAATGTTTTTGTAGATTTAAAGGAGTGTTGTCACCTTAAAAATGAGTTGTTTGGAGTTTTATTTAAGTCATCGTGGTTACGCTGTGGTTTAGGAAGAGTGGAAGATTGCAAACCATCTGATTCACTCGCTCAGTGGGCTGGCCGTCGTTCACCATTTGCAAACCGAACGGTGAAGTAGGGTTACTCACTTCTACTATTTTTACTCTCTTACGCGAATTCCTTCTTGCCAAGCCAGATGACGGTGAAGCAGTGCATAAGCTGTCAGATATTACAGTAAAGGGCTTTACTCTTCGATGGATTTTGACAGCTCAGCCTTTCATTATTTTTCTTTGAAGTTTCTGTGAAGTTCTGCAAAGTTGTTGCCTAAAATATTTTATAATGGCTCTTTTAAAAAATCCCAAGAGTAAGGATAAGGAACAAGTAATACACTAAAAAGTTAGAAACCAGCAAGTCTGTATTGATGCTTTTGTTATTTTTCACTTAATAAAATGTCCTGCATCGAAATGGGTTTTCTCTGTTGCACATGTTACTTTTCTTCGCACGCATCGCCTGTGTACTGTTTATGCTGGTCTGTACAAGTTAAGCCATTCAGCTCTTTCCAGTAGCTGGGTGAGGGCTGTATACCTTGGGAAGTGGGTTTGGATGTGCCTCAGATTCATTAGGGTGGGGAAGGATAATGTGCTGAAGATTGTCCCAGCCTTTTTACATTCCAGTACACTTCCTTCTTTTCTTTAGAGTTAAGTAGGGCAAGGATCGGCCTCTTTATCTCTGCAAAAAGTTTGTAGCATGAATTGTCTGTGCCAAAGATGCATTGCTAAATAAAACTTAGTTTCCAGTTTGTGTTTAAAAAAAATTTAAGTATCACTTTTATATTTTTCTCTCAACAAAATGTTAGCTCTGAAGTTCAAATAAGGATGACTTCACCGTGACCATCAGCACATGGTTTGGAGAACAGAGATGCTTGTTCAGTTGCACAGCTCATTCTTAACATCGTCATGTTCTGGAGGGAGGAGGGACCTACATGCTCCAAGTTAGGCAAACCCAGTGGCCAGAGTCAGATGTGAATTTTGATTTTTGACTGCAATACTGATCTCCTTTAAAACGAATGAACAAAAAAAAAACCCAAACCCAAAAATCAATTGCAGCGTCTTTAGGGGCTCTTTCTCTGATCTTTAGCACTGAATGTGACACTGACTTCTGATATTCATGAGTTCCCAGCTCCCAAAATCCAGCTGTCTACAAGCTGTGACTCTTCAACTCCTCTGCAGACTCATCTCTACCTGGTCCTTCAGCATCTGAGCATACAAACAAGTTACTGAGAAGCGAGCTAAGAAGTCTGGTGCTCGTTTACTGCTCACGATCAAGTTTGTGGTACCAGCCAATTTATGCTTACCAGAGGGTAGAAACGTGCATGGAAACAGACCTCAAAAGAAGACAGTAGCCTGCTACTATTCGTCCTGCTAACCGCGGGGCAATTGCTGGTGCAGGGCCAGGGAGCGTGAGTTGCGAACGTGCTGAAAGTCAGCCTAACACCTAGTTAGTGGGCCTGGTGCTCTGGCTGGTCCCGAAGATTATGTGTCTCTGTGTCCCTGTTTTCTCTCATAAAAGACTTCCCTGCAGTGCTTCCCAGGGCTGTTAGGAGGAATGTGCAGTTAATATTTGTAAAAAGCTTTGAAGATTAATAGTGCTAATTATTATTTATAGTTATTCGTTTTCACCACAGGTAGTTCATCTTGATCCTGGGCATGAAAGGAAACCAGGACATTTGTAAGCTGGTCAGGCAAGAGTATGGCCTTCTGAAGTCTTTATGTACTGGTTCCCCTACTGGGTTCTGTGCGTGATTGCAATAAATTTGTCATGTTAAATGACTAGTTTGGGTATTTATTGTACCAGCCAGATGTGCTAAAGGAATCCTTACTCATTTGCCTCAATTCTGCCAATGCATAATGTGTTGGATTTGGGCATGCCAAGAGGGGACAGAAGACAGGAAGATAACATCAGCCTGGCCCGAGTCTGATTATCAGCAGGGCTGAACATTCAGCTTCCCGTAAATTTAATTTAATGAGGAAAGTCAGATCTGATGCTTGTGAGAGCCACCACAATTGCAAAGAGCATCTGTTTCTGAATTTTCCAATCTCTGCAGTTTTTAGCCCCTTTCACTGGTGCTAAACTTAGTGTAATAGAAAAGAATGAGGAGAAGAAAGGTGTCAACAGCTGGGTTTTTTTTCCTAAAAATCCTGCTTAGCAGATATAGCAGAAAAGGGTGGGGAAACAGTCAAGGAAAATTACTGTAATGCAGTCCCTGGGTATCTGATGATATTTCTGTAAATAGTTTCTGAGATATTGTGGTAGAGGACTCTGCTGAATGGCACGCAGGGTCTCTTGAACTATTCAAAGCTTAAGGTGATGAAAAAAGATTGATCATCAAGTTACAGATTGCTACATTCATCAAACCCAACTTGATGATTGTGAAAAGTTGCTCTGTAGGCATTTCGTGCTATTTGACATCACTAAAATATGGCTTATAAGGCCATACTTCTTGTGAAGTTACGGAATATGTGTCCCTTGATGAAGCTGCTGTTTGCCTGGATATAAACTGCTTATTGATCTGACTCCCTGTCTAAATTCTCCTCTCTGCTAGATAATCTATTAAATAATTAAGAGATTGTTCAGACAGTGCAAGGGGAGCTTATTGGCAGAACTGCAGCCACAGAGCACTCGTGAAAGAAAGAGGCCTAAGTAGTACATTTTATGCTTATCAAGTTTTCTTAATAGAGTTCTCGTCAGCTCACAGAGCAAAGTCTGTTCCCAAGCGAGTGCGTTAGCATCTCGGTTTTATCGGGGAGCTTGTTTCTATACAGAAAAGTTGGGGGGGGGGGGGAGGAGAAGAGTTCCTGAGGCACAACCCAGTACGTTGTCTGTGTTCCTCCCAGTCTCACGCCACTCTCAAGAATGACTCCTCTCAAGGGCTTTCCCAAGATGATTTTGTCCACTCGACAAAGATTTTTTTTCCCCCCAGCTCAAAACACTTTTGCCTAAGTAAATCAAACTGCAGTTTTTAAAATTATGTTTTGGCTTTCTATGCAGTTACTAAATTTTAAAGCATTTTGGTCAAAAACTGTTGTGTAATTATAGCGTATGGAATTCAGTGAATATGTTTGAAACCAAAGTATTAGTTGTATAAATAGTATCACATTTGCAGTCTGGGAAACTTCATTTGATCACAATAATTATGATAAGCTGTATGAAATTGAGAAATGGTTGAATTTTTATTGCTATGTTTGAAACTGTCAATTCTGGAGTTAATTAAAAGGCGTTTTTTTGTTTGTTTCCCCCAGGGTTTGCAGGGTACAGTATGTGGGTTTGCATATTGGGGTTTACTTTGAACAGTATTTTCTGCATATTCCATATGTTTCCTCATTTCTATAGCTCATTCCTGGGATAGTAGGTTTGTCCTGCAGTTGTATGAGCGGGGCAGTTTGTGCAATGCACATGAAGTCGGTATGTTCTGCTTGGGTGCTGGGGACTCCACACACCCATGGCCCGCTGCCCACGGCCCACAAGCAGGCTGCTGGCCTTTCTTACGCCCTCTTCGCCAGTCTGACACACGAGAGAAGGGGGAAAAGCTTGCACAGGTTTATTCACGGGGAGTTTGTGTCGCCCTTTGCTGAGGCAGAAGGGGATGGATTTCTTCGTGTGTGACCAAATGCAAGGCAGCGTTCATGGGGAGTGCTGGGTTGCTGGTGGGACTGATGAGGGGTCTCTGGGGTCCAGGCAACCAGTGCAATGGGTCCAAGGGAAACAGCCTGGAAAACATCAGGAGAGGGAGTTTTCTGGGGTTGTGGTAATGGCCCCAGCCAACATTGGGTAGCTGGCGCAAGGAGAGGTGAATAGTGATGCACTGCACGGTTTGCCGAACTAAGGTGACCCTCGCAGGCTCCTCACACTGCTGTTCTACTTGCCAGCCAGAGCCTTTAAAGAAAGAAAGAATACGGCAGCTTTTCACATGGTTTTGCTGTTGCCAAAAACCTTCCTTCTGATGAATATCACATGATGCGTAAGCAACAGATTTTCTAAAAATATCCAGATATAATAATGCTGGCAACTTAATATTGGTTTTACGGATCAAGAGGAAGGAATTGTTATTCCTTTTTAAAATTTCTAATTAAGAATGAAATGCTTGCACTGACAGCCAGTAACGATGGGCTTGAAACCCACCAAAGTGCTCATTAAAGCCTTCATCCTCAGCAGGTCCTGACCAGAAAACTCGCCAACTCTTATTTGGCATTTTTGTTTTTTATTAATGCTGTATTTGATCTGGTTTGTATTTAGCCATGTCAGTGTTCTGCCGTGCTTTATAGATGGCACCCGCAGGCCCCGGAGTCTTAATTCAGCCAAGAAAAAGACACAGGACAATTGTTCTGCAGGGGGGAAATTGGGAAAATCCATTAATGAGGAAATTGGTGTTTTATGTTGGAGAGAGTGAAAGGAAAACACTTCAAGCCAAGAAAGGAGAGCTGTTTCTTGTCCAAGGCAACAGCAGGACAAAATAAATGCCAAAGAGAGAATGAGGGAGAGAGGCAGCAAAAGAGATCTGTTAGGAGAGACAAAGGAGTGAAGTGGGTCTTAAAGAGAGGAGCAGGGAAGAAGAATTTCACTGAAGAGTGAAGTGGCCAAACAGCAAAAACGGAAGCTGTCTCTCTGTGTATGCTGAAAGAACATTTAAGATTTGAATGGCATTGGTTAAAGCATCGTGTGTGTTGGGCCGAGCCAGGATACGGTGGATGTAAGGCTGCTGCAGTCATGGCTGTTCTATGGGATATGAGTATTTGTTGTAGGACTATGCTGGGTTAAACACCGGGGTGAGCACTTGTGTGGTTTGTGGTTTGACCCCAGCCGGCAGCTCAGCCCCACGCAGCCGCTCACTGGCTCCCCCCTGGAGGGACAGGGGGAGAAAGAGAGGTGTAAAAGTGAGAAAACTCTGGGTGGAGACAAAGACAGTTTAATACAGGAAAAGCCGCACACATAGGCAAAGCAAACCAAGGAATTCATTCACCACTTCCCACCAGCAAGAGGTGTTCGGCCATCTCCAGGAAAGCAGGGCTTCCATCACGCATAACGCTGGCTTGGGAAGACAAATACCATCGCTCCAAACGGCCCCCCCTTTCTTTTCCTTCCCCCAGCTCTATGTGCTGAGCATGACACCGTGTGGTGTGGGACATCCCTGGGGTCAGCTGGGGTCACTGTCCCGGCCATGTCCCCTCCCAGCCCCTTGTGCCCCCCCAGCCCACTCACTGGTGGGGTGAGAGGCAGAAAGGCCTTGGCTCTGTGCGAGCCCTGCTCAGCTGGAACGAAACCACCCCTGGGTTACCAGCACTGTTTTCAGCAGAAATCCCAAACACTGCCCTGTACCAGCTACTGTGAAGAAAATTAACTCTCAGCCAAAACCAGCACAGCACTATATAATGGGAGGGTGGTAAATCAAGAAGGAAGACGAAAAAAAAAGCCTTGACTGGGAGCAGGGAACCTCCAAGTCAAACCTCAGAGTGGTTCACGGGCAATGCCTGAGCCATTAACTGAGAAAACGTTATATTTCGGGCTATAGCCGTGTTACAGAGCTCATTTTGCCAGAGCTGGGAATCAAGAGATATGTAAACATTTTTAAAGGGCTCTATTGGTCTGGAGGTCAGGCAATTGCCAGGAAGGTATTTGCTGGAACACATGTGTGATCTAAAGACATCAGTGGCTCTGGACTTACTCCTGAAAAAGCAAAGGCTTGTAGGTTAAATAGACCCCTGGTTACTTTAAAACCTTTTTTTCCCCCCTTCTTCCTAGGTAAGTGTAGGGACATAACTAGCATCATAAGCCTCTCTGAAACACAGCTGAATATCTGAAGAAATGTCTTTTGAGCCTGGGGGACTTTGCTTGCAGTACCAGATACAGGGATTTGAGCTTCGTTGCTTGGGAGTTTCTTCCAAAACTAACAGCCTGGTGTTTTCTCTCCTAGCTCTTCTCTTAGGAAACGCAACCAGCTCCTCACATCGCGGAGGCCCAGCATGAATGTTAACTGTGCTGGTGGGACAGGCTGGTCTAGAAATCTGGAGTCCAGTTGCTCTGTGGAAAACGTAACTGTAGCAGTCCATGAGTCAGAAGAAAGTAATGTGGTGCTAGGAGGTCACAGCCCTGCTGCAGTTCCCAGGACTGAGGGTGAGGATAATGTCTTTACCTTATAGTAATCTTTAAGGGAGATTTTTTTTTTGAGCAGTGTAATGTTTTGGAAAAATTCCCGTATCCCAAGGCAGTTTGCGCTGGGGAGTGCGTGCCCTGCCTTTGCCAGGCTGGTCTAAAGGACAATGGTTCACAGCAGAGTTTAGGGTCTTGCTGTCTTGGCAAGGTCATGACGTGGGTATGCCCTGGCCGGCCAACTTATAGCTCCTTCTGAAATTGTCCCTGAACAGATTAACTGAAAGTAGCTGGACAGTCCTGAGGAGCTGCACGCCCGCCATGGGCCAGGGATCAAGCACCGCTGGCTTAAACACCTCTCGTGCGGTGTGTGCTTCTGCTCTAGCTTTCCTGTGAGGGTAGTTGTCAGTGCTAGGAATCTGTGTCTGTCTTTCTGGCCTTGTTTAATTCCTGTGCTCCTGCTCTTTACACACTGAATCCATCTTGCTCTAACAAGGAGTATTAAGCATTGTGGTTCATTGGGAAATTTTTTATCCAAAATCCTGGCTCAATTTGAAAATGCAGTCTAGTTTTATGTCATAGAACATTACCCTGACAGTTAGGTATATTGACATCCTTTGTAATTGTATGACTCAGATTTCTCATTAGAGTAGAAAGTGTTACTATGAAGTTTTTCAATAAATTATATCTTACCCTTGCAATATTCATTTGTCTCTCTCAGGTTTAGATTCTGAATGCCGACACACTGCTTGTCCAGTAAGTCCCCAGATCAGTAGCATGTTGTCTGCTCCTGAAGACACGCACAACTCTCATTTCCAAGATGGAAATAAGAGACAGTCAGAATATTTTAATACCCAGGAACGCCATGGATGCTGCGCTTTGTCATCAAGCAACAATTCACAAACAGTGGCTCCAGAGAAAGTGACGCTTGTGGTAGATGGCACTCGCTTTGCAGTGAATCCACAGATTTTCACTGCTCACCCTGATACTATGCTGGGAAGGTGGGTGATTTTCCGCTGTTTTCAGGATACCTCAAGGGAGTCAAATGTCTGCTAAAACGGAACAAACCCCTGATGTTTGTTTTGGGATCTCATCTGTACACACAAGCGAAGCAAGGGTGACTTGGCTGTGAGTGAGGCCTTGAAGATATGACCAGATGTAGAGAGGGTTGGTAGTTCTCTAGATAACAGTCTCCCTTCGGTCCACTTCCCTGAAACATTGTGCACTTCTAGCTAGACAAGGTCTCCTTTTGCCTCCTCTCCAAGTGTTTGCCTTGTTTGTAAGCAGTACATGTGTTCACAGCTGATAACCTCCCTTCCAGAATGGGGAAAATGATAAAGCTCCATCCCTCTCCTGCTGTTATCTTTTGATACTCTCCCAAAAGATAAGTTCCTCAGCTCCCTGTAACATGGCTTAAAGGTTGGAGCCTACAAGCAGCAGTCATTTTCTGTATTGCCAGCACTTTCACCCATCTCTGACCAGAGGGAGCCAGGTTCTGTTGGGTTACTGACCCTTGCATGGCTCGTTGTGTAAAACAAGGGATCAAAAGGCGTGTGGCAGTTCACTATCTTGCATAGCCCCAGTGAAAGGGCTTTATTGCCAGGCTGTTTTCTGACCCAGGGTTGAATGGTCTGTTCCCCTGAGCTGTGGCTTGTTCCATACAGTGCAGTAGCTATAGCGACAGACAGAGTCCAGCTGTAGGAGCACGTGGCCGAGAGAGATCTTGTGCTTATTTACTACATAAGAGATTTGAATACAGGTTTCAAATTACTGTATATATGTGTCATAGCTGGTTTTCTTTAACTTCAGTGCACCTATCGGTCTCTAGAGTTAATGCATTTAAGTATATTTGTGCATTTACATAGATTTTTTATCTATTCAGAATGTTTGGACCAGGAAGAGAATATAATTTCACCAGGCCAAATGAAAAGGGAGAATATGAAATCGCAGAAGGAATTAGCTCAGCTGTGTTCCGGACTGTGCTGGTAAGGAGACATTTGCAGATTGGAAAAAACCCAATCTGTTTGTCACATGTGCAAAACCAAGCCGTCTCCCAGGCAGCCGCACACCCCCCGGGACATAGTCTTTTATTACTGTTTTGCATTGTGATTTTTAAAAAAGATTATAGTAGACCTTGGTATGACTCAACATTTCAGATAGTTGCTCGTGTTGCCTTGTACCTTTCATGTGTCGTGCTGTTGTAGTTCCTGAGCTGTGTCCTGACTTTATGGTTGCATATAAATGCGTATTGCATGTGAGATGTTATGAAAACCTATGCCATGGGAAAAGTTTTAACTGGAGCTCACAGTTTATCAGACCCAAGAGGATCTGCAGAGAGACGTAGATTCTCGGACAAGCGGAGCTCTTTTTACTGTTCACAGAGCTATATATAGCCTCTGTAACTCTCAAATGTTGGTTAACAAAACAAAGAACTAATTAAATATTATCAGGGTCCAAGATATTCTTAGTTTCTCTCTCCAGAAACTGTCCTTTTGTTTGCAGGATTATTACAAAACCGGAATCATTAACTGCCCTGATGGGATTTCCATCCCAGACCTTCGAGACACATGTGATTACCTCTGCATAAACTTTGATTTCAACACCATCAAATGTCAAGATTTAAGTAAGTATGGAGAGAAATGAGCTCTTAGGAGATCATCTGCATGGTGTTGAGCAGTCTGATCCTGACTCAGTGCAGTTCTTAACTGTGTGCTTTAGTTTAAGCTTGAAGCTATGGACTCCACTGGGACTCATGTATGCGTTGCATTTAAACAGCTTCCTTTTTTGCTGCATCAATCCAAAGTGAAGTGATTGAATCCTGCAGAACACAGACACCTTGCTCAAAAAAGCAAATTGAAATTGTAAACGTTCTAGTCTCCTCTTGTAACAGAGGCTGAGGAGAAAAGCTTGCTGTTAAGCCAAATGAAATGAAGGCTAAAAGCAGGGTTATAACTCCTATGTAAAATGTAGCAGAGAATTGTGAATAATTTAAGGTAAAGGATGATGGGCAGAGCAGGAACCAATGATACCAAAGTTGGAAAGTAGTAGAGAGTTCCTAGTCATGAGGGGACCTGACTGGGAGCAGCTTTTCAGTGGGTATGCTGGCAAAGAAGTAATTTTAACACAGGCAAATCTGTGAAAGGCACTCATAGCACAGGCTGGGGGTGGAATTCCCTACCCTGTCCTATCCTGAGTGATCACAGAGAAGGCAGAAAATGTGCTTTCAAGGACAGAGGTAGTTGCTGGAAATTCAGATTAAGTATCATAAAGAATTAATTATTCAGTCTGTTGCTGTTTCACTGTATTGATTGGACCTTGGTGTTTTTTTAATGGTAGTGTAATGGTTCTACAGTGTAATCTGCATCCCATTTGAAATGCAGTCTCATACATCTGATTTTGCCAGTTCTGGAGCTGGATCTGTTGATGCATCTGAACATTGGTTAAGGAGTTTGTCTAAAGAAGGATGCGGGCTGTGCTCTTGAATGTATCTGGAAAGTGTAGAGCTGGGATGTATTTTCGTACTGTGTGAAAAAGCTCATCATATGATTTATGTCTCATTAGGTGCTCTGTTGCATGAGCTCTCCAATGATGGTGCTCACAAGCAGTTTGATGGCTACCTGGAGGAGCTAATTCTGCCTATAATGGTGGATAGCGCAAGGAAAGGGGAACGTGAATGCCATATTGTCGTGCTGACAGATGAAGACACCGTGGACTGGGATGAAGATCATCCGCCTCCAATGGGAGAGGAGTACTCGCAAAGTAAGGGCTCTGCACTGGGGCTGCTGGCGCTGTGTTCAGCACACACCCAGACATCCGGCCATAGGGAAAGGACCCATTGCCCAAACAGCAGCCTTCCTCCAGGAAGTGATGCTGGCATGTGGAGTCCTGTTTTGTACGTTCCTCCTGAACCGGCTGCTGCTTGAGGCAGGATACCTGGCTGGTTAGAGCTTTGGCCTGACCACCTGCACTGGTAACGACAGCACTCACTGCATCCTTTCCTCTTGTTTGCCACTTTCCCCTCAGCCTTTCCTGGCTCTTTAGTGAGCGAATACTCTTTGCTTTACACACCCATCACCACCCGTCCTACCCAGACTGTAGTGTCTGTCACTACCCTCCCACCAAGGAAGCGTAGTTAATCTGAGTGATGAGAACAGACACCTGAGGTAGTTCTTGGAAACCAGACCTGGTTTTTGGGACTCCCACAGCTGAGCATGTCAGAAAGGGCAAGAAGGGCCCTCCTTGTACATTCTAATCACCTTTTCTATTTCTTGAAGTCCTTTACAGTTCCAAGCTGTACAGATTCTTCAAGTACATTGAGAACCGCGATGTTGCAAAAGCTGTATTAAAGGAACGGGGCCTGAAAAATATTCGCATTGGCATTGAAGGTAAAGTATTTCTTCAACAAAGGAAATTCTGAAACAGGTGACTCCATTGTCAGTAAAGCCTGGCTTCCTCTGGAGTCAAGGCATTTCCTGTTTTCCTCTGTGTTTTACTAGGCATTTATTTTCATGAACCTAGTAGAAGCTGGGCATCTTCCTTCACCTCAACCATGTTACACTGAAATTGGCCAGGAGGTGTCAAAGTTAAGGGAAAAATGAGAGCATATACCAGTAAACCTTGTCACTTTAGGATCAAGCAAACAGGAAAGGGGAGTCACACTTCCACATGCTCATCCAAGCGTTCCCTTAGGGAGATCAGAGAACATGCTCTGTCCTGAGAGACTGTCTTATTTTTATAGTAGCCGTGTTTGCTCACAGAATGACTAACGCCGTGCAGCCATTGATCATATGACTACACACAATGCCACGCTGTCTTTTCAGGGGAAAAGCAAGCCAATATTTACAAGCCAATAATGTGGAATGTGAGCATTTGTCTACTAAGTGCCCCCTGCCCCCATAATTACTCCTGCCTGGCTGTTCTGGGATCCTGTTGTCCCTTTGTGCGGGTCAGAGCTGTGTAGCACAACTGACTGGCCTTCTGTGTTTTCAGGATATCCCACCTGCAAAGAGAAGGTGAAGAGGAGGCCTGGTGGCCGGTCAGAAGTGATATACAACTATGTTCAACGGCCGTTCATCCAGATGTCATGGGAAAAGGAAGAAGGCAAAAGCCGTCATGTTGATTTCCAGTGTGTTCGGAGCAAGTCTCTAACAAACCTAGTCACTGTGGGTGATGACGTTTCAGAGGACCATGAGGTTATAATGCATCACCCCCCTCAAGTAGATGAGCTCGACAGGCTAAACGCACCATTCTCCCAAATGGCTGTTAACGATCTACCAGACTAGTCGTGGCTCAGGGTGGATAGTCCTGCCTGATGTGGGAATGTCTCAGTGTAGTTTCATCCCAGGTGATGGAACACAGACTCTGCAAGGTGCTTTATCCTCATTCATGCTCTTACTACGTTGTCGTATCTCAAGCATGTTAATAAAGAGCCACACTCCATAGTTTAATTGTGCAATCAAAAGCAACGTCTCCTCAAACAAAAAGAAATTATGTTGTTTGTTTCTACTATAAAGGCTTCCAGTCTGGCGGGTGCTGAATATTTTACCTAAACTTCTAAAAGAAGAGCAGAAGTATTTAGAAACGTACTGTTTGACATGAGAGAGGAAGTTCTGGGCCTGTCAAGACAAAGCTTTCCTTTACCATGAGGCACTTAGCTTTGCTTTTGTGATAATCAGTTACAAAGGACCGAACATCAAAGCAGGACAGATGATGCTCTTTCATCAACCAGCAGAAATGTAGCACAGTTCTGACAGCAAAATCCTGAGTGTGGAGAAACCTGTTTACACTGCCATCTGGCTTTGCATCCAGTATGTTGTACTGCTGTTCTAGGGTAGGGTGGACTAGTTTAATAGGAAACATATGCCTGTTCACAGGAATTCCCCATATATATTCCTACATAAGATGGAATCACTGTTTTTAGGGATGTTGTCTCTTAAGTTCAGTAAAACAAGTATATCATGCTGAAGGAAAAAGCCAAAAAAAAAAAAAAAAAGACTGGACTTGATATTTTACCAACAAAGTAAATCTATTTAGTAGCCTGATAGATGTAAGAAGCTTTCTAGAGGTGACTGTGCATGCTAAAGACTTTCAGTTGTCTCCTCGATCCCCCTGCTAAGACAAAAAAAGCCAGTGGAGGAGCTCCCAGTACAGTTTCCTACCTGAGTAAAATCCTTGGTCTCATCAACCTTTACCCGTCAAAATTTCTGTAGACTCTCCAAAGAGCATTCTACTATTGCAGCTTTAAAAGGCCAGCTGCTTTCTTCCCAATTTGGAACTAACTGGACCGTTTTGCTGTCAGACAGGTAAGGCATACCAATAGTAAACCAGCCTTCAGTAGACAAAAGTACATATGCCGAGGAACAACTCTCCTTTGCTGCTCTGAACGTATAATCCTAGCCTGTGGTTAAGGCTCTGTTCGTTTTGGATTCGGGCCCAACAAAGCTGTGACTATAGGTATAGACACACTCCGGGCTGGTTTAGCTCAGTTAGGTGTATTAGAGCCTCGCTGCTCCTGTTCCTGCAGCGTGCAGTTCCCTGTAGGTTTGCATAACCCGCTGCTGAGCACACAGTGAGGTCGGTCCTGCCACAGCCGAGCCGCACGTTAACCAGCGCGGGCCTGCCTGACAAAGCCATCATCTCTGATGGCTGTGTAGAGCTTTTACGTACCCAAAGTGGAGCGCTGGAACATGCGGTGGTGCAAAGAAAAGCTGAAACTCATTCAAAAAAGAGAGACAGGGAGCGTGCTCCCGTGCAAAGTTGTTAAGCTCAGGTCGGTTCTGCTCTTGCAGCCAGCTGCTGTTGGAGCCTGTACCACGTACGCGTTGCGTTACCCGGTCACTCTTGGCAAAACAGAGGTCGGGATCAGGCTGCCCCTAGAAGGTTTCCTCCGTTGTTGTCAAGCAAATTTTTATTATTCTCTGTCTGTCTGCAAAGTGTATGGTAGACTTAGCATTGAAGATTGCTGTTAATCTTTGCTGCTAAGGGTGTTTGGTTTTTTCAGAGTAAGTAACCTGACAATATCAAGGTTTATGAGTGTTGTTTCAGTTACAAGTAACAAAATATCTGCCAAGGCATGTATTTGCTGATACATTTAGTTCCCATTTGTATGGATATGGGTTCCATTCTTCGCAGTGATTCTGGTTTTAGCTTCTTTCCTAAGGGCGGCAAATAGATTTCTTCTTTTTATAAGTGCCTAGGGGAAGATTTCCACAAGTGCTTCAGGAAGGTGCTCCGGAGAGTCCCGGGGGTTCAGATGCCCCGTCCACCTGGCTACTTTTGAAAAATCCTCCCCATGTGTCATTGGATCAGTACAGAGAAGTGTCCTTCAGTAGCTGCACAGAGATGATGTGCAATCACTTTCCATTATTGCTTTAGATTAATTTCTATTTTTGTAGCAGAGAAAGGAAGACATATGGACCATTAACCTTCCAGCTAAGGGCCAGACAAACCCATTACTTGCCGTGGTAAGGAGCTGGTCCCACAAGTCAAGCAAAGGCAGTGGTGAGCCTGTCCCCCAGCAATGATGGAGCTTGCCCCCAGGCCCTATGGATTTGTTTTTTTTTTTTTTCTGTGTATTTATTTTTACAGTTTTAAGTAAATATATATTGGTTTTGACCAGCTGACTGGAATTGGAGTTTACACATGTTCTGCTCTAAGGACTTGAATGTGCGTGTTCTTGAGCGCTACCCTACAGGACCATGTCAAGGCATCGGAGGCCGAGCAGCCGACATCGACGGCACCGTATGGGATCTGACAGCTAAGTACCGTATTCAGCCAAAACAAACTGAGCCAAGTGTCATCTACGCTGCTTGAAGGATTCAGCCATTTTATTAGAAATAGTGGCCCCAGGCTCTTGCCTGAGGGTTAAAGACCGTGCCTCGTAGGAACCGGTTGGTACTCCGTGTAATCAATTTGGGATGGAGGTAGCCAGCTTCTGTGATCTCCATGCAGTTTTTTCACTCCAAAAAGCCACTGTTACGTGACTGGCTTTCCCAAGTAATTAAAGAGGAATTTTGGATATTTTTTTTTTCAGCAGAGTGAGTTCAAATTGAAAAAGCATGCATTTGCTTTTCTTCCTCTCTTGGTCACCTACTATTCAGGTACAAGGTCAAGTCTTGTCTTGTTCTAGATATACTGAAGTGTTACCTGTGGTGTGTATTAACTACAGCTGTACGGTTTCCTTTCTGTATTAAAGTATAAATTATACATGGCTTGTTTGGGTCTTCTAAAAACTGTTTTAAATGGGGAATAGATCGCTAGGTTTTGTTTCCTTGCTTTATAAAGCAAATGTGGCTTGTGACCCCAGTCTTAGTACTAGTTTTGCATCAGGCAGAGCCTCGTTGATTTGGCAGGAACCTTGTGCAGCAGCTGCACAGAAGTGCGATTACCACTCGTGCTGAGAGGGCCTCAAAGTTTACCAACTCACTGCAGTGATGTTCTAAAAGCAGCACATAACACAGGTATGAGACAACACTACTTAACCCACAAACTATGCGGCAGCTCTCACAGGCCCCAGTGCTATTTTTGGTTAGTGTGCTGTGAAAGATACGCTCCGCTTCCACCTACTTCTGTCTTCAGAAGAACACACTGACTTTTATTTCCATCTTCAGTATTGGATGTATCTCAAGGGTTTTCTTAATGAAGCTCGAGAAAGGCGTTAAGAGTTTGAACAAGGTGGCATTTAGTGGAATTGCTGAAGTGGGAACAGGAACTCGCACTCACGAGCGGAGCTGTCACAAATGTGAAGCAATGGAATAAGAACTGTAGGTTCATTTTGGCATGTTACAAACCAGTCAAAAAAAAATGAAGGGTTGTAGCTTTGCCTCTAGTGCCACTTGTTCACTACTTATTATCCCTTTTAAATATAGAAAGAGGAAAAGATTAAAAATAGCTTGCCCTTAAGTTGGTAAACCGAAGTGACATTTACACGAGGCAGACACCTGGGCACGAGTAAGACCCTTGCCCAGAAGCCAGGCACACTCTGCCAGACAGGTTTAAATCTTCTGAAGATGAGCACTGCCTTTCACCTTTAATAGGGTGCTCCTTTCTTCCCATCTGCTTGCATCTTTTAGAAGTGCAGTCTTCAGCCCCCGAGTTACCATCACATTCTCATACCCAAGCAGTTGATTCTAAGACCAATTTCAAGTCTGGGGAGAAAAAAAAAGCCAACCTGAGAGATTTGTTTGTAAAAACAACACATGCTAGCAAAATTGTGTTTACTAAGAGGGGTTTATTTACACGACACGATGTAAAGATCGCTCCATAAAAAGTTGGCTCCCCCAGCAACCCACAATACACCTGCCAAATTTTACAGTGCAATTTAGTAACAGCTTTTAAATATTTACAGAACACTTTTTCAGCTTAGAGGTTAAGGCAGAGTCAGGGCACAGTGATAAGAAACACTTAGTGCAGTTTTGTGCTAGGCATGATACAGAGATGAACTGGCAGCACAACTCGTGTTCAGAGCCACTGGAAATTCAGACTGGAATTACTCCTAGAAGTCCAGCAACTGCTTGCAGCTTAAAAAGAAGAGCAAAGATACATACGACCTCAATACACAAGCCAGCAGCAAAGAAAAACGTTTGGCTAACATGGGAGATGCACCAGGCATACAAAACTTCATCTGTCAGCAGTGAGGTATGGATCCTGGAAAGACGACACTGTACTTTTCTCCTGGTGTTGGTGAACACGGGTAGTAGAAAGCAGGCTCTCGATGCAAGTGTGCCACAAAGCCTACCGCTGGAAAGGCGCGTCCAGGAGGACTATACTCGAAGACATCCAACTTCTAGGGAAAGACAACAGGAGCGAGGTACCCAACTGCTCCTTGTGCCTTTGAAAAACTTCACCTTTAACTCAAAAAGGGAGCAATCTGAGGTTTCAGAAGACTTTAAAACACATGCACTAGAAATGGGTGATACGTATTATTATATAGGGGGTTTTTCACAGCAAGTTATCACAATGTACAGTTGTATAGCTTCTTCATCTTTGGTATTTATAAATAAAAATGCCAGTCCCTTTTAGTAAAGGGCTAATAATGCAGCTACTCAAAATTATTTATTCCTAATTCACAGCAGCTTTAAAGAATTTAGATTTTTTTTTTTTTTTAATTCTAAGACAGTAACTAAGCTGTTTGGAATTTTAAAAAAATGTTTTGATATTAATACCTCTTAGTTTTCCAATGGTTTATAAGGCAACATCTTCAAATGGCTAGAAGAAACTGCAGGATAAGGAGATAGAGCAATCTGAGAAGTTGGTATCAGTCGTTCATAAAAAAAAAGTGAGCAGAAGGTGATATTACCGACTAGTTGATAAAAAGCCTGACCCTATAAAGCATTACTTCAGTTAGCCCTTATTCATCTGAGTAAGCCCTACTGACTACAGTGATCCTGGTACTTCTAATTAAGGCTATTTTTTCATTTCAGCTCTGTAGGATCCAATGGGTATCTAAACTGCTTATGGCAATTCATTAAACTCCTAGGACACATACAAAAAGCACAAGGGGTGGTTACGGAGAGGGCGATAGCGAGTCACCACCCAGTTTTAGCTATATACAGTACTTTCAAGGCCCCAATCAGTCCTTCATGATGGCACTCAGATCAAGAGACATCTAGGTAAAAATTCCCTAAAAGCACCTGTTAAAAAAAAAGTTCCACTACAAACTCATTTTCTTTCATTTCCTGATCTGGAAAGTTAGGACTAAATATAACTGAAAGCCTTCATTTTACTTCATTTGCTAGAGCAAGCTGCTCTAGCTTTGTTTATAAACAGCTCTTTTTTTTTGTCTGTGCTATGTAGTTAGTGTTCAGCACCAATAAAGGTTTGCAAGAACTTTGCAAGAAATTAAATTGCAAATTAAAGACTGGTACCAGGCTGACCCAAAGGTTAATGCCACCTGCCCCTGGAAGTGCGGGGTTAACTACAGAATGGGTACAAAGTGGAGCTCATGATTATGAAAAGGAATTACCAAAAGCTCAGCTGAGGTTCAGTCCTCCCTCCCAAAACGCAGTCATGTTCTGAGAGATGCTTAGGCAAGGAAAGGCACTGGGGGGATCTCCTGGAGAGCATCCTGATCTTACCTGAATGTACTTTTTATAAGTTATATTAGGCAATAATCAAAGAGTGGACATGATGGGTTCCACTGCCCCAAAAGTGACCTCATGAGGCACCATCTCCTTGGAGGACTGGAGGGACAGACGGTTCAGCCAGGACAGCTCGAGGAATTCTGTATGAAAAAGCCAGGGAGGCCTCTGTCATCAAGATCCATGGAAGAATCTGATACTGTTCTACTCAAAACCGAGAGCAAAGAGGTCACAAGAGAGGGTTGTGTCTTTAAACAGATGAACATGCAGCAGATCTTTGAAGTGGCCAAAAGATGGCAGAGCAGGAAAAGGGAAGCCTCAGCTGACCCGACTGTACACAAGATGCCCACCAATGATCAGGTTAAATGAACTTCCCTCCCCCTCTTCTCTAATTCCAGATCCACCTGTGTTACCCGGCCTTAGTTTTTATTATCCGCATCATTTATAGATCCATCCTTTCATACAGTCACTGAAAACTGTTGGCGCTGGAGGAGGTGGCCTGTTTCTCCTATGACTGTCTAGAAAAGGTGTTGCACAATTTTTTAATTTAGAAAAAATACTAAATGGCTTGAGGGTCGCTGTCTTAGTACCAAAAGTAAAGTGCACCGCAACTGGAGGCCACTGCGACAGAGCTGAGAAATGCTATGAAAAGAGGCTTCCAAGTAGCATTATAAAAACCAGCGTTACAAACTAAGGTTAAGGCAATACAAGTTGTGTCCTTCTACTACATAGTTTACTAGAGGGTTGTCTATCTCAAGCTTTAATTATTGCTTTGTTTCCTCTGTACTGAAGTCCTTAGCCACTGGGAAAACAGTGCTGGCAGAATTGGCAGATTGAGTTTGTCACTTAATGTACGACCAGCAACAGAGTCCATATAAATGTCACGTGCTTTGCAACGTCAGAGTGAAGGCTTGCTCTCATCTCCTGATGGGCTGTACAATCTGGCAAAGAATTTAAAAATAAAACAAACTCTTGCTCCTGAAGCAGCAGAACGTGCTTGCAGCAGAGACGATGCAAACATTTTGTGGAATTTTTCAATGGCGCAGGAAGAAATAAGTCCTTAGTAACAACCAGGGTGTGTAACAAAACAGGGTCCTGAAGTCTTCTCCAAGAGTCAATAGCCCTCAAGTTTTCTTTAAAAAAAGATAAAGTTCTTTTATGGGTATAAACCCAAAGTACAGGAACAGAATTCCACGGCTCAGAAGTCGTCCCAGGTAAAGATTTATTACTTTCCTGCTTTCATATAGGATGGTATTGCTCCTCGGGCTGTCAGACCTTCAAAACGCTTGTAGGTGTAATTGATAAAAACCCAGTCTTTGTTCTTGTAGTCAGTCTCTGGATGGTTGCTTGTTGCCACTGGTAAGACACAGGAAAATAAAATTACCCTTTGAAGACTGCCAAGTTTATCTTCATACAAAACACTGGATGTGGAGTAGGGGAGAAAGCTTCTAAAGAAAGAAATATCATAAATCTAGGCATTCAGTTTCATTCTTCAACCCCATGGAACAAATGTGTGAATATGCTCTGACATGTAAATACAAAGAACCTTTAGGGATTTACATCCCCTTCTGTCCACCCTCTCCTTACCCGCTATACTAAGGGTTAGACGTGGGAGCAAGAATTAGGCAATACCAAGAGGTACTCGCAGTGTTGGGCTCGCAGGCACCACTGAGATCTGCGCTTACATCTGGGAGCTCTGCTGCCTCCTGGAGATGCCCTTCCTCAGACGGCTCCCGCATCGTTCGCAAGTCTGCATCCCATCTCCCGAAGCCCAGATTACAGCTTGCACAGCCCGGCACCGCAGGACTACCAAGCTAACAGTTTGATCATGATAAAAAACTAGCATCTAGTAAGATCCTTCCTCTGGTTAACAGGAAAGCTACAGTACTCTACTGGAGAAGTGGAAGGACTATTTACATGCAGAATCAAAGCATTTACCTGTTGGCTTAAGGATATCAGATTCTGGAAATTCATCAAAGTTTGAGGTATCATCAATGCTTTTAATTTCTATTGAAATTGCAGCAGGTCTCTCCCTGCCAAGAAGAGCAGTTTCAGCATTAAGATTTCAAAGGCAGAAGCAAGCAGGATTCAACTACTTTCCATTTCTTAAACAGAATCAAAGACTGAAGGTACCTAAACCTTAGCAAGCTTCAGGTAAGGATGAAAATACTCTCACCCACACCTAGATATAATAAATGCCAGTCAAGCTGCTCACTTCTGTTGAGCTTTAAACAGTCCATAGAGAAGAGCAGCTTGCTTTTCTGCAAGGCATCTTACCTGATATGCTCCCAATCAACCCCTTCAAAGAACGGGTTACTTTTTATTTCCTCCACACCAGACGCACCAATTCTGTGCTCCCATTCACAGCAAAATCTGGGATGGAAGGAAGAATGAAAACGAAGGAAGAATGAAAACGAAAGCATTCCATCCAGAAATGGAACAGCTTTCTGAACCGATAGTACTACGGTTTCTTAACGTATAAATGGAGAAGGTCAGGGACTCCCGCTACAAACCAACACACAGAGTTATGCTCAGGAATGTCATGTCAAATGCTACAATTACGATGTGGTATTCTTTCACCACAGGATGATGTGCCCTTTCTATTTCAGGACCAGCGTAGAGCAGGACATATAAAGCCTAAAAAGCCAGACATTTATATTTCTGTCCTGAGAATAGATAAGTGATTGAAAATATAAATGGAAGAGCAGGAGTCAGCATGCACTGGGATAAGTTTGTATGCTCCAGTGCATACAGTGTCAAAAGCACTGCCATCGTAAGAAGCTAGCTCTGGCAAAAAAGATCAAGCTGCTTCCACAAGAAGCTTCCAGACAAAATGAAGAGCAGAAACATTCATATTTTGCCAGATTAGCAGCACTTACATGGGAGCTCCTTTTTAGTATGGCTCGCTCAGGGCTCCGCTAAATGACCTCTGGGAGACAAATGTGTTTGACAAGCAAGTTCGGCGTTTGATGCATGTGCGTAACAGAGTACGTAGCTGTCACAAGCATCAGGGTTTTTTCATGTGAAACAACCTATGAGACGTACATAGTACAGTTTGCAAGACAAGAAAATTAGTACTATGTTAACTGGAAAACCAAACGGTTGGCACCTTAAAATAAGATCCTTTGCTTTATCAGATATTGGAACTTCTGGAGGAAATGTGAGAGTCTCTTTCCAATTCATTACTTTCTTGTATGTTTCTTGAGGAGTCTCAGAACAGAATGGTGGATAACCTGAAAAGAAAAATACAGTCTTGTATAAAGCAAAAAAAGTTCCTGTAGTCACTGAAGTCTACAGTGCACCAGAAGAAACCGCGCAAGCCATGCAAGGAGCAGGTGCTTTGGGAACCGGACCCCAAGCGCACAAATACAGCTGATGTCCTACACCACAATTCCCGCTTAACACTTGAGCGCTGCCTGTCTCTTACCAATCAACATCTCATACATGATGACTCCAAGTGACCACCAGTCACAAAGTTTGTTGTAGCCGGTCTGCATGAAAACTTCAGGGGCAATGTAATCCGGAGTGCCCACAGTAGAAAAAGCCTGGAACAAACACCAGAGCGTTATGCCTCTTTAGAGAAAACTGCCTGATATAGAAGTGGGAACTTACGCAACGGTGGTTATTTTGAGGAAGACACCAGATTGTCTCTAAGATCCTTTAGCTAAGTTGTTTAAAGCCTTTATTTCAAGACATGCAGAGACAAAAATCAAGATGTTCATGTGAGAGAGTCTTAAAATACCATCAGAGAAATGGGGGAAGGCACCACTGTCTATATGCACCTTGGAATGGGTCATTAGCCCTTTGTTATACTGAAAGTGGCAAGAACTGTTAGTTTTAGCTGGGAGGCAACAGACGTCAATGTAAATAATTATGGCAGCGCTATCTCAGGCACACATGTCACCAGCTGTTCAGCAGATGGATGAAGGATAAAGTAGAGTCATTCCTCTTTTTAAAAGAAAAAGCGAGAATCTTTTTATTTCAGCATTGCTCAGAACTCTGAAATGGATTAATGCCCGTCACTGAAATACGTGCGAACACAACAGCTCAGCAGAGAACATTTCCAAGCAGGTGAAATGCACTTACCAACTGCCGTCTGTTTCTCTTCCAAGTCTCTGCTTTCCTTTTGGAATTCATGTTCTGGAAAGCTAAAGGAGATTGGAATATATTTGACTTCATCCGACTGGTTACCCAACATACATTTTTACCCCAAAACCATTACACTAAAAATCTCCGTTACAACAAAAAAGGTCGCCAGGGCCCGGACAGCCAGCCCATTTTGTATTCAGCTGTCCTGGTAAGAGGTTACAGTCCCCAGGTGCTCATCACCAGCCCCTACGGCCAAAGTTTACCACCACGGTGAAGCTGGAGCTATTTGTGGAGGCACCCCTTAATTCACCTCACAGAAGGTAAGCCACATCAGCAGAGATGAGCGAGTTAAACTGAGCGCAGCAAGGCTGAGGTTACCTGGCACAATCGAAGGGGTGCCGGCAATGGCAGACCAGAGCGGTCAGGAGCCGCCGGCAGGCCGTGGCAGCTGACAGGTAAGAGCAAAGCCGGGGATGTAACCGCTTCCACCGGTACAGATGGTTGCAAAGAGCACCTCTGTCAATACCCTAAATCTATCAACAACTGCCAAACCTATGTAATATTGATAAGATTTTATAAAGCCTTTCATTAGCAATCCATACTTTCAGTGTTTAACTCCATGATCAAAAGTTATTCCCCTTGAGACAATTACTGAATATTCAAAGAGACTGTGTGCTCGCTTATTAATTTAAATAACATGTGAGATACAGCCAGCATCTACCAAGGCACACCGAGTTTTCATTCAAGTTCTATTACACATGCAAGGAAAGGCTACAGCAGAGTCTTTCAAAGACAAACTTCTAGTTCAAAGACAAACTCATAGAAATGAAGACATTTATGAACATTAAAGGAACTGTTTCTATAAACAAGGTCTACAGAAAATCAAAATTACACCCCATGATGCAACGCCGATTATTAGACCCGCCCCCACAGCCTTCTAACCTCACACTGACATGAGTTATGTCAGGCACCGCGAGCACGTATGCGGATACCCTTCTGAAGCCAAATAACTTACTGAAGTCACTAGGAAGACTATGGTTCAAGTTTCGATAAAATTCTGTTCTGTGGGCTTTCTTTAGTCCAGTACACAGACCAAAATCTGAGAGCTTTACGTGGCCCTAGAAACAAACAAACAAAAAAACCAAAATACAAGAACAGTGTGAGATGTTGCTGTAGCAAATCAAGTTTTCTACGTCTTCCACTCCCTTTACTTTGTACAATAAATAGATGCACTCTCTTTGCATTCCTTGTTTTAGCCAAAGTCTGGATGTGTGCATAGAATCAAGCTATTAATACTTTCATCACTACCACACAGAGAAAGCCCAGTAGCTATTTACTTCAGGAAACCTCTGCTCCTGCAAGCTCCTGACTGCTTCAGAGTGAAAACAAACGTCTCCGGAGGGAGCTGTAGGCCCTGGATTGTGCATTGACCCCAGCAGATAAGGAGAAACACCTTAAATTCACAGACTGGATCTGTCCTAGCACATAACCTGCAACCACACCGACTATGTGCGATTTTTAGATGTATATCTAAAGTATACATACTTTTCAAAATCCTACATTTATCTCCATCTAGAAGGAGGCATACTGAATTACATCAGTAATTCCACAGTGCCTTATTAACTGGCAAATGGTAAAGTGTAATTATTTACTGGTGACAAACTTCTCCCAAACAAGCTATATTTTAAGCAAACTTGTAGTCAGCAACAGGACAGTGAAACAATCAAGCTTTCTGCAAACTGCCTCCAGTAACCATCTACAAGTAATCAGGTAGCCTGGCCAGCCTCCAAAAATACATCCTGATTCTGAGGGAGATAATATCTCAGTTTGCAGTCTTGCTAATGAAACAGCTACACCCTTCACATTTGATATGATCATCTACCCAGTAGCTGGCAAGTGTAAACGTAACAGATGTGAGACCAAAAGGAAACATCTTTGACTAAGAGGGTAGAACTGAAACTGTGTACTTTAAATTGCAGCTGAAATCACCAAGAATAGCTTAAACAACTGTCAGAAGAGAGCTCGTAAGTGAGGTATGAATACAGCCGGAGGTGGAGGAGAGGTCTGTCTTGGCTTGGTTTTTCCCCCCCAGCAATATGGCAGATATGCCCTCAAGAGCTAGAAGGAACAGGGCTAAGAAAGAAGCACCATCTTCTTTCACAACCATCAACACTGGTTCAGGGCAATACGAAAAACTACAAGACCTATTACTACTACCCAGCCAGCAGTTAGCACATACCTTGCTATCCAGAAGAAGGTTGTCTGGTTTTATGTCTCGATGGATAAAACCCAGCTGATGAATAGAATCGATGGCTAGCACGGTCTCAGCTATGTAGAACTGTGTCTCTTCTTCTGTTAGAGTGTCTTTTTTCATCAACAGCGTCATCATATCACCTAGAAGCCACCCCACAAATAGCAAAGGTAAATACAAACAAACACACAAACTCTGCTCTCACTAATTCGGAAGATGTTTGCAAAGGAAAGAATTAAGCTGTTTAAAACCTCAGGAAATCTAAAATTATTTCATAAAAAGTAACAGAGTTCCCCAGGACCTCTGTGACAAACTCTTGTACTTCCCCTTGTATCAGTGTATGTGGAAAGTCCTGCCCTGTAGTCGCATTAAACTTAGTGAGAGCTAAAATAGCATGAAGATGAAATAGAAGTACAGAAACATCCCTTAAGAGTCAGCTATGGGCTGCCACTCTTCACTACGCATCTGAATCACAGGTTAAAATAGATGCTTTCAGCTACAGAGCTGTTAGAAAAAACAGATTGCATTTGTGCAGCATCATCTCAGAAAGCATTCTTGTGGTCACATATTAGTCACATATATTCCAGACTTTCAGTATAACTTTCTTCTTAAGTGAATTACAGTGGCATTATCATTCAAGGACAAACATCATCCTCCTCTCAAAAAAGGACCTCAAAAGTTACTCTTGCTGCAAGCCAGCAAAAAGCAAAAGGCTAGAAAATCAAAAGCTGGTTATGTTACGGACCTATAGATAGCCCATGCGCAGTAAGGGTAAGAACCAGCAGAACATTAAGGCCAAGTTTCAGACACCTGTAGCTAGAAGACCCAAGCCGATAACCTCGAGCCCGACCCACAGACCTCAGCACCCTAACTCCTGAAAGCAGAAAGCTTTACAACCACTTGTTTCCTCACAAAGTCACGTCCAGTACAAACACCACTACAGTAACCACATACACTCCCATCCCAGACTACGTTTGTAATCAAGAAGTTTGAAATCCGCAGACATGAGGAAAGCAGTCTTTTGATTTCCAGTAGTTACCTCCAGGCAGGAACTCCATGATAAGGTAAAGGTTTAGCTTGTCCTGAAAACTATAGAACATTTTCACAACCCACAAACTGTCTGCCTCCACTAGAATGTCCCGCTCCGCACGAATATGGCCAACCTGGAGATACACATATGCATGTGATTAATTACAAGTCTATGTTTTATTACATGCATTTATTTCACAGACAATTCGAGTATTACATTGAAAAGCATCGAATATTGAAAAGACAACAGTCAAGCTTCTCCATGAGGGCATAAACACCATCAAAACTTCAGTAGTTTCACCCCTCAATATTTTCAGGTAATAAAACAGCATAACATGTTCAAAATCAAATCCAAAAGTCATGCTTCTGGCAGTAAAAAGGTGAGAAGCTTTCATTAAACTGCTGTAGTTCCCCAATCTGAAAAATTCCATTGAACACTGACTCCATTTCACTCCTCAGCATGAGGATCTGAAAGGCCTTTTAACATTCAAAAGTTTCCACTGGAAAGTTTATGGGGACCTTTCCCTTTGGACATTTACACTTGAGTAACATTTTTACTCATTGTGTGGCTTTTGCTGCCACCCATTCAGACATATCACAGAATCACAGCTTGGAAGGGACCTCAGGGATCATCTAGTCCAACATATGTGGGAAAGCAAGACAGCCCTAACCTCATTCTTTTCAGCAAAAACTCAAGCAGAATAAATTTAAACCACCCTCTTGAACAACCAGATTCCGTACAGAAAGATAACCCACATTAATGTTTTTATTCTTTCAATTCTTACGGCATTTGGGTCCCCTTCAAATCAGAACTGTACGAGTGATATGGGACACTACGGAAACACTTAATCTTAAAACCACTTAGAGAACAGACCGCTCCAAAATACAATTTATTACCATGGGAAGATTCAGGAGGAGAAACATATGATTGATTATAAAACCAGGTTAATCCTATACATAAAAAAATCTCAATTTTTTACAAAAATATCCAATAATTAGATCTCTCACAGTCTAGCTCTCCTCAGAACAGTCAGCATGCCCTTCAAGTATGGCTTCAGCCTTTGCCTACAGATTTACACCACAGCACTGATTTAGCAGGGCTGCATAAAGCTCGTGCGTGAACACACCGCTGTTTGGTTTTTAAACAAGTACTTTCAGAAATGGAAACCAGTTCCTCATTTTATGAGCACACACACACAGAGTGCTTCCTGGACTCATCCCAGTGCTGAACAAGAAATGATTCTCAGACCACTGTACTTCTGGAAATTGAACACCGCTAACATTATGTCCCTGCGAGTCAGAATTCCAGTGGTCCCATCACTTGATATTTGATATCTGATTCCAGAAATCCAAAATGCAGCAAAACACCGATCCTGACATCTATAGCTAGCATTTGCACGTGTGCACGTGTAACACACATCGCCATAAAACAAGGAGCAGGAACATAAATCAGATACACAGAACCGTCCTTCTTTCATTGGAGAATGACAAACCTAGTCCTTAGAAAAATGCTCTGCTTCCCCCTGTTTTCAAGTAGGAGGTGAGTTCAGCCCTACCTTGCTTCAGACTGAAGAGCCCCTTCGAAAGGAGCGTTACAACCCCAGCTTCCATTAAGGCTAAGCAAGGCATTAGAGGTTGTTTGAAACACTGCTCTGAGCATTCAGGACATAGAGTAGCCAGTAACTACTACTGTAACCCTGTGTACAGTCCTCAACCTTTTGCACTGTTAAAAGGAATGTTTAAAAAAAAGACTTGAGAGCACCCGCTAGAAGACAGGTCCTTTTGAATTCATACAAGATTTTTTCTGACCTATTTCCTCAATAAATAATGAGGAAAAAAACCCACATCATATTTTAGCTAGTAAACCTAGACCACAGATGCCTATTGCCCCTCTCTACACATCACAGTTACCTCCCGACGTCATCTAAAACACGGATGGTAGCATTGCTACTCAAGGTGGTTATTCACCTGCTCTTTTTCAAGCATATCAGCTTTACGTAGTATTTTCATTGCATAAACATGCCCCGTATCTTTCTTCTGGACAAGCCGCACCTAGGAAGTACGCAAAAATCTGAGTCAAAGACAGCGTTATCGCAACAGCTCTTGACAAATCTGGGTGTCAAGCCCTTGGCTTCCATTTAATAAACTGTATCAGATCATAAAAACAAGCAGCGTTACCTAGCGCGCAGTAGTGGCAACCAAGTTCTGTTAATTCTAGGGATGAGATCATTTTAAGAGATGACACACCGAGCAATCGCACCTAAAGCACAAGGTCCGCTGCCACTTTCTCTGAAGGCCACCAGAAAAGACTACTGCAAGGGGCCCTCCAGCTCTCCCTCTCCCGTAAGGCCAGCCCCGGGAGGTCAGAATTAAAGTACGCTGCCAAACTGGTATTTGGCCTGCTCATCAAGTGCTTTTCAACAGTATTCATCTTACTTTAAAGCACATAATGTTTTTAAACCAGCATTTATTAGGCAGAAAGACAGATACACATGACTGTTAAGCTAAAAATCAATCTGCGGTTGTTATAACATTTATCTTTCACTTGTATGAACTGTGCAAGTCTTTAAATGTCTTTTTAAATGGCACTGGTATTTGTTAGTCATCTTTTCTGGACTTACCTCTCCAAATGCTCCTCTGCCTATTACTTTTAAAGACTCAAAGTCTTCCAAACCAAGCCTTGTTCTCTTTAGGCGAAGAAACTCTGTCTCCTTCTGTGCATGTGCTGACCTCCGGATTCTTTTCTAGAGTTTCGGAGAAAACCCACAGTGACAATTCTGCAGGTGGGCTCCATAGAGATCACAGCAACTCCATTTATAAAAGAAAATCACTTGTATTTAACCATTAAGATCATTTTCCCATATTCATTACCTCTTCGTCTTTTAAGCCTTCTTCTTCCATCATTTGTTCTAGCTTCTTTTGTCTATAGCAGAGACAAATTAGGAAAATAAAGGTTGAGTCATTAACATTGTCTCTTCACCACATGCACATATCCAGCATCTCTGGCCTAGGCTTGCTGTGAAAGGAGGATGTAATGCCAGCAAGTAATTAATTTTTGAAGAATCGAATATTACAGCTTTACCATTCATTCCTCATCCTTCCTAATTTTGACAGTCTAAACCCGCCTCGTGTTTTACGTCTTGACCAAGTGTATGTTTTCACTATATATGAATATAGATTGAGGAGATCTGGGTTCAGTTCTTATCTCTCTCTTTGACAGCCAGGCAAATAGCTTAAGGCCAGACCTATAATAAATATTTAAATACCAAAGTATCGCTTATTCCAGGGAGAACTGGCTATTTAAACACATCTGTGGATCTGTGCTGTAATTTTTCTGCATCTCGAACTCATCACACACAAAATGATCAAAGTTACTTTCTGTTTCCTAATACCTGAGATACTCAAAGTATTTGGGAAGAGGAAGCATGTCTATATATATTCTCCCCCTTAAAGAATCAAAATATTTACAGCTTTAGTACAAAATGATTATTTGGGAGAAGAGAAAAAACAACTAAGCAAGCCTTCACTGGGGGGAATGGCTTCAGGGGACATTTGTAATGTCCCTCTGAGAACTTTCTCCCAGCACTGATCATATTAATAGCTGGCTGAACTGGGATTGGTGGTTTGGGTTTGGGGTTTTTTTCCCTCTCTCCACCTGTGTTTTTACTGGTATAACATGACAAATGTACCAAAAAATTCCTTTTCCTTATGCAAGTCATTCTTCGCAAGATCCTCTTCCGGTCTCCTGCGCCACTACGCAGCTGCTGCGACGTGATAATATTTTGTGCTATTGCTTCCACAGTCCAGCACATTTAAATCGCTTTGCCCTTATTTAAGTGCCCAGCGAGCCCTGTCTGGCCATCTCATTTCACACACCAAACAGTGACTCCAGTAGCAAAAGACGACTGCTGCAATATGCAGAATTAAACAGCTCAGCATGACCGAGCCATGCTGAAATTCCCCCAAATATCCTTAATAGGTCCTTTCTGCGCTTCAGCGTACATTCTGTCAACACCCTTTAAACTCCAAATAGCATATCCACAGACACACGTGTTGTTAAAAAACATGGGACTTGTAAAGTCCAGTATGTTTGTTGAGCCACAGTCTTGACCCTAAACAGAAAAAACCCTGTCATTGAGGTTTTGGGAATAGACAATAGCACTCATAATAAAAAGCAAGAGCTATGCAAAGAGAAAGAAAGGAATTAAATCAGTGATATTTTCTGTTTGGATTAGACCTCAGTGTCTCATCACTAATTTTAAGCTTTGAAGAAAATACGTATACAAGTTAGTATGTATTTCTAAATTGCTTCCTCATTTCTGCAGTTATTGTAGTTAGCGGGCGCTCCTCTTGGATCTAGTTAGGTTTTTGGCAGCAAGTCTACAAGCGAACGAACACTGAATCTTTTTGAAAATAGTGATTATAGACTACACAGCAAGCTGAGAGAACATCAGAAGTCCCAGTGCTACAACTTGAAGGTATTCAGCAAATTAGAGGGTTCCAGCCAAAGGAAAGTAGAAGTAACACTTCTCAATTAAATTGCCCATTGTATTTTGACCAATATATTTAAAGAGATGCCATAGGTTCAGCTAACTCTCAGACAAGAAGTTAGCATCAAGTGACAGTCCTTACAGCCATCCCTCATTGTCTTTGAAAAGATTATCTTCCTTCGTCAGCTGATCGCACATTATCATCCAAACTGGAACTGATGCTCTAGAACGAGTTTTAAATATTACAACCAGGGACATCAAAAGGGAAGAGGCAACACAACAGACACAGGCAGGATAAACCTTGGTAAGCGTTGGTTTTCTACTTCAGAACTTCGAATCATCCCAAGCACACCCCGAAGTTAGTTTCTACTTAGTCGTGTAATCAAATATATGACTTTTAAAAAAAAACCTGGTGACAGTCGTCTCACTTTTGCATTTGCAAGCACGTTTCAATTGGCTGCAGGAGGAACTCAGAACGCTCCAGCCTGAACTCCCGTGGGGCTCAGAAGCCCCACAGCTGCCTGCGGAGGCTCATGCCAAGCCCCAGCCAGGTGCCCATCTCAGGAGCTTCGGTACGTGCTCAAAGATGGTCTGGTTTTGCTTCGGCTCCAGAAAACTACATGCAGTAAATAGACATTTTTGGCTCTTACCCAGTTTGCAAAGGAAGAAAGCTTTTTACCTCATCTCTCGTTCCTCGTGCTGCGCAATGAGATTGCTGTAGAAGTTTTCTAATGTCACCTTTGTCATCGTAACTCGCTCCTTGGTGTGATTACTCATGGACGAGCATGGTGTTGGGCCTGTCATTGCCATGGCTGTTAGGAAAGAAAAAGGGAGGAAACATTTGACATTATAAATGACAAATAACCTTCAAACGCGAGCTGCAATCAATTAAGCGATGCTGAATCACAGAGTTAAGAATTTAACAACAAACGCTAACAGCCCTCTTGTCTAAACTAAAACTAGGTAGGGAAAAGTCTTACAAAATAAAAGGTACAAGTCAAACTTCCTGTTTTGAACATGTTTGATCTGAAAATAAGAGGGAAGGAAACTTAAGAAACATGATGCCTCAAAAACCACAATTTCAGGCAGTATTGCACGTTTATTTCTCCCAATATATTCTATCTTTAATAAATGTTCAGCAATGGCACCCTGAAACGTTTAATCCAGAAGTTGTTCTTCCTTTGACCCTTGCAGAAATAACTCCATCAGTTGCCTGCTGTCTCTTCTGCTCTGACATTCATCAAAATTCTGAAAGCCACCCCAATAACTGAGCAACTGAGGAAGAAAAAAAAAAAAGGCATTTAGTTGCTTTTAAGGACTCTCGCTTTTACTCAATGCTTTCACACCGAAATCTGGCAGGATCCAGAGGACCGATGCCTTTGAACAAGCTGTAGTTTAAAAAAAAAAAAACCAAAACAACCACCAAACCCTAGAGTAAGTGTCCTACATTTACATCCTGGATTCTCTTAATAAATAAATATATCAGAATACACTACTTCCAACCCGTAGCACAGCTTCAGGGCATATTTGACAACCCAGCTCTACTTTCTAAAACGCATTAAAATGCAAAGCTTTCAAGTGTAAGACTACCCGAGTCTAGTTCTCCGGGTCACAACGCAACTCCTCGCAGTAAGGTAACCGAGTTTTGCAACTATTACTAGAAATTGCAGACAAATATAGGTTAGACACACTTCCCGTTTCTACAATGCCTGAGCACTGGCAGCATTTTACGAGTTATTCTTTTCCGTTTACTTTTTACAGATCTTTACAAGGCATCGTTATTGTGCCTTTGCAAATCATGTCCTTTACAGACACCGACTATTTTGTTCGCTCCGCTTGCAGGCTCGTTCAGGGACAAGATAACAAGGAGGGGCCGGTCAGAACCTCCAGCCATATGGGGTTTTTGAGATGGAGCTATGCCTTTACGGAGGAGCAGCTGCGAGCGACAGGGCGCGAGTGGCGGGTCACGTTCTCCACACACCCCGAGGAGATGGCACCTTGCATCCCTGCGCGCTGCAAGCGGGTAGGTGTGAAAGCCACGTCCCCGGTTTCCACCTCCTAGAGAACTGGACGTGAAAATTATCTGACAGAAGCAGGTTACGAGGGGGTGCGGGGCGGGGAGGAAAGACGGGAAAAGGAAGAAAAAGGAAAGCAAGCGGCTGGAAGGCGGCAGAGCCAAAGCACCTGTTGGTGCTCGGGTGCCCTTTCTGTGGGGACCGGCGCTCGGAGCCGACCGACACCCCTCCCGGCGCTCGGGTGGTGCCGGGGCGGGATGCTCCCGCCGCCCGGGCCCCGCCGGAGCCGGTGGGGGGCGAGGCAGCCCCCGGGGGCGGCGGCTCCCGGCCCTTGGTGCGGCCCGACCCGCCGCGCTGGCGGAGGGGCCCGGCGGCATCACCGCGAGCGGACAAAAGGGGCCCAAGCTGCCCCCCTCGCCCCGGACCGGGGGGAGAAGGGTGCTCCCGCCGCCCCCGGACCCGCAGCGCGGCCGCCCCCGGGGGAAGGGGGACCCCGCTGCCGGAGGGACCCCGGCCCGCAGCGCCTCCGCTCCCAGCCCTACCGGACCCGGGCGCTCCGGGGGTCCGGCCCTAGTCCCCGGCTCCCTCCCCGGGAGCGACAAAGGGCTCCGGGTGGAGGGAGGAGACCTGTGGGGGTGGGTGTGGAGCACCGGGCGGGGGTACACGGCGTTCGCCATGGCAACGAAAGGGAGCAGCTTACCGGAGCCCCCCGCGAGCGGAGCGGCGAGGAGCTGAAGGCGACGGTGGGGTCCCGGCGCCGCCGAGCCAAGCGAAGTAGCCGCGGAAAGGCAGGACGAGACCGGGGCGACCGGAGCCCCCCGCGCCGCTACTGCCGCCCCCCCACACCGACGGCGACCCGGACGGGACGAGCACCCCCGGGACCGCTAGGGCAGCGCGCATGCGCCACCATCCTCCCAGCCCCGCCCTCTGCCCGCGGGGCGGTGCTGCCGCGCCCCGCCCTCCCGCTCTCCTCAGCAGCGCATGCGCGACTAGGCTTCACGCCAGCCCCCAGGGCGGGGGGGGCGATGTGTGCGCGTGCCGTGCGCATGTGCAGTGCGCTCCGGGCCGAGGGAGGGGCGGGCGCACCTGAGGGGCGGTGGGGCGCGGGTGCAGGGCGAGCTGAGGGCGCAGCGGAGGCGATACCCATGCGTTTTATTTCAAATCAGCTTTTTTCTCTATTGGGCCTAGATAGAGGTAGCAGCACGTCATGCTGCAGGGTGTCAGCCTGCCTGCTGTGCTTCCACAGGCCCGGGGAGCCCTGTCGTGCTCCCTTCCCTCTTCCCTGGAATGGCGCTGCAACCTGCTGCCTCGCAGCGGGCGGCCTCACCTCGCTTCCAGCCCGCGGTGGAGGGGAGGTTGGTTCTTTCCCTTCCCCACAGGGTTGATAACGCAGTGGGTCACCGTGTGGTGACTTTGGGGGTGAGGCGCACCCAGAGGCAGGTGCCACCAAGACACCAATGGTCAGGAAATGGTCCTCAGCCCAGGAGGACACTGCATCTGCAAGGGCAGATGGACGGATCCAAAGAGCGTGACGAGTGATTTCTGAGAGCTTCTCATAGTCAGGTCCCCTCAGTTTGATCCCCCCCCCAGCTCTGAAGTCTGGCACAGCCCGGAGATGGGTTCAGGGTGAGGAAGGGCTCCCATGTCCCAGCTCGGCAAACTCATTGCTTGGGCAGCGTAAGCTGTTTACATCCGAGCCCTCTTCTGCTCTTCAGGACCATCTGAAACCATGTTTTATTAAAGGTTTGCCTGGGCTTGGGAATCTAATGGGGAGTTCTCAAGAATGGCATGATAAAAGAAATGTGATTCCATATCATCCCAAATCTGTGCCGATACTAGCAGAAGAGGATTTTGCTTCATTTTACTTAAAATTCTATAAAAAAGCAAGTGCAATTCAGAGGGTGAAAAGGGTTTTTATTAGCAACATCAAGGAGTTTGGGGGTTTTAATCACTCAGAAATACCTTCTGCACATGCGGCTGAAGTCTATCAGCAACAGGAATTTCAGGATTTAGAAGGGCGTGTATAGTCCCTACGCGATGGAAACACTGATGTATTTGTAACACACACGATGGAGATTTAATTTCTGAAAGACTAATTTTGCAATTAAACTGGACCTTACTTTGCTTAGACAGAGCCCGTCAGTTTGACATTAAAGGTGAATAGCAAAATGATGCACTACCTTTCGTTCAGGAAACAGATGGCTTCACAAAGCTGAATTTCTGCCAAGAAAACTTGATGCGCTATGGGAGCTCTTGGAGAGAATTTCACATGAACAAAGAAAAGGTGGGAAGTCTTGAAACAAAAGGCTCAAATAGGGACCCTGGAAGCTGCTTCTCAACTCTTCCACCAGCAGAAGAAGGTGAGTGTCTGCAGCTTTGGCTGGGAGGGAGGGGGTCACTGCCAACTTCTGCCTCTGTGACCTGGCAAAAGTTTGCCACCCTGAAGGAAAACCTGAGAGATGAGAGGCTTAAAACATTCTTTATGCTGGAGAAGCTGGAAAAAACAAACCTTTGGACCTAAAGTATAAGAGAGTTATCACTACTGCAGAGCAGGGCAGAACTGCTGGCAGGTGTGAAACAGAACCTGTATGAGGCGGTAACTGCTGCTTCAGGAGTGAAAAACGTCAGGCTGCAAGTGAGCCTGTGAATATGCAGATTACAGAACCAAACTTCCAGCTACAGGTGGTCTACAAGAGCTACAAAGAGCTGCCACAGCCCTAAGGCATCAGTGACAGGGAGGCGCTGCCATGGAAAGAGACGCTGGCCTGTGACAAACCACCCCATCTCGCAATCTTAATGCTCAGACTGCCTGCTAGGGAGAGAACCTGGCTCCTTCTGAGGGTCTCTGTTCAACATCTAGGGGTAGTTAATGGAACAAATGGGCATTATTTTTCTTTTGCAGTTCACCTTTGCGCTAGAGTTTTTCCTTACAACATCGCATGTCTAAAGCCATGGACGGACTGAGCCGGACTGAAGCTAGCGGGAGAACTTCTGTGGCTGGGTGCTAGGATTTCTCTTGCTGCCCAGCTCTTTGACTTGAAGGAGGTCAAAAAGGTCTTGTGGGTTCCAGTTACCCTTTGGGGTCTTCACATACTGCAGCAAATCCTGCTTTAATGGGGGGAAGCCCTGCTCTTTTTCCATCAGTTCCAGCAGCTGCTTCATTAGGCTTGAAGTCTCGTCTCTGCTGATGCTGTTGTAGAGATCTGAGGGATCTTGGCTTTTCTGAGAATCCCACATGGCATTTGAAAGTGAAATATCCCTGCTGCTGGCTGTGTGCACGCTACCTAGGGCATTGTGGAGCCACATCAGGCGCTTCAGCCCTTGAAATGCCCTCCCCTTGTCATGCATGAGCTGATGCTCCGTCACTGCTCTTTTACTGCAAGGGGAAGAAAGAGTTGGTTAGGAAACAAGCACAGCCAGATCTAAGCTCCTATTTCAAATGTGGCTGGTTTGCATCCATCAATCTTAGCTGCTTCCCTAAGCTGAGGAGGGAGCACTGGTGGTGCCCACACCTGAGGGGGAGGACAGCGCCGCGGCGAGGCGAGCAGCGCTGGTGCCCAGAGCCAGCCTGGCCCTTGCCAGGCCTGCAGCTCCCACACCGGCTGGGTCGGGCAGCCCGTGGGGCAGCGGGCAGCCGGCTCCTGAGGATGGGAACCTGGAACGCTGCCATTCCCTAGAGGTATACCTTGAACTGGGGAGACGGTGACAAAATTACCTTAGCAGGATTAAAAAGCTCTTGCAGAGATTCGGTCTTTCCCAAATCTGGGTTCTTTTCAGAGGTTTAAATGCCAGAATAAAATCCCCTTTTTGTGACCTTAGTGTTCTAGCATTGTTGGGTTTGTTTTTTTCCTTCCAGAGCTGTACGTCAGGAGTAATTTAACTGAAATGGGTGGTGTCCGTGAAATGGAAACAAATCCTCATTTTCTTCAGATATACCAAAAATTTTGAGCCAAACATGACTGGGGAGGGCAGGCTAATTCTGTGATGGAAATATTTTTGGATTTCAGGCTGTTTAGATCACAGCTAACTGCAGCTATAGACTCCCACTGCAGATTTGGATCTGAATGGGAACCTAAATATGGAATTTTAGTGTGTGCCATTTCATGGCTTGCTTTGAACATCCTTATATGGTTTGCTACCCTGTGTTTAAAAGCATCACCTGAACTGTGGTACATGTTACGCATCTGAAAATGCAGCTGGTCTAATTTTATGCTGCATAAAGGGCGATGTAAAATTTTACTTCCACCATGCCCTGCAGTAAATGACAGCAGTGGAGAATACAGCCCATTAAATCAAAGGCAAGCAGTCTTCCAACGATACTAAGTAAAAGGATGGTATTGCTTACTTTTCAGTGTCTTGACATGTTGCAAAACAGGCAAAAAAAAGAATTGCCAAAAATGTAACCATCTGCAGAGATCTCTGGGGCAGGAACATTTTCTCTCTTCTTTAAATCTGCTCCACAGGAGAAGCAGCTGACAGTATGATCAAAAATCGTTTTTTCTCTGTTCTTGCTTTCACCTGACAAAATGAATTTCAGCCTTTAAGCACTGGTAAAAGTGGAGCATTGTACTGTGGTACATCATCCCAGGACCTCCCAGACCATCAGACAGATGGATTTGTAACATACACCAGTAAAAGATGAATAGATTTCATAGTATATGTCGACATTTCCTTGCTAAGAGTCCTAAACCTTGTTTTCCGCTATTGCCTCTCAATATATTGCCCTTCCCACTCTTGTGCATTTGCAAGCACAGGAGATCCTTTCATTTAGAACTGGCACGAGACCCTCCTGATAAGAACTTAGCAGAAATTTAACAAATATATAAGGATTGCTGCCTAAAATCTGTCACAAAACTTAAAACGAGTTTAAGACTGGACCATGCAGATCAAGTTAAAAGGTGTGCTCGGCCCTGGGATTTGGACCTTTAACAGTACAGCCTTTTCCATCAGCAATACAAGTGTTGACACCAAAGCTGCCGCTGCCTGAAGATGATACCAGAATGCTACTGGATTTCTTTTCTGTTAGGAAGTGGGTTTCTTGCTTAGGGAAGTGACAACTAGAAATTGTAACTGTGCAATTATTATTTTCATCAAACTAATAACTGCATTCAGTTATGTGTCAGCTCCTGGCGTTGATACACCTCTGTCTACCCATCCTTTCAACCCAAACGCTCCTTTATCAACAGATCTATCACTTAAAATATCTGCATTTTTTACACTAATGACTGTCCCCTGCTTTTAGGATTGGCTCCAGCCTGTCCCGTTAGTTATTTACCAGCAAATCTTGTGTTAATTGTTACATCAAAACCTAGATGGACAACAAAACAAAGGCTGCAGCATTTAACTTCTCATGTAAGAATAGTAAAGATATGTCCCCATAGAATGAGGCTACTAATTTTTTGAAGATCTATTTCTTTTTGTGCAGAAGCAGTTTGAGTTAAAAAACTCCGCACCTCCTCAAGTGACTTTTCCTTATGCTAACTTGAATATTGGATTGGCAGTGACTGGATAGAAAGGCGAATTATATCATACCTTTCATTGTAAAAACTAAGCTTTTTCTTATTAAAGTCTACTCTGCTAATTTGTGAGTAATTTCCTTGGATGATATGTTCAAATTAAACTAGGCATGAACAAATAGGTACTAGTTCCAATTTACAAATTTCTGCATTAAATACATATATATACATAAATATAGAGATAAAATATGGGTATTTACATGCTGTATGGTATTTCAGCTTTTGCTTACAACTGGTAGAACTCCTGCTTACACATAATGGATAAGCTATAGTTTCCTATTGTGATCAACAGTAAACTAGGTACTAATTAAAAAAACATCTTCCAGTTACAAAAGTAACATTATCTACTTACTGATGATCTTGTAGAGATCACGGTGAAGTTCTGATCCGCACAGATGTGTCTCCTTGCCAGTCTTGTCGTGACGTTCCAGTTGCAATGACAAGTGCCTTTCACCTTCTTTTATACCTGCCCAGAAGCCCCAGAAACAATAGAAATGATCTCTACAGCATTTGTGACTAAGACCTTCCCTCTCATGTCAGTGAAATGACACAGCTCCCTGTTTCCAGTGATAATAAATCTTGGATTCTAAAATGTTCCATTCAGCTGTGACTAAGGAAAAGATCACAAGTTTGTGGACAGTTTCTTATTCCTTTGCCATCTCTCCCGTTTTGTGAGAACTCTATTATAACGCAGCGTTCATGTGCCCCAAGGTGATGGAAAAGGGATATTCAAGCCCGCTGTGCCAGGGCTGATCAGGAAAAATGTCTGGCATGCAAAAGAGGTCTCCCTCCTTTGCTGTCCTCACGGACCCGCATACAGGACGCTAATGTTTCGTACGAGGAACCTAAATCAACACTGATGAACTCTGTAATGCCAGTTACCAGACACTAGCAAAATGGGACTGTTACTAGCAGAAAATCTAACTGAGGTGTTGGTAAATAAAATCCCACTGGATTTTAATGTTCAGTTTGAATTTCATTTAAATCTGTTGATTGCACAGTAAACATATTTGTTTTAAATCCTGAAAACTGGAGAGATACGGAAACTTATCACCTGATAAAAATGCAGGTAGTAGCTCAGGCAAACAGGCAGATTCCGATATGCTTTGAAACCCTCCGAGCTGACGCTATGCGAGGTTTGATACTCGCTTTGTGATCTCTAACCAGGTAATTTCAATAGAATTTGGATATTCAGGATGCGGCTGGACCATTAGGCTGAAACATGAGTGTATTTAAAAGGACCAGGTCCTATTTCTCAAAGTGAAAGAAAGTGAATGTATTTCATCGGTGAGGAAAAATTATCTGGAAAGATTGAAAAGATAATTACTTCATCGCTATCGGAAGCTACCGATTCCTTTTGCATAGGCACAGCCATACCTTCCCGTTAAGCCCGGTCTCAGGTGAATGCGAGCACATTGTCCAAACGGAGACGGGCCCTATTAGCGGTGCTCGCACGACCTCATCTGTTCTTGCAGCTTCTGTGGGCATCAAATTGCTTTTTATTATATTCCTCATGACAGCTTATTTTGAGCCCCGCTATTTCAGAGCAATCAAATAAGCGTTCCTGATTTCATTACGTGAGTCCCGATTGTTAAGGAGAGTGTCACTCATTAAAGAGAACAAAGTGTACCACCAATTAAAGATGACATTTGTTAAATGTTGGTAAAACGGGCGTGCTTCGCATCTTAGTTTCCAGGGCAGCGGTTACACTGCAGTTACACTGAATTATCTGCCTGTGAAACTAAGGTTTCTTAGTTACTTCTTCAAGGACTAATAAGCATTAGCCAAAGTCATGTCCAAAACATGTGGTCTAATTCATCCTTGAACTTTTCGAGTCTCCATTATGTAATGGCTTTTCACTGATGCAGTTACTGGCATCTCCAACGGAAGAACTAATACCACATTAACACGAGCGGCTGCAGGCAGGCCGGGGACGCTGACGTGGGGTCAGTAAATGGGCACCTGAAGCATTCTGTAATGGCCAAACTGCTTTGCCATGGCTACGCTCTTCCACTGGCTATTTCTCTCCACCCAAGGACTTACAAGAGTCAAAATAGCCCCGGACGTGGCTTTGTAACACCTCCTCGAGAGGCGTATGTGAAGACAGACTGCACTGATGTTACGATGGATCCTTGAGGAGCATCTGGTGCAAAGACTTAGTGGCACCAGCAGCGCAGTGGGGAAGAGCTGCTTGCAGGGATTGATTTCCATGGTTTGCAATATTTCTAAAGGAAATATAAATTGTGTTGATTGCACAGCTTACACCACCACCACAGGCATAGTGGTTAGCATTGCCAACTATGATGGGAACGTTGCTAATTTCACAAGGAGAAATTGTACAAACAGCACTGCCAGGTGATATTTTTACCTGGTTTAGATTAATCTCTGCAAGAGCCCTGAACAGCCTAGAGCCGACTAAGAGCCCATTTTGCCAGGGCAGTAACCAGCAAACCCAGCTGATGGGTGTTGGGTTACCTCGGGGCCTCCCTCCAAGCACATTTGGAGCCATTAAAGGTTTTGGCCTTGGCTTCAAAGGCTTTGCTCCCAGCCTCCGGCTTCTCCTGGTCTGAAGGCCTGACTTCTTGTAGAGTTTCCATCACCTTTTTCAGTGGGAATGTTTGAGCGAGGAGGGCTGTGCAAATTAGGTTTCCCAGTGAGTGATTCTTTTGTTTTGCTTTCCAGTCCTCTCCCCAGGGAGCCAGGTGGGGGAGGAAGGGAATATGGCTTGCTGCAAAGCACGAAAGAAAAAGGAAGGAGAAAGCCTGGAGGCCCCGTTGAGGGGGAAGAAGGAATGGGAGGAGGGAACAGAAAGCAAAGCACATGTGCAAATAGCCTCATTAGGGCAAGGGGGATCCTCTTGCCTGGGATTTTAAAACTTAATTAGATAAAGGCTCTACAGCATCAAAGGGATCCTCTATCTGTAGGGAGAAGGACAGACAGATATGATGAATTTTTTCCATGTGCTCTGCTATTCACCAGTAACTGGAGTGTGTGCTCCAGAAGGCTTCGTGCTTCACCAATGTAAAAATCTACTTTGTTTTTTTTTAATATTTTTTTTTCTCCCCTAACTGCTCTTGGCCTAACACACCACTAAAATTCACACGAGCTGTTCAGTGCAGCGTGTGGAAAGAAAGGCACCGCCCTGTTGAGAGGAAACTGTTTGACCACACTTGGATGGTAAATATAGTTCCCCTGAGCTGCTGGTGAAGCAGCTGCTAATGAATGGCTGCTCTCCCTTCCTGGCCTCCCTAATTAAGAGATCAGAGGAAATGACACCTCGCAGCAAACCCGGAGGCCACGAAGACTTTTGCACCACCACACCCGTGCCACGGTGCTGGGCCCTGCCAGGCCATCACCAGCCCTCTGCCCGGGAGGAAGGAGCCAGCAGCAGCACCGCCTCGGTAACCACTGAAAGGAGATGACGTTCAGCTCTTTGAGAGAGCTCCAGGCTTCCTCTCCTCTTCGGTGCTTACAGCTCTTCTGTACCACAGTCTTACTGCTAAGGGGGGGATAGCCTTGTGCAATCCGGAGAGACGTAAGTGTAGGGGCTAGGCTGGCTCCAGGGCCGGCGCCTAGGCTGCACGGGCAGTTTTAAATCCCAGCCCCTGATCCGCTACATACTGCATCATCCCAGAGAGAACTCCCATCTTCCAGGGAATTAAAATTAGAGTTGAAGAGCGGTGAGTCAGGCTCACTGTTTGAATGTTGTGTTTTCTGATTTCAAGCCAGATTTACAGAAGTGCCTGGGACTCACAACTCTATCTGAACACAGTAGCAAGGGTGAGTGTTTTGTCCTGTGAAACCTGCCCTGGAGCCAAGCCTGAGGCTGATTCTTTTTACTTCTCAAAATAGCCTCCAGATGGAATATTTTCCCTGTGCAAAACAAATTCAGGTTAAGCTGAGACAAAGCCTCCAGTCCCTTCTGCTGCTTCTCTAACACCCACTGGGGAGCTTATCCCTGGTTCGACAGCGTTGCAGTACGCCTGGAGAAGGCTGCTGAGAACCTCGACTGAGCAGAAATCAAACAAAAGGAGGGGTCTGCGCGGTGCCATGGGGCCTGCCTCCCCTGGAAGGGGGCTCGGGCTGGGGGATCTGCCCCTGTGAGAGGAGAATGCCGCCATCTGGTGCCCACACCTCGGTTTGCCTGGGCCGGGGAGGAGCTGGGCGGGTGGGTGCTGACCCCAGGTGGGTGCAGGGGAGCCCTGAGGTTACCTGGGGATCAGCTCTCTTGTCCCCACCCAGAGGGGGTGCCCAGTCACTGATGTCTGTAAGACCAAGAAGGTGTTTCTTAAAGGACCATATTGGCCAAGAACTGGTCTGGATTTCATCTTTCTGTACAGAGCCAGCAAACGGTGTGCTGACCCTGAGGGAGAACGGTGTGTCAGCCTGCCACCACGCAGGGGTCGGGGGGTCCCAGCACAGGGGGTACAAAGGATGTAAATCTCAGATATGAAAGATGTGGAAGGAGGTGGGACCCCAACGATGGCGGAAGGCTCACACCCGGAAAGATGGGAATGAGGGCTGAGGAACTGAGTTCCCAAATGACATATCGTTCGAGTCAATGGACTTCTTGCTAACTATTCCCCAAGCGCCAAGTCTTGGGGACGTGCTGTGGCTCTGCACTAGATGCTGAGTGTGTCTTAGTTTAGGTCCATGATGTAAACATTACAGTCTCTTGTTTCACTCTTCCTTTACTTAAGGTCTGAGGCATAGCTAAAAGCTTTCACAGTGTAAAAATGTATACATTTTAAAAGTGAGGGGGTAAGGGACAGGGACTTGTATCCTGTAAACAGAAGAGCAGTTGCGGCAGGAATAAGCTTACGCAAGCTGGTTGTAACATATCTAAAGATCAGACAAGCGTATATCACTGTTTCTGTAGAAAATAACCATCAAGATTAGTTTATTGGCAGGATGTGAAAATGGGTTGAATCCACAAGAACTTCACAAGCAGCTGGCTGAGGTATGACTACGTGTGTTCGGTTTTCTGACCCAAGTAAAGGCCTGTCCCCTTGGACCAGTTCCTGTTGAGACGTGTAATGACATTTCCTAGCAAAAGACCTTTCTGTAGATATAATCATGACAGCAAGTAAGTATTTTTGCTAATGTCTAGTTTTGCTTGAGGAGCAACTCTAAGAGATCCTATTGCTGATAGACGTACTCTTCAGTAAATATTGTCTGTCTCCTTCAGTATCCCTTAAATCTGGCTGACGTGGCTGAGGTTTCTTCCAAATTGTAACGGCTACAATATGTTCATTTTCTTGTATGAGATTTAAATTTCAGAAACCATGACAGCAGCTTGAATGTAACACGTATTTCACGTCAGTGTGGTCGTGAATTCTGGTCACATAGGTAACTATGCTCCACCGTAATTGTGCAGGCGTGAGGTGCCTCTTCAATCCAGCCTTGGCCCCACCAGTTTAAAGTAGATCTGGTTTTGTTTGTAGGGTCAATGCTCTCTCCTTCCTTTTATGGAAGATCCGATGAGTGTAAAAGCTCTGTACATCTCATAAATATTGGACATGAATGGTGTTCTCTTACTGCAAAAGCAAGAGAGTTGCAATGCAGCAGGATTTTTCAAATTATCTTTAAACTTAGAATAAGGAAGAAGGTAGTGTAACACAATGCAGCTTCCCTATAGGTATGCATGTACACATATGTATTGCTGCTCAGAGCTGATTCAGGGTATCATCTTTTGGAGGACAATCAAAATGCTGACTTTTGAATTACTGAAGTGCTGTGTGGCTGTGTTGGGGCATCCTAAACCGACTCTGGAAGTAGGTTGGGGTTTTTGGCTGAATACAGTTGCCTCTGTTCTGACCTCTGCCTTTTGTCACAGCATGTGCCACGTTTAGTTTCTTTATAATAGCAAAAGCAAAATGAAAATGGATTATGTTTGGATGATGTGCTTTTTACGGTATGTGGTCTATAAAGCATGATGATGGGCCTAAGCCCACGTAAGAAGTGCCTTGAATAGAACAGGTCGTATGTCCTAGATGAGTGCTGAATGTCCTGTTTACTTTGCAGGAGGTGAACTTACTTCTGAATAAATCCTTTGTTGCCAAGTCTGTAATCTGTAATTATTTTCATATGTCATGTGTAACTTTGGTAGGAAGTTAAAAGGTCTGTGAAGATTACAAGGTTGTCCGAGTTGCTCTATAACTTATGTTTGGTGTGGCTTGGTTTCTTTTTTTTAAAATATTCATTATTCCAATACTTAAATCATGTTTCAAATGTACATTATGTGATATGAGGCAGGGTCTAGTTAATGTTACAAATGCCGATGGAGAAGGGAGGAGAGCATGGGAAGTCACCATCTCAAAGAAGCCATGAAGTGCAATGGCTGAACAGCCCCAAGTCAGCTTCAAATTATTTCCTTTGTTTATGTCGCCTCAGGAAATTAACCATCAGCTAATTTAGATTACAGTGCATTAGATTTCTTTAATTAAAAGCAGGTAACTGTGAGATAACGGCACACATCATAAAGATACTTCAGAGCATCAGTTACCTCAAAATCCTTATTGTTTTTCTGTCCCTTGGCCAATTTTGACCCTTGGGAGGATTTTACTGAGAAGAGGCTCTTTAAAATACTAACGAATGCTGCAAAAGGTTTTGGAAAATTCTAATGAGTTATACCAGCTGGTCGTCTTGAATTCCTGTTTGGGTTTTTTTTTGCATGCTGGTACAATTCTAGTGGACTGAGGATGCCCCATCCTCTGCACAGTTCCTGCTTGGAAAACACAGTGAACACGCATTAAGTTGTGCTCAGAATGCCTTATCACATATAATATTACTCAGAGTGTTGTTAATTGTACTTGTACCAGATAAATTTGTCTTGTCTGGCCCAAGTCAAAGAGGTAAAGTCTGGATTAAACACAGTCTACGGATATGGCTGCAAAGTGACCTTTTGGGAAGTTGCTGCAGCAACAGCCCTGGCTGGGTTTCTCACATTACCTGATAACCCAAAACAAGAGGTTTGTTATATGAAGCAACCTCTCTGGAGCAAGTTATTTTTTAAACTCATGTTAAAACTCATGTTGTATGTCGTAGCTAAATGGATGTGTTTAGTAAAGCACGCCAACACCACTAGCAATGCCTGCTGTAACTAAACCTAACAAAAATTATGGGCTAACACTGGTTTGTTCAAGACATTTGTTTAAAGCCCCGTCCATGGGTAGAAATGGCTATTAGTGAATCAAAGCTTTCACACATGTAAAACGCCGAGGGGATGATGTTTAAAAAACGGCCTGAATGTATCCCACTGGGTCAGAGACGTAAGAAACCCTTCTTCTTCCTTTTTAGCCAACAAAACAGCCCCCTTGTGTGTGTTCCCGTTTCCTGATTTCGGGGGCCTAAAGTCTCCTCGGTCGTCAGTTCCTAAAGCGAAATTTAGGGCTCGGTGGGAGCAGGTTCGGGCCCCCGGAGCCGCCTCGGCGCTCCCGCCCGCCGCTCTTTGGGGCCGCGCGGAGGCGGCGGGACGAAGCGGCTTGTCAATCAGCGGAGCGACGCCCTCTGATTTGCTGCCAGGTGGTGTCACGTGGGAGCGGGCTGCCCGTATATAACAGCGGGCGGGGTAGGCGGCCGCCGCCATTTTGTCCAGTGAAGAAAAGCGGAGCGGGAGTGTCGTTGAGGGTCGAGTCGGCTACGAATTTAGCGCGGGCTCCCTTCGCGCGCCCTCCCTCTTAGCATCGGTGAGGAGCTTCAGCTCGGAGGGCGGGGGGGAGGCGGGACCCGCGGTCTCGGTCCCCGGCAGGGCGGATGGAAGCGGCGGGGCCCGGTGGCGGCAAACAAAGAGCGGCCGCCATTTTGTAAAGCTGGGCCGCGGGCGGTGGCTGCCGCCACGCTGAGGAAAGCCGGGCGGGGAGAAGGCGGGTAGGCCACGGATTGCCTTGAAGAGTCTGCTCGCCGCCTTTTTTCTGCGGCTGTGACCAGTGAGGCGAGGCGCGGCTGGGCGGGAGGTGCCGCGGGGGTGGCGTGCCGCCTTCCCACCCGCTCCGGGGGAGCGCTGGTTCCTCACGCAGCGCTGGGAGGACGCTCTGAAGAGATTCCCGGAGCACGCCCGGCCTGGCTTCTGCCGGAGATGGCGCTGCTTCTCCCCCCCGGCATGTGCAGCTTCCCCCGAATCCCGCTCCGAGAACAATGGAGCCCTTCTCCCGCGCAGCGCTCCCCCTGCAGGCCCGGCCCCCGCTGGAACCCAGGGGCAGGGGAAAGGCGCGTAGAGAAACACCGCCCTTCAAAGTTGGGGGTCTTGAAAGTGAACGGAATTCCCTGAAGTAGTTTTAATCACAAATATGATATAGCAGCTAGCTTTTGTGTTTGGTTTTGAACAGTCTCCTTCCGCCTCCCCCTCCCTCCGCAGGTTAATGTTTCCTTCATGTCACATCATATCGCTGCTGAAGTTTCTGGGAAAAGCAACTGACAGAATTACATACTTTGTAAGTGAATAAGCCGTGGCTGTGTGTTAAATATACATGAGATTTTTCTTTGGTTTTTTTTTGTCCTAGCAATGCATCGTGACTCTTGTCCGCTGGACTGCAAGGTTTATGTGGGTAACCTTGGAAACAATGGCAACAAAACTGAACTAGAGCGAGCTTTTGGCTACTATGGACCACTGCGCAGTGTATGGGTGGCAAGAAATCCTCCTGGTTTTGCATTTGTGGAATTTGAAGATCCACGTGATGCAGCTGATGCAGTAAGAGAACTAGATGGAAGGTAAAATGTGTTTCTTGCGTGTTTGGCCTGCCTGGTGAAAATAAGAGAAATTGTGGGTAGTGATACAGTTTAAACTGGGAAGCTTCAACTGGCAAAACCAAGGGCTTGACACACTTGTTATGCAATATTTTTGTACAGTGGTATAAGGGTAGTCTTTCTTAATAGTGCAGGAGTAGCATCGGGACAGTTAATTTTACACCTCGGAGTTGGACTCCCAACTTAGATGTAACTTGGACCTCTTGGTGCACATTAGTTGAAGTCAAGATGGTGTGTGTTACTATAGAGGCAATGCTGATCAGGGAGAGTCTCCTTGGTCCCCTCTCTCCCTGCTTTAATAGCACGACAGGCTTTCAGAAGTGTCCAAACCTTCTGTCTGTCATGCTGGAGTCTGCTTTTTTAGACTCTGAATACTGTGTACTTTGACTAATGTGTATCATGGAATGTTTCTTCCCTTGTTGTGCATTCCTTTTCCCGCTCTTGATTCTGTAGGTGTTCTTCTGCACCAGACTTGTTCCCTAGACGTGCTAACCTGTGTCACTCTTTTCCCAGAACCCTCTGTGGGTGTCGTGTCAGAGTGGAGCTCTCCAATGGTGAGAAACGGAGTCGGAACCGTGGTCCACCTCCATCCTGGGGCAGGCGTCCTCGAGACGACTACCGCAGAAGAAGTCCTCCTCCTCGTCGCAGGTACTCCAGGTCAAAGTACGCTCATAAACCTGTTGGCACTGTTACCATTTAGCGTTCTAGAAGCAGGCTTTTTAAAAGCATGTTGATGGATAACATTCAACTATCTGATCATAATTTGGAGATGGCAAATGCTAAAAAAAAACAAACCCCAAACCCCACAAAATCGAGGTGAACTTAAGTTGTGTTGAATGTTGGCTTTTGTCCTTAGGTCACTGTGCAATTTGGTAGGCAGTGCCCTCTATCCTGGACTTGCCCTCGTTCCTCCTAAAATCCGCTCATCTTCTAGTCACACTTTCCCTTTCTTCCCCATACTTCAACTTAGGCTGTTCCTTTCCTTTATTCCATAATGGCAAAACATGACATACAGCAGCTTAGCATTTCCATACAGATGTGTTTCTCCGCTTTGTTTGCACGATTTAAATACTTTCCAAGTAGGCAGCTGTTTAATAATAGATCAAGTAACAGTTGCTTTAAGCATCTAGAGTCTTTACACTTTAGTGTTAGTTTGGAATTAAAATGCCACGTGACGCTCCTGTCACTTGAGCTTTGCAAACCCAGCTCTAAAATGTAGCAGGATTTTTGGTAACTGACACGTTCTTGGACCCAGACTAGCTTGTCTGGCGGTGTAAGTCTGCAACGTGGTTTTTGCAGGACTGAATTTACCTGTTGCAGGTGAGTGAAGTCCTCAGGTCAGGGTTTCAAGCTTACCCTTTTGTTGTTGAAAAATAACACATTAGGAGTATTTGTTAGCTAATAGATGGTTGTACTGATGGCTTGTTTTTCATTTTTTTTATGCTTTTTGGTCCATCTATTAATAAAAATGAACCCGTTACAGAGTCACCATCATGTCTCTTCTCACCACCCTCTGAGTCTGCATTAGCCAGTCAACTAGCCCTTTCAGCGTCATGTGACCAGCGCGCCCCATTCAGCTTGGCTGGTGTCGTTTCACATGACCCAGGCATGGCCAGTCGTCAGGTTGCACCGCCCTTTGGTTCCCGAGCATGCTGTTTTCTCTCAGCCTTCTCTCCAACCTTAACCAAATCGGCAGCAGCCACCTCGACCGCCCACACATTCCCGGCCAATCAGCTCAGCTGTTTATTTACCAAATGTCTTCACAACAACTACAGCAGCAGCCTTCGGCTAACAAAAAAGCAGGAAAAATCCACAACACCCCCTTCGCCAACCAACTAAATACAACGCAACATCTGGCAAAACCTTTTCAGCAAATTCTTCTTGGCAGTCAGTCCGGCAGCCTCACCTCACCATTTCTAGCTTGTTGAAACCAAAAACTAGTAAGTTTTTCCTGCTTATACAGTTTACTGCTGGTTAAAATAAGGAGTAAGCGGCTTATAAGTAATTACTTTTCTCAATCAAAGGCTGGCTGTGCATAATTGAGTGGTAACGTACATATGTTGCTTGAGAAAACTTTTAAGGGTGATACGGAAGCTCTTACACTGTGAATAACGTAAAAACCAGTATATTTGCATGTGAGATGCCAAACTAAATTTTTTAATAAAGCTCTAACAAACTTAGCTTTTCCTTGCCAGAAAAATCCTATCACCTTTAAATGGTTTTACTAACAGTTTTCAAAACTTAAAACAATTACTTTTTGGGATGAACTGGGCCGACCTAAGGTTATTTTTTTTTTTTTTTAAAGAAAATAGTCTAAACACACTCTATGGCATTAAAAATGACAATCACAGATATGCAGTTCTAATGTAGCACTTAATGGCATTATCAATATTGACACTGAGCGCATTTTCACTTTTTTTTTCCACTTGGTATCTCTTATGTCTTGTCATGGACCTTTTTGGCTTGCATGGGTTCCAAAACATTTGGTCTGTGCTATTTTTTTTTTTTTGGAACCACTTGTGGGACTTTGGTGTGGTGTTCTGGGCAGTGTATTTAGTTGAAATGGAAAGTGTTGCATTGGACAACTCTGCTATGAAGCATTCTTAGTTAAAGTGAATTCGTGGTTGGAAACGTGCTGTTCACACTGAGCTTTGTTTTACTGCCTAATCTTTCCATGCCTTTTACTGGATGATGGATGCCAGTTATTCTTGGCACGTTCCCTGGGCCCAACAGTGAGTTTGACAAGTTGGGAAATGCCTCACCCCGTTAATGCTGAAAGAATCGATAAAAAGCCTCACATTTCTTTTTCTGGTTCTAGATCACCACGAAGGAGAAGCTTTTCTCGTAGCCGCAGCAGGTATGTGTCAGTTACCGTTGCCTGGACTGCTTTGTCCAGAGGTTTAAAAAGAAACAGCTTAATTTTGGGGCTGTATGCATTGGCAGACTCCAGGGTGGGCATTGCGGTTCGGTACAAGGGAGAAAGGGGGTTGCTTCTGTCACGTTGCTTGCCTGGAGTTAATATATTTACACAGCTATTAGAGGTTCCAGGGTCATCAGTAGAAGGATATTAAGGACGGAAGTAATTAGGTTTTCTGTTCTGCAGCTGTCCAAGGTTCCTGCCAGTGTTTCGCAAAGTTTCTGTGTTAATATATTACTCCAGATACTGTGAGCCACAAGTACGGGTGATAAGAAACACAGTGAGTGTGTTCTGCTGTTGCGTACTGCGACATGTTAGGTGGCAGTGGCACAGCGGTGTAACAGTTCTGCGTTAGGATCTTTGAAGCTGCCAGAGTTCGTATGTGATTTTTACATTCTTGCAGCATAGGGTGCCGTGTTACTGTACGGGATGCGTAAGTACATGTGGGCACGCTGTGTCAGTGGGGCACAGTCGCTTCCAGTCTGACTCTGAAGAGATTTAAACTGCTGCAGAGGAAGAGATGCCTGTTTACAGCACAACTTAAGCTGTGTTGTATGGCTCAAGCTGATTATTCTTACCCGAAGGAAGGGCTAATACTATCATATTTAACAGGTTTCCCCTTGTTGAATAGTTAAAAACCTTAATTTCCTGAAGGGAAGCTCTTCAGATAGCTTTGTAACCTAATCAGTTCAGCTTTCCTTTGACACTGTAGTCATCTTGCTTTGAATCTTCAACAGGTCCCTCTCCAGAGACAGAAGAAGAGAGAGATCACTCTCACGGGAGAGGAATCACAAGCCTTCTCGTTCCTTTTCCAGGTCTCGCAGGTAGGATGAGTCTTAGAGTAGTTGTGTTTTGAGTAAATCTGTAAAAACTATTGTTTCCATGTGTTAGTAATACTGAAATAGGTCGTGGTGGAGGATCATCTCTAGTTCCTTAGCAGTATTCTTTACCTTAAAGAATTAAATCCCCAGTTTTATTAAATGAACAGTATTTTTTTTAATGTATAAATGTAATTTACTGAGTTGGGCTGGGGGGTTTGAAGCAAAATCTGCTCTTGGCACCTGGAAACTAACGTGTCTTTTCTTCTTCAGTCGCTCCAGGTCAAATGAGAGGAAATAGGACTGTGAGGAGGAGCTGTGTACAGGAGGTCATTAGATCTGAGGATGGGAGGAGTATGTACAGAACATTGTTTTGTTTTGAAACTTCATAAAGCTCGGTGCATTTTTAAAATGTTTTAGCTGTTGCTTTGTTCCTTGTATCTTGTAACAGGTGGCAAATGTAAAGATGTGAATCTGTATATGGTTCTGAGCAGATCATATGATTTGTAATATTAATCCCTTTACAATGTACCATTATACATAGGTTTTTTTTTTGCTTGCGTTGAATGGTAAGCAGTTTGTCTTGCGTAGATAGAATGTTTCTGGTATTGACATGCTGGGGTGTGTTTTGCTGGGACTCAGCGTTTGCAAGGAGGTGTGCAATGAAGACGCGTTCATTGCGGAAGCGTGGCCATGAGCGGTGTTCGTCTGTGCAGAACGAGACGTAGATGCTTCGTAGCACGGTTCTCGGAAAAGTCAGGAACGTCGAGCTAGTGGCATGTGAAGGGAATGACTGAGCTGCAGTTTCATCCGGAGCTCTAGTTCTGACTTCCATTACCTGGAACTGAGCTGCTTTATATTATGTGAAATATAAATTTTTAGCTGTAGGGTCAGTTAATTTTGTACTTCATGTGACTAGAGTACTTCTTAAATAGATGATTGTTGACCATCTATTCCAGAACCTCTGAATAGACCAAATACACAGCAGAACTGACAACTGGAGTGGATGCGTTGAGTGTGTAATGGTACATTGTAAAAGTTACAAATTAAACATTTCTTTACTGTACAAGAATTTTCATGTCACTTGTAAAATGTCTTTTGTGAGATCCTTGGGATTAAAGTTTTGGTTACAACTTGTTGTTCAGTATTTAACTTGCAGAACGGGAGCTTGGGTCTTGTGGTACAACTTGGTTCAAGTTAAATGCGCTCCGCAGTACGGAGTAAAACTAAACACTTGCCCTGTCTCACTGTAACACACCTGCAACAGTAAGTGTTCAGATGCTGTCCTAAGTGGCAGGTCGCTGCCTGTGGCTGTGCTCCACGCTGTCTGGCACCTCGGCCAGGGGCACGGCCTCCCGTTCTGTCACCGGCATCTCGTGCCAGCATTGTTAAATGCAGCCTAGGTCAGCTTGGCGATGCTTGACTTCTTGCTAATGAACACTGATCTCCATACTGCTTACTTGGAAAGCTTGGAGATCCAAAGGTTCACAGCATTTCTTGCACCCTGGGGGTGTGGGTTGGTAACAACACTTAAACTACTCTTTCTGTGTGTTAGTTTTGAAATTGCTGGTCTGTAAACTGAAGCTTTGCGTTAAGGTTTCACTTCGAGTGTAAAACCGTGGTGTGGCTCAAGTGCCATGGGAGCTCCCAAGCTGCCTGACGGCTTCCCCCACCCCACCGCCCGTATCCCAGAGAAGATGAGCTACATCAGTTCTGATCGTGTGTGTTTAGATTAAATCCATCATACTGAACAGTCTTGTGGTTTAATTTCCTTCACTTGTACTATCCAGGTGTGGACAAGACTATGGCAAAGCTGTGATGGAAAGAAATTGCTGCTGCTTCACAGATGGCTGAGAAAGGGTGTGTGTGAAAGGGGAGTGGGGACAGTGTGGGGTTCATCAGTCTGCAGCTGGAGCAGAGGTGTTGCAGTTTAGCTGTTGAGGTGTACTGTCTTGGTTTATTTATTTTTTCTGTTAACTATTTAGGATTATTTATGGTTGGACTCAATCTTTAAAGGTCTTTTCCAACCAGAACAATTCTATGATCCTCTTGACTAGCAGTTTAACATCCCCTGGCCCAAAGAGCGTAACCAATCTTGTGTTCCCTGAAAAGCAGGAAGGCTGCAGGTGGTGCAACAGGTATGCACAGCCCTTAATCGTCTTGAACTGGGAGTGTGGTGAGCTTAAAAGGCACAGAAAAATACATGGATGCCATGGCAGAGGGGTTGTTGCTGGCAGACCAGCTGCTGCTGCTCAGGGTGGAAGTTCAGTTGACCTGTAGCCCTTGGCATCCAGCTGGCCTGTACGTTTATAGGCTGTTCCCTGTGTTGAGCAGCATTCCCTGCTCGGTACAGCAGGGCTTCTGCATCAGCCGGAGCACGTAGGAAGTGTCGGGCTCGGGGCTGAGCCCAGCCATTGGCGCGGAGGCTGAGGTGGCGCACTGTCGCGGCTCCCCGGCAGAGGTCGGGGTGGCCTCGTCAGCCGGATGGGGCTCCTGTCCTGCCGATTCCGAATCAGGTTTGCTCTCAGAATGTTGACAGACCAACTCCTCTGGGGATGTTTGTATTGGATGAAAGGCAGCCAAGGGCTGAGATGATATCATGTGCCATGCACAGCCGTGTTCCCTTTTTTAATACGTGCTTCTACCAGGGTTTGATTTGTGGAAGGATTGCAGCTCTTGTTGCCTGGGAGCCAGCCTCTCTGCTGGCACGTCGGTTCCTCTTGTGGTTACGGCGGGGGGTGGGAACAGCAGGGGACAAGTAGCCTTCAGTAGTTTTCAGCTACCGAGGGGAAAGGAGGGAAGGAAATCTCAAGTGCTGGAGACAGCGTGTGCTGCGGGGAAGCAGGTTGCGGTTTTTGTGCGCAAGGGAGTTGGCAGAACTGGGAATCTTTATCAGTTTTGGGCTTCCGACTTCATGTTTTACTCCTCAGCTGAATGAAGAAGTTTCACAGCAAACTGCTGGTTTTATGTAATCAGGTGGGGTTTTGATTGGGAGCAAAATTGGCAGCTTCTAGAGAAGGATGGGAAATGTATAGACAGTGGCTGTGTACAGCCCTTCTTCCAGGGTATAATTAGCAAGTGTTATTATTAATGCAGGAACGCACAGTCGGACTTAAGGCTTCCAGTTTGTTTCGGAACGAGGGTGACCAGCCTGGGAGTGCTATTGACAGGTAGAGCATTGTGGCTTGGGTTTCAGAAGTCTACTCTCAAATTAAATTTACAAGGAAATGTTTGTGTTGACCTTCTGAGGCCAGGAACACCCCTCACCTCTCCCCAAAGATTCTTAAACCAGGAAGAGCCGCTAAGCAGCCTGTCCTGGCCAGAAGAGGACAGACGGACACTATCCGCTGGTTCCTGGGCAGAACCCGGTGGCTTGTGGCCCATCCTCAGAGACAGCCCTGCTCTGAAGGCTCCTGGGTGATGGCGGAATCTCTTCTGTCTGCTACTTCTAAATTGTTCCCGGGCTGGGTTTCAGGGTACTCACACAAAGGTGTTAAGCTGCATTTCTGAGCTGGGGAGAGGTTCAGCTGCCTCCGCTTTTGCCCGTCAGAAGCACCCTGGGGTTAAAGCGATCCGAGTTCCTCAGACGCTCACCAGCGCAGTGTCCGAGCGCATCCCGGGAGCGCATTACACGACGTAACTACCCTCTGTGCGGTTTGTTCTTTTCTCACACTCTCCCTAGGGAGAGCATTGTGTGCAAATGGTTTTGTGAAGAAAGGGATTTTTTTTTCTTTTTATGTACATGCTGCTCTGTTTATGGCAGAGAAGATCATTTTAAGAATGTGCCTTGCACTTAAAACAGAAAATGGAGAGGTTAAATATGTTCTCTCTTTCAATGGGATATGTTCCACCGACCTTCAGACAGGTTCAGCTGACGGGGGTTTGCTTGGGTGAGAAACTGCAATCTTAGTGAACACTGACAGTAGTTGTAGTTAACAAGAGGTGTTCAAGGTACATGTGGGGAGCTGCTGCAGGTCACCTCCAAAACGAACGTGTTGCCGGAGCTGTGCTATTCTCTGCTCCACCAAGAACTCAAATATATGCTTGATAGAAAATAACTTGTGTGCTCTGTGCTCTCAGTCTCTGCATTTCTTTTGGTTTGGAGTCAAAGGAGACAGGAGAGACGCTGTGCCGTGCCCTTGGGTCTCCCTGCAGCAGCCAGCCTTGCCTGGAAGGGCAGGTTACGCCTCTTATCTCCGACTCTCTACATGCTGCGGTGGGGACCTGTCAGCAGAACCCACCGCTGGAAGTGACGACTGCCCTAGCGGTTGTACAGCTTTTTTCTTTTGCTGTTATCGTGACGTCTTTCCAATTCCCAGTTTTACTTTCTTTCCCTCATGATCCCATCACCACAAGCTGCCACAATGTCTCCTGACATAAAGATCCATGAAGCAGCTGAATGTTTGAGAAACTTTCTCCAACCTCTGCTGGTTTGAATCCCTGCCCCCATGCCCCTGCTCAAATCATACCCCAGAAATACTGTCCCAAAACCTGAGCTACCGTCACCGTCATGAATCACCCTACTCTGGTGCTGATGTAGCGCGGCTTAGCTAGGGAAAAAAAAAACAAGTGGGAAAACTGGAGCATCAACCCCTTTTGCAAACAGGTGGCCGAAGGGCAGAAGTGCAGTTCCAGTAGCTCTGGTTCGACCTTAGATCCCGAACAGGGAGGTGATAGCGCAGTGCTCAGACTGCCATAAAGAGGCGGGTCTTGGTTTCCCTCTTGCTGAAATGCAGCTAGCTCCGATTTCACACCTCAACCTGCCAAAAATAGGCAAAATAAAGACAAGTTTTAGCTTGGCAGCTATTGCAGTCATTTAGTAAAGCAGTTGCTGAAGCTGAAGCAGCATCCCAGCCTGCCAGCCCACGCAAGAAGTGTTCTGGCTTCCTAGAAACACTGTCACTGTCTTGGTTTTCTGTTTCATTTCTGAAGTTTCACTGAGGAACTACCGTCAGTTACATTTTGGTGGTGCCCTTCAAACAAACGCTGTTGTGGACTAAAATAGGAGGTCCAGACAAATATCAAACAGGCTATGCAACGGGAATGCTATGTTCCCAAGTGATTCATTCATCCCTTATTTAATAATTTAGGAGCTGACATAACTATTAGTTGAACAAATCTTCACATTGATTCAAGTGATGTTTCTGCTCGGTCCTTAAAGTAGTTTTAGCTGTCAGATTTTCTGTGGGAGTAATCCCAACCGGAAAAGGGAAGTGTACCTCCCCAGCTAATTCTGCCACCGATTTCAGTGGTGTTACTCCACAACCTGCCTGCGATACCCCAGGATTCATCCTGCTACAGTCAGAGTCAGATTGTCCTGTCCTTGGGCACTTCGCTGGACGACGCACGAACACGCTGCCCAGTTGTGATGTACCAATAGCACGCGCAGCCGCTGCCCGCGGCCATCGGCAAAGCGGCCCTGCGACGTGCCGTGGTGTGAAAGGCCCTTGGCAGGCTGCAGCCCTCCGTTGGGAGCTGCGGTACCGGGGTGGGGCAGCGATATCAGGGTGGGGCACCGTGTCACCCTGGGTGTCGCTTTGGAGTCAGCTGGAAGATCACTACTGCCAGCTGTGAGACAGAAGCGTTATCTCCACCGAGGGCAGAGCTGCTTTGGCCATGAATATTCAGCGCTCTTGAGCGGTGTCTCTGTGAGGAAGCCCCACTGCTCCACCCAGCCTTTCCCCCAGCTCGGGCGACGGAGGGCTCGCAGTTAGTGTTTGCTATAAAATGTTTGCAGTCAACTCATTTCTGACTAACACCGGCATTATTTGCCATCGCATTAAAACGCGGTCAGTCACTGCAGAACGCCCACTGGCTAGTCTGAGCGCCGTGCTTCCTGGTACTAGCAGACGGCGGATGGACCAGCTTTTTGTGCATTGATGTTAGCAGCTTTCTGGGAGGAGGTTGCCCCAGCTAGAGAGAGATGGGCTTCAGGTGTGGTACAGGGCCGCTGGTCCTGCTACTAGGAATTCATCTAGCTGCCTGGTTGACATGTCCTGCTCAGAAACTCATGGTTGAAGGTTCACCAGGCTTGGAGGCAGCAGTTCCCCCTGCACAGGGTCAGGCTGTCAGGGACCGGTGGGGTATTTTTTGACTTACTGCACAGCAGGGACATTTCACAGAATCACAGAATCCCAGACTGGCAGGGGCTGGAAGGGCCCTCTGGAGCTCATCCCGTCCCACCCCCTGCTTGGGCAGGCACACCCAGAGTGGGGGGCACAGCACCGCGTCGAGGCAGGGTGTGAATGACCCCAGGGCAGCCTGTTCCACTGCTCTGTCACCCACAGAGGGAAGGAGTTTTTTCTCATCTTTAAGCATAACTTCCTGCATTCCAACTTGTGCCCGTTGCCCCTGTCATTGGGCACCACTGAAAAGACTCTGGCCCCAAGACCAGACTTCCCAGGTTTTCATGTTTCCTGTTTCATGACCTTCCTCTCCCTCTCTCCTCCTCCCTGCTCTCTTTGTGGTGTATTACAGTTGATCATCAGCAAAGCCCAAGTTTGTTACAGGACAATGAGAAGGGTTCCGATGCGGCATCTCTTCTGGCGGGTGAAGTATGGGACATTTTTAACCTGTTTCCAGCCTCTGTTGCACTGACGGCAGCTCCAAGATTGAGCGAATTTCCTTTCCGAGGTGCAATGTGGATTCTCACAGGCGAGGCAGAGAAACCAGCGAGGGAGGCTGAAACCAAAAGAGAAATGTTTTACGTTGGCATCTGGAACTCCCCGACCCAGATCCCTGTTCGGTGGAGCCGAGCAGAGCTCTGCCACGGTGCATGGACCCCGTCCGCCCTCATTGCCAGGTCCGGCACAGCTCTGTGCCAGCGCTCGGTGTCAAGGCCAGCGGAGGTTCAGCACCAGGTGAAAGCTGCTCCTTCACCCCAGCTCCAGGAAATCCTGTTGTGCGTGACCGACATGTGGAAAGGAAAGTGCAATTGACCCTTACCCTGGCGTCTAGGTGGCGGCTGTCATATCATCATCAATGGCTTTATTGGAAGTTGTACACACAGCTGTCGCCTCCCGTGACCTCTGCTCCACACAAGACTCTGTCACTGTGCAAGACAGCTGTCTGTCTGTCTGTCAGTGGCACGTAGTCTGGGTATTGCCCTCCTACAGGTGCCATTTGAGGCATCCCTTTACTCATGGTGCCCTGGGGCTGATCTGCCCCTGCCTCTACCCCTTCCCTCTCCTCTGCCCCATGCCCAGCCCCACTCCTCGCGCCCAACACAAGGGCAAAGTGAATCACGGCCCTGCGCCCGCCCTCACCCGGGGTGACAGGATTCCCGAAACGCGTGCCATGAGCGCAGAGATCCCAGGAGACGCTGACACACAATGAGCCACTGCCTGGCAGCGCCGGCGGGTGCCGGGGCAGGCGAGCGGGCCAGCACGCGTCTCCCACATCCGTGGGTTTGGCGTTCGGTGTCCCTGCCTCCGTGAGCGGGAGCGGAGGGACCTGCCTCACAGACACCCCATCCCTGTGTCTGCTCTGGGCGGCAGGGGCTCTGCCGAAGCAGGGATTGTTTTTAAAGCACACATCATGAGCAAGCATTAGTCAACAGCTCTCTGTAGTCACTTCCTTCTCACACATGGCTATAAAGGGCCAGATCGTGCCTCCAGTGGATTTCAAGCAAAGCCGCGGCTCAGGGAGCAGCAAATCCCTTGTCAGCAGTGCCAAGCCACACGTGTCATCTATTGGGAAGAAGTTACTTCAGTCGACAGCTTCCCGTGGGCCCGGCTGCACCAAGGGCTGCTGAGGGCTGGAGACTTCGTACGCCACATGGATGAGAGCAATTCTGCCCCACGTTCCGCTTGCTTATTCCCACCCATGCAGCGAATCCTGCTCTGGAAGGTGCCGGTGACCCTGGAGCAGTCCCTGTCCTCCCCCCACACACTGCCACCCCGACGGGGAGCTTCTGCCCTCACAGAGATACCTGCGGGGAAGAGCTGGCTGCAAAAAAAACACCCTGTGGACATTTTGGATGGACCTTATTCCCTGCAAAGAGCTTTGCAAAAGGCTGGAGCTGTTCGTCCCGATTCCCAGTGGGGCATCCATGCCCCCTCCGGGGGTGCCGGCCGTCTGCACGGTCCTGCCTTCCTCTCGAGTTGTAATCAGTGAGGTGAAGCAGCAAGTAAATAAACATGCAAACGAGCGCGAGGTTCGAAGGCAGGTACTCCCTGCCGCCCTCGCCGGGCTCCGAACAATGAGGTCCTTTGCTGCCAGCTGAAAAAAAAAACCCACCCCACAAAGCTTCCAAGCTGCTCATGGAAAGTCAGTGAAGCAATTACGTTAATGACTATGAATGGGGCTAAAAACAATCTTGGATGAAAATGAGTGAGGGGCCGAATGAAGCGACCGATTCATAGCCCAGCTCCCACATCCAGGAATATTTCCAGTAAGCAAAGGCCTTGTTTTAGGGACTGTCTCATCCCCCATTTGTGCTTGGTGGGACTCTATTTCCACTCTGCTGGGTCCGGTGTCTCATCAAAATGCCTTCATAAATGGAGCAAACAAGGGCTGTATATGGCAGGGAAACAGTCAATTAACACGATCCGAGTTCTTTTAGGGGCAGAGTTAATCAAGCATTCAGCGTTTTGTCATTCTTGTCTTTCTTTCCTGGGAAAATCCTATTAGTATAAAATCACTTAATTGGGCACTTCAAAGAGCTGATGGGAAAACAGCCTTCGCTGGGATATAAACGCCATTCAGCCAAACACTGGGTTCATTTAGACTTTTGCTGGAGCTTGAGTGTTTCATTAAGAGCCTTCACGTTTCCCACTTAAAAGAAAAAAGCTTGTTAGTAGAGATAATAAAAACTCGGAGATTTGAATCTCGCTGAAGAGGGTTTTTACTGCCTGAATACGCAGGGCTTTGTTTCGGGGCTTTGTCCCCAGCGGAGCCTCTTACACCTCTAGTGAGTGCCTGTCAATCTGCTTTCCTGAGACGAGCGATTTCACACCTGCCCGGGCTGTTCTTGCGAGTAAAGGCTGCTCGAGGAGGGAAGGAGTCACCCCCGTGCCCCTGAGAGGTGGGTGACAGCCCTGGTCTGACCTTTGTGGGGTAGGATGGTGCGTTTGGCAGGACTGAGCCCCAAGGCCCCTGTGCTCATCCCCGCTCTCCGTGCTGGGGTGGAGGTCCTGTGTTAGTCCTTCCGTTCTCAGGTTATTTCCCTGGGCAGAAATTCAGGTTTTTGAAGAGCTTACATTTATCCCACCTTGAAAAATAACATGGCGTGTCCTGATCTGTCATTGCCAGCTCCATCCCCAAAGTCCTGAAGGATGCCCATCTGCCCAACTCTTTGCTGTTTCTTCCCTTCCGTTGGTTGATCTAACAGGAATATTACATTTTCCCCTCCAAAAAAAAACACTTCACGTGCACCTTTGACCACCAAATTTCCAAACCTGCCCTGCTGCTGGGGAGGGCTGGGTGAGGAACCGCGCAGATCACTTTGTTTCTGTGGTTGGCGCTGGCAGGTCTCTGTCTGGGCAGGTCAACCATGTATTAATGACATTTTATACTCAGCCTTTGTAAAATTCTTACACATAGGTGTTCGTGTGCATTTAAAACTGTTGTTATGAGCATGGGTTGGACCTCAGTATGTGATTCCCATGGAACACGCTGAGATCCTTCCTTGGCGCAACGTTTGGCTCTTCACTTGGGGCTCAGGGTTACTTTACGTGGCTCCACGAAGCCGCGTTTCCCCATTCTCCTCCTCACCCAAGGTTGGGCCATTCAAACCCTCATTTCTTCACCCAGCTGAAACCGTTCCCCCGCCCTGTGCTGAAGCTCCCACCCGCCTCCCCTTGGCCTTTGGGGTGCTGCTCCCCATGTCCCCGGAGAGGGAACTTGGTGTCAGAGGCGATGTGCCCAGGCACGTTCCCCTGATGAAACCCCGGCCGTGCCGGCGCTGAGGATGGGCTGAGTCACGCGCCGACTCTGCCTGCCGTGAATAATGTGTTTGCATCCATGTCTGCTGTGGCTTCTTCTCCCGCTGAGTCTGCGGGACCCACCTGGGGAGATCTGCCAGGAGGGAAACGCTGCCGCGGGCTCCCCGGCCGAGGCAGCGACTGCCGCTCGGTATCGAGGCGCCCCTGGCGCTGGGAAGAGCATTACTTTGAAGGCTATGAAATATGCAGTCATTTAATATATTCCTTTTGCTTCCAGGCGCTAGGATGGGCTTTTCAAGGAAATTACAAGGGCGGATTCTCCCACGATCACGCCCCTCCTGGGTGGGGGTTCGGGACTCCCCTCGGGGAGGGCGAGCCTGGGATGGGAGAGGTGACAGCTCCGATGGGGTGGCCATAAATGATGATGAGGAAACACCCCATCTGCCCTCGGCGCTGCTCCTGGTCCCCGGCCCCGCGCCTCAGACCAGCTCCTACTACGTGTTGTTGGGGTTGAGTCACCTTTGGGATTTTTTTTTTAAAGTTCCTGTACTGCCTTCTGTATTAATCACACTTTTTTTTTTTCCCCTTTTCTCTGGCGGTGCCACTGCAGACTTGACCGTGGACTCTCTGACCCAGACCCTGACGCCATTCCTCTCCCCACTTCCCATTTCCAGTAACCCACTTCACTGAGGTCTCCTCCGATGCCGCCACCGCCGCCCAGCTGGAGCTCCCCGGCTCCCGGCGTGGGGGCACGAAGAAGGGGAGCAAGAGCGGAGTCTGCAACAGCCAGAAACCTGCCCCCAGCCCAGCCAAACTCCCGCCCCACCAAAAAATCACAGAGATAATTACAGAGTTACTTTCCTAAGGGAAAATCTACACCCAATTTATTTTCTGGCTGGTTTTGCCCTGTGTAACTGGGGAGATTCGCATCAGCCAGGCTGGTCGGTTATCTCGCATCACTTCGCTTTTTTAATCCCTCGCTCTTGCATCAGTGGTTGTTGGATTTCACTGGGGGTTGTGCAAGCGAGGCCACTCCTTCCTCTGCCACTTCAGGTGCTAATTTAAAAAGCTGCTGGTTTTGATGGTGCCGTTGTTCCTTTTTGTGTATTCAGGAGGGCTTTGATGAAAAAAAAAAGAGCTGGTTTAAGCAGTGAGCATCCTCTCGGTAAATGCTGCTTCATCTGAGAGTCCCAGCTCGCAGCGGGAGGCTGCGCTGACCGGGGAGGATGCCCACGGTGCGGCGTCTGGGAAGGCGTTGGGCTTCCCTTTGGTGCTGATCGCATCTTCCTCGCATCCAGAGGGAGCGAACCAACGAACTGCAGCTGGAGCGGAGCTGGCGCTCGGCGAGTAAACGATCCGCTACTGCACAGCGTCGCATCGAGCCCTCCGCAGTGCGGCTCTGAAAGCTGCTCTTTGCAACCGGGAGCAAAAATCACTCCCACGTGGAAACAGCAGCGACAGCTTCCCTGCGAGGGGAGGCTGTTCCAGCTCGCCCCCTCCTCTCCCTGCATGGTACGAACGGAAGAACAGGCAGAATTCAGGAGCATCCCCAGCTTTGCCAGGGTGGATTTTCCACAGTGTGTGATATTAATTTAGGATGCTTTCACATTCCCCACCCTCCTTTCACCTTTCCTGCCCATCCCACCGTGCCCATCCAGGGGCAGCCGAGGGGTCGAGCGGCCGATGACGACCCAAACAGAAGCACCTTGGCCCGGCCCAGCGCCGTGGAGCGGGGACTGGCCATGGCAAAGGCTGCTGCGGCGCGTGGCAGCCTCCAGCCAAACATGTCCAAACACATTCTCCAGCTGCTCGGGCTGGGAAATGCACGG